>NC_056732.1:609194736-609539736 GCF_019279795.1 Protopterus annectens | reverse complement strand
AGCTAGGCCTCCCATGTCCATGTCTATCAAGGCCTACACACGTGCCAAGGCAGCCAGCAAGTCCAAGCATCTTTCTGCTAAAACTTTACCTCAGCCTACTCCTGAAACTCAAATCATGGCTATGGCCGCAGATTTTATTTCCCTGATCAGAGGTTCCCAGGCCCATCCTGAGAGAGGATCCCAGCCTCCTCCTGATAAGAGGCCCAGGGTTGAACCCTCTGACCCTCTTCCCACAGATGAAGATTCTGAGGACTCTGTTCACTCCGAAAGCCAGGAAGAGCCCTTCCAGACCTATGAGGATTCAGATGCAGAGGACTCCATTCCCTCGGCTTCTCCTCCTGAGGATATGTCTTTTGGGGAAGTTCTGCATTCCATGAGGGAGCATTTTAAGTGGCAAGGCCAGGAATATTCAGATTCCAGAAAGCGCCTTCGAACCTTCCTTAAAAAGCCCCAACACAGACCCTTAGCTATACCTCCTGTGCTTGATGTTTTGGATGATTTATACACTGACTCCAGTGTTACCCCTTATACTCTTCCTCCTGCTCCTGTCAAGCCTGACAGATACTATAGGGTCCCAGAAACCCATTCTCATTTCTTTAGGGCCCATACTGTTGATTTAGAAACAATTTCCCAGGGGCCTAAAGGGGTTTCAGCTACCACCTCCAAAAACCCTTTGCCTTCTGACAGGGAAGCAAGGTCCTTAGAGAGATGGGGGAAGAAGGTCTACACCTCCACTACTTTATCTATGAGAGCTCTCAATTGTCTCTTTCACATGTTTCAATATCAGGATTTCCTGTTAGATGATTTACAGAAAAGATTGGCCTTCCCTGAACCTTTAGATAGGAAGTCTTTGCAGGAGGCTGTACACAATTCTCAGCAAGTTAGCAATCATTTTCTACAGTGTGGATATGATGCACTGGAAGCTTCATGTAGGGCAGCTATGACATGGGCGGTCATTCGTAGACATGCATGGTTAAAAGATCAACCTTTACCAGATCATGTTAAGGCAAAACTTCTTGATGCACCCTTGGAAACGAACAAGCTTTATGGTGCTAATGCTAAAGATGTGTTGAAGTCCATTGAGGAAAAAGCCAAGTCAGTTCAGACAGTCAAAGATTTCCTCCAGGTTCAGCCACCCAGATTCAGCAGGAACTGGCCTTCTAAAAACTGGTCCTTTCCTAATCCTGAAAGATTTCAAAGGGGCAAAAACAGGCGTGCCCGAGGAAGAGGCCAATACAGAGGATCCTACAGGGGACGACAATGGCAACCAGCAAACCAGAGAAGTGACACAGGGGTTTCTCCCGCCCCACAGGGACAATCTCAATGACTTTCCTCTAGTTCCGCTGACCAAGGAGCAAGCAGAAGCTCCTTTGGGCGGAAAATTATCTCTGTTTACAAAAAATTGGCACAAACTGACAAAGGACAAATGGATTTTGGACATTATAGACCACGGTTACAGGTTCCATTTTCATACCTTGCCAAGAAAACTGGGCATGCCAAACCTTCCACAAAATCAGAGGGCAGAGGCTATCAAGCAAATTTCTCTGCTTGCTCAGATCAAAGCAATAGAAAAAGTTCCACAACAAGAACAAGGTCAGGGGTTTTACTCAAGACTGTTCCTTGTTCCAAGAAAAGAAACTCAATGGAGACCAATACTGGACTTGTCCGCTTTAAACACTTTTCTCATAGTACCAAAGTTCAAAATGCTGACTCTACAGCAACTCCTTCCCATGCTGGGCAAGGGGTCTTGGCTGATTACTCTGGACCTCAAGGAGGCATACCTGCATGTCCCTATCAGACACAGCTGCAGAAGATACCTCAGATTTCTTGCAGGGCCAGAGCATTATCAATTGTCAGCATTACCATTTGGCTTATCTACTTTGCCCAGAGTATTCACAAAATGCCTGGCTTCAGTAATTGCTCATTGCAGGCTCCAGGGGATTCAAATCTACCCGTACCTGGACGATTGCCTCATACAAGCGGACGACAAACTAACTTTGACAAAAAACTTGAATTATGTCATACATTTGCTACAGGCTCTGGGATACACAGTCAACTTTCAAAAGTCAAGACTTCAGCCATCCCAGCAAATTATCTTCTTAGGAGCCAAACTAGACACAGCCTCTCAAATGGCTTACCTGACAGAAGACGAGCAAAAGAAGTTAACTCATTACTTCAAAAGTTTAGCAAAGCTCACCCAGATGACTGCAAGGAGATTCCTACAGGCCCTGGGTTACATGGCATCCTGCATTCTCCTGGTTCCACTAGCAAGACTACACATGAGAAAGCTTCAATGGTACCTAAAAAGCTTATGGTCTCAACACAGCAACAACCTAGAAGCAACCATACCGCTCATTCCATGTCTTCAAAAGGAATTTCTATGGTGGGCCTCAGTAAGCCAGTCAAACACAGGTATGTCATTCAAAAAACCTCAGATAACACAGACCATGACCACAGATGCCTCAGACCTTGGATGGGGGGCGCACATGGAGGGCAGATGTATTCAAGGACAATGGTCTCCAAAGGAAACACATCTGCATATCAACCAAAAAGAAATGCTGGCAGTAATGCATGCCATCGAGGCCTTCGGACAACAACTACAACCAGGCCACCTACTAATACGGACAGACAACACCACTGTGATGTGGTACATAAACAAGCAGGGGGGCACTCATTCTTACCCCCTTTGCAGACTGACAATAAATCTTTGGGAAAAATCACTGAGCCTAAACATACAGTTGCAATCCCAGTTTGTTCTAGGCAAAGACAATGTTCTGGCGGACAGTCTAAGCAGGAATTTCCTAGACCCCCACGAATGGAGGTTACATCCAGAAATCTTTATATGACTCACTTCGACATGGGGCAGGCCAGACGTAGACCTATTTGCCTCCCACCTCAATCATCACTTACAAAAGTTCTGTTCAAGGACATATCATCCACAAGTATGGAAAATAGATGCTCTCTCATTCAACTGGAGCTCCCTAAAAATCTATGCATTTCCACCTCTGCCACTGATGACCACAGTGTTACTAAAGATCAAAGCAGAACAGCCCAAGGGGATCCTAATAGCTCCAGACTGGCCAAGACAACACTGGTACCCACTACTACGGAGCATATGTCACAACAAAACGTGGGCCCTCCCCCAATGGCCCCAACTTCTGACTCAACACAACTTCAGGACAGTTCGTCCCAACATCCAGATGCTACAGCTAACAGCTTGGGAGATCCCATGAATAACCTCAACCTACCTCTTTCCAAGGAAGTTCAGCGGATACTGACAGAAGCCCGCAGACCATCCACCAGAAAGGTTTACTCAGCCAAATGGAAGAGATTCAGCATTTGGAATACCACCAAGGGCCATGATGCATCACTTTTGAGCATCCCACTCATCCTGGAATATTTGGCAGATATGCTACATAATGGACTCTCATACTCCTCTATAAAAATACATGCTTCAGCTATCTCAACTAGATACAACACTGATCCACCTGTGTTTTCGCATCCTTTGTTAAGGCAATTTCTTAGAGGAATCAAGAATATAAAGCCCCCAAGAAAGGCACCAGTACCAGCTTGGGACCTCAACTTTGTCCTAGAAAAATTGACTCTACCTCCCTTTGAGCCAGCAGCTTCTGTGGATTTACAATTTCTTTCCTGGAAGACAGCTTTCCTGTTGGCCATTACCTCAGCAAGAAGGGTTTCGGAATTACAGGCCCTAATGGCTATACCACCGTTCATAACTTTTCACAGAGACAGGGTCTCCTTACGAACCAACCCTACCTTTCTCCCAAAAGTGGTATCTAGGGTCTCTTTAAATCAAGCAATTCACCTGCCTACTTTCTTTCCCAATCCTGAGAACAAAGGGGAAAGACTGTTGCATATCTTGGACATTCACAGACAACTTCGCTACTACCTGGACAGAACCAAGACCAGTAGGAAGTCTGATCAGCTTTTTGTAGCTTACGCCCTGGAGTACAAGGAAAAGCAATTTCCAAACAGACAATTTCAAAATGGATTGGACATTGCATCAGATTCTGTTATTCCTTCCATGGAAAGAGTGTGCCAGCCAATGTCAGACCACACTCCACCAGAGCTACAGCCACCTCTACAGCATTCTTAAGAGGGGTGCCTACAAAAGACATTCTAGAAGCTGCTACATGGAGCTCCGTGCATACATTTTCCAAACACTACAACCTTCCTCTATATTCCAGATCCAGAGCAGGCTTTGCTTTGGCAGTCCTGCAGGGATTAATAGCTACACCATCCTTTTCTTAGAGCATTCCACCTCCCCCAGCTAAGCTATGGTGTTCAACCCATATGTTATGACTGCAGTTGCATTCTTGAAGGACATAGTACAGTTTTGTAGCTACCATAAATGTAGATGTCCGATAGATATGCAACTGCAGTCGGGTTTTCCCTCCCTCCTTCCCCTCTATGCCTTGGGTCCACTCCTATCCCTGTTATCCTTAGCTGGGGATATCTGTTATGGTGTATCTGTTTATTGCTTATTTATTTGTCTGGAAACCTGTTTTATCTTCCAATTTGATTACAGCCTTCCTTGGAGGGCACCTGGCATCTGGGGCAAGAAACACTGAAGAAGATGGCATCGGCTGATGCTTATGTACTCCAGCCGCTCTGACATCGGAGAGAAATGCGACATCAGCCGACGTTGGACCCAGACTTTGGAATCCGGCCGACCGAGGGCTGCCTGAGGCAGGACAAACCCATATGTTATGACTGCAGTTGCATATCTATCGGACATCTACATTTATGGTAGCTACAAAACTGTACTTTTTTGCAAGTGGGACAAGCTCTTCTACACTCCAACAACCTTGCATCTCAAGATTTATCAATTCTGAGATTGCACAGCAGTGGTCATAAGTAGAGACTTGGTTGTCCCCCCAATTCTGTGATCCTGCTACCCTGAACAGAAAGCCCATTGAACAAAAAAGCAACATTTTTGCAGGGAGCAATGTCCTCTGTCTTACCTGCAGTGCAACATCGTTAAATATGCAAACTGCAAGACTGCATATTAGTGGGGTTACGGAAATAAATTCCTTTCCCCTGTTTTCTGCATATTCACTACATTAAATGTACAGATTGAAGCTTTGCCACATTATAAATTAACTGTGATTTTGTAAATTTTCTTTTAGGCTTTGATGCATTCTTTTCTCTGTCTCATAACTTGTACTGCTCAGCATTCCAGTGGGAGTTATGGAGAAATAAAATCCCAACTGTGATATTAGTGATTTTGATTGATTTGTTTTTGTTCTTGAATTGTGTCATATTGTGTGATCTGTGATCGACTTGTCTGTCTTTTTTAACCATCAGGACTTACTTTTAGGCTCAGGCTAGCACACCACCAAGACTTAACCCAGACGTCCATCTCCTTCACATGTATAGATTTCTTTTGCTTCTCATTCAGCAAGTAACCAGACAGGCAATATCAGAATTCAGCTTTTACTATTGTCATGTATTTTTGCCTTTAATACTTTACTTCATTAACAATTACAATTATCTTATTCCATTTTCTGTAGTATTCAGAAGGTTAGGCCTGTCCTTTTCTATAAAGTTTTTAGTTTTTTTTTAACCCACTGTTTCTCCTTTCTTTAGACTGTAGTTTGCCATGCTTTTGAAAAAATGCTCCCTTGTGAGGTTGTAATGTTTACTGGAGGTTTTAGAACTCATTTATTTATTTATTTATTGCTTGTATAGAACTGGTTATTTTCTGCTCCCTTTGGTGACATTTGCATTGTCTTTTAGGGTTGTATTGTTATATTGTAGTATGGATCAGTCATTGGGTTCAGAAAGTGTAATAAATGTGCACAAACAATTCCACCTTTAAGACAGATATGCATTATGAGTAGAGGCCCTGGGTCCCACCATTTGGATCAAGCTTGTGAGCTCTACAGTACCTTTGATTAGAAAAATAAGGGTCACAGAAACAGGTTTGTTCTTAAAGGGCTGTTACTCAGAGTGGAAAGATGAAAGTCATTCCTCTTGCTTCGAGTTTCAGAACCTCAGGGACAAGGAAGGGTTGCTCAAGATGAAGGAATAAGGCAGCAACAAACCTTCTAACAAGGTTTCTGCGTTACCATCCTAAAGCTTGAAATGGAAGGAGGGAGGAGTCCTTTCGTGAGTGGTGGGTGTCTTTAGAAGAATTTAGCAGGAAGAATGTGATTTCTTTTCAGGTACTAGTGGAACTGTCGGGCTTCCTGTATCCTCTTTTGAAAATCTCTGCATAGACTTTCAGGACAGGATAGATGATTCTAATTGTCAGAGTTAGGAAAAGTTTTTTCCCTGACCTCCTCGTTCCAAATCTTTGATCTCTATTAAATGCTTCTGTTCACACAAGAGCCATGCTGCTGTGGATTTTGACTGCAGTAAGTTGATGGAGGCTTTAATTCAGGTGCAGGTTAAGATGGGTGCAGCCCCTTCTTCATCTGTCTCATAAAGACTCTTCCTCAGAATCCCCTTTCCCATATCCCTCCTCAGTGACCCAGTCTCCGTGCTGATTGTGTTAAGGGCAGAGCTTTCCCAGCAGTATCCAGTGTAGATTCTGATAGTAGCCTCAAAGTCAATGGCTGTTCACATTGTAGGTCCCCAGAGTTTCTCTGTGGTGCCACTTGCGCACAGTTGCCACTATTAGTATTTATGCCAGTTCTCCTGGCTGCATTGAGACGTAACATTGGTATTAATGGCCTGCACACCACTCTATTCCTTGACATCATCTGCATTTGAGCTCGCTTTGTCATGGAAGCTGAAGTTGACTATATTGACCATGATGAACCTCTTGGCATTGATGGGATCCTTGCCTTTGGTGACGGTATCATATTTGCCAATAGAGCCATCCTCAACTTTGATATTTGTGAGGCAGAAAAGGACACTGTCATTGCTTCACCCACCACTCAAGTGTTGTCTCAGTTTGTGTTGAGGCCTCTGTTCCTCCCCATTGGGATAGAGGTTCTGGTGTCTAGTGGCAGGCTATACCATACATGTCTGGTTTTGTCTAAACTTCCTCTTCCTGCTTTGTGTTTCTACCACCTGAGGGTGCAAGCATAAGTGATAGAAGAGCCATATTAATTTCTCCATTGGAATGTCCGATTTGAGTCAGTGTGGATGGGGATAAAGCACATTCCCCTGCACCCCCACAGGATTACCCCAAGTTCAGGGAGGTCTTGGAGTTTGAGTAAATAACAGAGATATCTCCAAGAGACCCTTTCATCCACCCATAAGATGTTCTTCATTACATCACTGTTCGAAGGTATATGGGGCATATTCTCTGAACTGTCAGACATCCATATACCCTTATGACCATTGGAGCTCAAGAGCGAACCAGTGTAAAAACAGATGTTTAGGCACCAAAACTCAAAACTATATTGCCATTGAAGCAACTAGCAAGGTTGATTTACAGCTCCAGCTTCATAGGTTTGATGGTCAGTTAGTTATTGCAAAATGGGCAGTTAAGTACTTCAGTGGGGACTACCTTCCATTTTTGTGAGAAAGGTGTATCTTTTTTTCTTGTCTGAGAATTTATGACTAGGAAATAATGGAAGTGTTCACATGGATGTCAAATACCATAAAAAGGTCACTACATGCCTTGTTTTTTTCTGTCTAGGGGAAGAACGTGATACTTAGGCTTGTTTAATTTCTTCATCCGTTACCCCAGAGGCTTCAGCTCATTACAGCTGAATGGTGCCTGCAGGTGTTTCTGCAGTTACATCCTACTGCCACCTTTAAGGATATGATGTAGTCTGTTCATATTTGCATTAATAATTTCAAAACCATGTTACATACAAGCTTTCGAAGGATTTTGTCTTAAAGCTTACATGATGGGCAGCACAACACTGATATTTGACCTCTGTCCAGTGATTCATAAAATATACTAATTGGTGTTTATGTATTGTTTAATTATATTGTCTTAATTTAAATATCCCAACAACCAGGGAACATAGACATATGAAAACTCACGGATGAACAAAATGTTGCTGACAGTTTGTATGTATTCAGCTTGGGTTGTTTACTGAGATATTGTAAGTTGTTTACAAAGTATTACAAAGTTAATATTCACTGTATTTATCTTGACTTATAAACTCCATCTTAAAATCTAGAATGTAATGAACACCACCACTGTAAAAATGTAATTCCGCTAAACAGTTTGCAATTTACATTTCATTAGTAACCCTTATGGCTTCAAAGATATGAACATTTGTGTGAA
Organism: Protopterus annectens; assembly: GCF_019279795.1. Taxonomy (NCBI): domain Eukaryota; kingdom Metazoa; phylum Chordata; order Ceratodontiformes; family Protopteridae; genus Protopterus; species Protopterus annectens. The sequence goes on along the minus strand of NC_056732.1, from coordinate 609,531,521 downwards.
ATGTGAGATAACTTGATTTTGTCAAAAAGCTCATGATGCAATCATCGGGACTTGAGGGTACACACCTGCAGAACTCCATTGGAATGAATGCATTAAGAAGCAGATGTAGTAACCTCTTACTTTCAGTTACTCGACCAAAATGTGGAAGCTTTTTGGGCAGTATTGTGGACTAGGGTTCCAGGTCCTTGCCCCCCCCCCTTTACCTCAGCCTTTATTTGGTGATTCAGCTGTGGCCGTGTCTGAGACATTGTATCATCCTCCACTTTGTCTTGATCTCTCAGGCTTTGCTTCTCATGAAGCCACTAAGAACCAAAAAGTCAGTGTGTCCTCCAAGGGCACTCATACATCCACTTTGGGCAGGGGAGAACCACTTCTGCTGGTGTCAAAGGATGGATGGATGTTTCCTTATAGGACTGCACTCAGGAGTCAGTTTCCCAGGGGAATGATGGGATCTGAGTGCTTTTTTTGATAGATACCACCAGGAAAAGGAAGCACAGATTCAAAGACGCATCTGTTCCAGTGTTCCCTTCAACTAGATTGAAAGATGAGTGATTGGTATTTTCCAAAAACTTATTAAAAACCTTTCACTCATTGTAATCTGGTACTTTCCCTTTTTTTAAAAGAAAAAGGTCTCCTCCTCCATCAGATTCTGAATCAGAATCCCCCATCAGTGTGACATTCGAGCTGGTCCTGCCCTACTTAGTAACTGTCATAATAATATAACCCTTATGTACTTTAAATAGTATTTATAAAATTTATATAATGATGTGGTACCTCTTACTTAACCAGATTATTAAGTCTGTGATTTTATCCAGGACAATATACTACATGACTGGAAATATCAACCTTAGTCCATTTGGCAATCAAAAAAGTCTACATCCTACAAAAACCAAGTATAATGTAGTGAAGTCCAAAGGCTATAGATTAGCTGGAGTTACCACAGAGATGAAACCATTTTTGAGAAACCTGAACAGCTTAGAGAATGATTTTCTAGTGAGAAGCTATGAAAGTCAGATGTTAAACATCCTGGAACCCATTATAGAACTGAAAAGGACTGAAGCACCTTCACTCAACCTCCCCAGTAGGAGAATGTTAAGAAATTCCACAGAGAATAACAAATGCAAAAATAGCTGCATCCTGACGTACACTTTGGATTATCACAGTATCGTAAATGTTATTGAAGATAACTGGGACTTTGTCACAGGATTCCTTTTTCTGATTAACATCTTAGGTAAAGCCCCATCCTTTGTTTATAGGAAGGCCAGGATCATTAGAAGTTTTGTTGAACTTAAACCTAGACCATATTAGAGAAACACTTAAAGATGTGAAACTAACTGTACATTTTGTATATTTATACAGCAAGGTGATAGTTTTTATTGCCCTTATTTAAAGAAAATCATTACGACCAGCGCAGGGGTTGACTGTAACACTACAAAAGTAATTTACAGGGTACAGTGCAATGAATGTGATGCATTCTATGTGGGCAAGACTGTAAATAAACTCAAGCATAGGAAATCCGCTCTGGATGTAAAAACAATGCACTAGTCAGACACCTTTCTCTTCATAAAAGACACACAGGTTTTAAGTTCCAGATCCTGGATCGCATAGACATGAGTGATCTTGAGACATCCCTAATATTCTGGAGAAACATGAACTCATGGGGCAATTAAAGCTGAACAGTTTTAGGAAGCCTGGACTATACTAATGTTCAGTTAAAAGTGCACTGGACCTTAGAAAATTGCCACATTGTTTACATGACTAATTTTATTTTATTTTATTCTACCAGTTGGTTTTAAATACCAATGTTAAGTTGTCAATCTCGCCTTCATTCTTGCTGGATGGGTTCGGAGCCGATCCTCGGCTCCGACTCTGCCAATACTAAAGCTCGAGAGCTATTTCCACCGGCTCGAGGCTCCCCTATATCCCACAATGCTAGGCGGTAAATACCCAGATCTCGTTTGCCGCTTTAGCTACGAGGTGCTTGTTTCTACCGGCTCTGCAGGTTAGTGACTTTTTATAGTTATAAATCTTCAAAACCCCTTATTTTTTTCTCAGAATAGTTTTCCTTACAGTTTATTAGTTAACTATCCCTAGTTTCCTTCGGGTTCCCCTAATTGTTTTTCCCGTTTATACTCTAGGCCTTCGGGCCCTCCTCCCTTCCCCTTAGTCATACTTTTTTGGGAGTGGTTGGATTTTTTTTTCCCTTTCTTAACAGGTGTGTCTGTGTGTGTGTCTGTGTTTTTCACAGTTTTTGTTGGGATGTCTAAAGACTCTAAGGTCTCCTCAGGCTTTAAGAAGTGTGACTCGTGCTGTCAGAAAATGTCTCTGACAGACGGTCACACTTCTTGTGTATATTGCCTGGGACCTTTGCACCTGCAGGACTCTTGTTCTGTCTGCCACGCTTTCAGTCCAAGAGTCCTGCAGGAACGTAAAAATAAATTAATACTGCGAGGCTTATTAAAGCCTGAAGGATCCCTGACCCAGACAGTGTCAGGAAAACCTTCCAAGCCTTCCAAGGCGTCGGCTCCAGCTTCGGAGCCATCCGCTGGTGGCTCTAAGACTTCTTCGACATGACTCCTTCTGGAGCCGATGTCTTTAAGACTAAAATGGTCACCTCGGCTCCGGCTGGAGCCGAGAAGTCCGAGACTCAGACGACTCCGACAGTTTTGTCGGAGCCACCTACTAGAAAGAGATCTAGATCCCCATCCATTGGCTCTATCCACTCGGCCCCGGGATCTCCACTATTATCAGAGAGGAGCCATAGGTCCCACTCCTCTCAGTCCTCCAGACTGTCCGACCATGATTTAGAGAGGGTGGTGAGCAGACTTCTCAAGTCCCAGGCACTAGCCAAAAATATTGCATAGCCCTATGCAACGGTCAGTGGCTATACCCATCCCCTCCTCAGTTCCTCCTCCGATTCCCATGAGTTCGGAGCCGGAGCTTCTCGGAGCCGTGACTGTCGGTGCGTCAGAGCCGATACTTCCACTTTCGGCTCCGTCATCAGCTCCGATCTCCTCCTTGGAGGGATCTGGGAGCCGGGCTTCCCTCGCCGGCTCCGAGGGGACGAGTGGCATCGGACCCTTGTCCGAGCCCGTTCTCCCTCTTAGAGCTTCGGCACTGGTGAGCTTGGCCCCGACATCAGCCTCGGAGCCGTCCCTTTCGGTGCCGGGAGGAGTCCTCGTCTCTTTGGAGCGGGGATCTTCAGCCCCGCCTGATCGGGGCGCCTTCGAGGTCATGCGGAGCGTGCTAGACCCGGTGTCTGCTCCACAGTCGGCTCCCTCAGCTCCTCCCTCTACAGTGCCTGCGATGGTCTCTACCCACCCTCTTGTCCCAGACCGTAGAGAGCCAACGTCTCAAGTTTCCCCACTGGGAATATCCTCCTCTTCCGAGGCTTCTCCTCATCCTTTAGGGGAACCCCCTCGTTAGAAACAATGCAAGAGGAAGCATATTGACTCCCCCGAGTCTATCACCTCGGATACCGACTTGGATGAGTCTGAAGGGTCCCCACGATCCTCCACTGAGGATGTCTCCTTTTCAGACATCCTTGAGATCCTTAAACAGAGGGGGAACTGGTCCACCCTTAACCCTTCAGGGGACGAGTCGGTCTACCTTGAGGCTTTTGGCTCTCGCCCTTCCACCTCCTGGGTATCTCCTCCCTTCGACCCCCTCATGGAAGTGGCGGCAAGGAAGGCGTGGACAGCCCCTGATACGGTGGAACCTACCCCACGAAGGCCGTCCAAGTTTATTACAGCTCCTAAGGACAAAGAATTCTTATCCAAGGGCATCTCTGTTGATGCTATGGTGGTGGCCGCAGCCACTAAGAAGGAATTAGCTGATCCTATGGTACCTATTCATCCTCCTAATAAGGAATCTAGGACTATGGATAGATACGGCAAGCGGATGTTCTCCTCAGCGACCTTTGCTATGCGTTCGCTGAACTACTTGTGCCACTTCACCCGTCTTCAGAGAGGATATGATCAAGGAAATGGGTGATGCTTTGCAGGATCCAACAACTGAGGGGTTTCGAGACAAAATGAACTCCCAGCTGGCAACCCTGAATTCGATCGTCAACTCCTCCATGCGGCTTCTTTCTTATGCGGCCGATGGGGCGAGTAGGGCCGCTGGCACAGGTGTAGCTTTACGACGTCACGCCTGGATGCGGCTTTGTAACTTTGCAGACCCTTTCAAGGCGTCCTTCACCAATTCCCCCTTTGATGGTACAGCGTTGTTTGGACCTCAGGTGAAGGACATGTTGACTAGGTGCGAACAGGATGGCAAGACTCTCTCTGCTGTGGGGGTCCGGTTTTCTACCCCTTCCAGACCATATCCCAAGGGTCAGAAGGGGGGGGGGATGTGGTTCCGCAAATCACAAGTGGTCTCGCCTGATGCAGGCAGTCAGTTCCCCTCTAGATGCAGGGGGGGAACAACAATAGATGCTGCCCTAGTGGCAGGGGGGGGTCCGCAGAATCAAGGTAGCAGAGAGACTTTCTCTGAAAAACCTTTTCAGCATCCCTGAGAAGCTGCCCGACTGTCCACCTTCGGAGGCAGTCGGGGGAAGATTATCACTGTATCCAGAAGCCTGGCTTTCCCTCACTCAAGACAAATGAGTACAGTCGATTATATCCGAGGGTTACAAAATTACCTTTGTCCACATCCCATCCCAACCTAAAGGGCCCCTTCCAGACGTTCCACCCGGTCTAAGGGAACAAGCAGCGCTAGAAATATCAAAGCTGCTGTCAAAAAGAGCTATCCAGCCAGTCCCGGCAGACCAGCAAGGATCCGGAATCTACTCCAAATTCTTTTTGGTTCCAAAAAAGACAGGGAACTGGAGACCAATACTGGATCTCAGCAGACTAAACAAGTCTGTAAACAAAACAAAATTCCGGATGGTCATGCTTCAGTCCATTCTACCCTTCTTGGGTCAGGACAATTGGATGTGCTCAATAGACCTTCAGGATGTGTACTATCATATCAAGATGCACAGACGCTCCAGAAGGTTCCTCAGCTTCCGGCTGGGAGCCAGTCACTACCAGTTGAGAGCCCTGCCCTTTGGTCTCACTACAGCCCCCTGAGTGTTCACCAAATGCATGGCAGTGGTCACGGCTCATCTGAGACATCAAGGATTCCAGGTGTTTCCATATTTGGACGACTGGCTCCTTACTGCTACCACCAGGCATCAACTTCTCGTATCCAGAGACTACACCATTCATACTTGTCAAGCTCTAGGCATTTCCATAAATTTCGAAAAATCTGCCTTGTTGCCTTGTCAGGCTATTACCTTTATAGGTGCCACCTTAGACACAGTTTATCTTTCTGCGAAACTAACAGAGCAAAGAGTATCGGATATCCGCAAGCATGTTCACATTCTTCTTCAGTGCGACAGGATCAGAGCCAGGTTTGTCTTGAAGGTTTTAGGTCTCATGGCAGCTGCCATTACACTTCTGCCTCTAGCACGCTTTCACATGCGGATCCTCCAGTGGATGCTGTTTTCCCAATGTCTCACAGTATTCTGCTGACCCAGTCATGCAAGAAGCATCTAACTTGGTGGATGACCTCCCCTCAAGTTCTTCAGGGCAGATCATTTGTCCCCCCCCCCCTCCGGTTGCCACAGTGACAACGGACGCCTTCCTGATTGGGTGGGGGGGGCATTATCAGGGCAGGACGGTCCAGGGCACATGGCAACCTTTCGAAAGCCATCTGCACATAAATGTTCTAGAGATGAGAGCAGTACTTTTAGCGTTGCAAGCCCTTCAGCACTCTCTTCCCACCGGGACTATTGCAATTCAGACAGACAATATGTCTGTAGTATGGTACATCAACAAACAGGGCGGAACCAAGTCTTATCCCTTATGTTGAGAGGCACTCAGACTTTGGCAGTGGGCGATCTCATCTCAGCGGTTTCTGATAGCAACGCACATCCCCGGGAAGTCCAACGTGATAGCAGACAAGTTGAGCAGGGCCATACTCATACCACACGAGTGGTCTCTCAAACAGTCAGTGCTGGAAGAAATTTTTCAGAAATGGGGCCGACCTTGCTGCAATCTTTTTGCTACTCCCCAAAACAGCAAGTGTCATGATTTCTTCACCCTCTCTCCCCTACCAGGGGACTTCTGTATGCCTTTCCTCCTTTTCCACTGATCTCTCAAGTAATTCAGAAAGCTACCGCATTGAGAGTCGACATGATCCTCAATGCCCCTTACTGGCCTCGTCAGATATGGTTTCCGTTCCTTCACCGGTTTCTGTTGGAGCAGCCTTGGCATCTGGATCCAGTGCCAGATCTTTTGACCCATCAGTCGTGTCAGCTGCACCACTCCTTCCCATCTCTCAACCTCACAGCTTGGTTGCTCCGTTTCCTACCCTAGCCAGGCTTCCTTTAATTTCCCATTCGGTCCGTAACATTCTTATAGCTTCCCACAAGTCTTCTACAAGAGGGATTTACAATAGCAAGTGGAAACGTTTTTCCTTCTGGGCAGCAACTAATAACATAGACCCTTTCACTGCACCTATCCAGTCTGTACTAGACTTCCTGGCAGAACTTTATCACTCAGGTTCTTCTTCATCTACTATTAGAGTACAATTGGCGGCTATATCTAATTTCCATGTAGGCTTTTCAGACTCCAGCATCATGTCCCATAAACTTTGCAAAGCCTTTTTAAAAGGTATCTTTTTGCTCAAGCCCCCAATTAGAGACCCCCCACCTCAGTGGGACTTAAATTTGGTTCTAGCCTCCTTGATTCTCCCCCCCTTCAAACCGGCCGCTTCCTGCTCTCTGAAATTGCTTTCATGGAAAACCCTTTTTCTAGTAGCCATAACATCTGCTAGACGGGTATCTGAACTTCATGCTCTTTGCAGTCGTCCTTCATACTTAGTTTTCCACAAAGACAGGGTGTCCCTTCGGACCAACCCTTCCTTTTTACCAAAGGTTTCTTCTGAGGCGAATCTGAATCAGACAATCGACCTTCCAGTTTTCTTCCCTAATTATTCCAACAAGGCAGAACAAAAGTTACATTTCCTAGATGTCCATCGCCAGCTTCGCTATTATTTGGATAGGACTAAACAGTTTAGGAAGTCTGACCAGCTCTTTCTATCCTATGCAGAAGGCAAAATGGGCCTTCCAGTTTCCAGAGTGTCTCTTTCGAGATAGCTGGCCTCTGTAATTTCCTTCATTTATGATCTCAGACACCAAAAGCTACCATCATGACCTAGAGCTCATTCAACCAGAGCGTTAGCTACGTCTGTAGCATTTCAAGACAGACAGCCCATAGATTCCATCTGTCAAGCAGCTACATGGGCTTCTCCTCATACCTTTATCTCACATTATAAATTGGATATGGCCTCCAGAAACCGGGCTAACTTTGGTTCCACCATACTCAAGAGTCTGTTCCGATGAGCCACCCAGGATAAGGGTGCTAGGGACATGGTCCCATCCAGCAAGAATGAAAGCGAGATTGACAACTTAACATTGAGAAGTTATGTACCTACCATAACGTTCCATGTTAGTTGTCTTCTTCTTGCCTTCTTTCTTGCGTCCCACCCTCCATCCCCCTAGCCTGGACAGACCGAGAGGATCCTTGGGATCTTTTATCTTCCATAGCGTCAACCACCTCTATTGCCCCTGTTTGATAGTTCCACAGGTAGTCTTTCTATAGAGGTGGATTTCCCTTTTTTCTCTGTCTCTAGGAGACCAGCACTGCTATTCTTCAGCTATCAAACGAGATCTGGGTATTTACCGCCTAGCATTGTGGGATATAGGGGAGCCTCGAGCCGGTGGAAATAGCTCTCGAGCTTTAGTATTGGCCGAGTCGGAGCAGAGTATCGGCTCCGATCCCATCCAGCAAGAAAGAAGGCGAGAAGGAGACAACTAACATGGAACGTTATGGTAGGTACATAACTTCTCATTTTCAATCAGTTGTAATTTAAGTGTATATTTTGCTTCCATCATCATACATTTTTTCTTATTATTTTTTTCTTTTTCTGTTTTTCTTTTTTTCTACTTTATTCAAAATGATGTGTAATAACAATACTAATTATACAATTATATATATTTTTATAGATAGTTTTTAGGGTTCTTGTACACAGACTTGAAGAAGTCTAGAAGGACAAAAGCGATCTTTGTTAACAATAGGTTATGAAAATAGAATATGTTTTTTACATGCAAAGTGTATATGCATATATTTCTTTGATTGCCAAATGGACTAAGGTTGATATTTCCAGCCATGTAGTATATTGTCTTGGATAAAATCACAGACTTAATAATCTGGTTACATAAGAGGTACCATAAATCATTATAAATTTTATTTAAAGTACATGAGGGTTGTATTATGACAGCTACTAAGTAGGGCAGGACCAGCTCGAATGTCATACTGATGGGGGAAGGGATGTGAATTTAACATGTGTACCAATGACACTTTGTTTTACAGCATGGTAAACCACTCCCTTGCCTGATAAAAAGTATGTATATTAAGAAAGCTTGTGAGGAAACTATTACTCTATTTTTGTTTTACTTGGATCACTGGTCTGTGTACTTAATAAAGGATTTTCTACTGGAAACAGACTGCCTGCCTTGCTTGGATTACTTTCGAATACTTAGTAATTCTGTACAATTGTATATATATATTTTTTTTACTCAAGACAAGTTTAAGTTTGCTACTGCTACTACTTTTGTCTGATCTGATTAATATACAGTGATTAACTAGAGATATATGGACTGAAAATCTTCCACACAGAGACGTTTCTTACACTGTTTTATTTTTGGACCCACTATACTTGTTTAGTGGGTTATTTTGAGACTTCGGGATACCATGGAGATTACTTGAATATTATCTGTTGCTGACATCTCAAGAATAGCTGCTTGCTTGGCCGGGTCTGGTCTCAAGCCAGTACTGGTAAATAAATGACCTATGTATGTAACTTCTGGTAGTCTGAATTTGCACTTGAGAGGATTGACCTTCAAATTTACTTCACGTGCTGTGTCTGGAACTCTCTTTAGGTTTCTGTCATGCTTTGCTTCACCATCACCTCCAACCAGTAAATCATCTGCTATTATGGCACAAGGATAACCTGAAAGAATTTCCTCCAGTGCACGCTAGAAGACTTCACTTGCAGAATTTATTCTAAATGGCATCCTTAGGAATTTGTATCTGCCAAATGGGGTACCAAATGTGGTTAGTAATGAAGATTTGCGATCAAGCATTACTTGCCTAAATCAACTTTTTGCATCCAAGACAGAAAAAACAGTGGCATTCAGTATTAGAGCTGCGACCTCTTCGACTGTGCTTTGTTCAAATCTCTTGGGTCAATGCATATTCTGATTTCGCCTGAGCCTTTTTTGTAAGCTGCTACCATAGACAACACTCATTCAGTTGGTTCTGTAACTGGACAAATAACACCTTGTTGTACCATTTTATCCAACTGAGGCTTAACTTTATCCTGCATAGCTATCGGAACTCTTCTTACTGGTCTAACTACTGGAATGACCTCTTGGTCTAACTTCATGGAATATGCAACTGGAAGTTTGCCCAACTTGTCATCGAAAACATCAGCATATTCTGAGAAACTGTCGTCAGAAAAATTGGAACTAGGATATGCACTTATGAGATGAACTTCTTTGGTAAAAGAAAGCAGATTCATTCTCATACTGTCGTTGAGACCCAATAAAGACTGTACTGGTCTTCAAACTACATAGAATAACAAACGGTAACATTTCTTGGCCAAATAACATGAAAGCATCACTGAACCTTTGGTTTGAATTTCTTCACCTCCATAAGCAACAAGATGTTAAGTTGTCAATCTCGCCTTCATTCTTGCTTGATGGGTTCGGAGCCGATCCTCGGCTCCGACTCGGCACTTCGCTAAGCTCGAGAGTGACTTTTACCAGCTCGAGGCAGCCCCATATCCCATGATGCAGGGCGGTAAGTACCCAGATCTCGTTTGCCGCTTCGCTGATGAGGTCCTCCTTTTGCCAGCTCCTGGTAAGTGTTAGTATTTAACTACTTTTTGCCCCTAAAATTTAACTTTTTTCACTTTTCTTTAGAATACCTTCTTTTTTCTTATTTGTAAGCCCTTTTCTGACTAAAATTATATTTCCTTCCCCTTTTTTTAGTCAGGCCTTCATTCCCTCCCATCCCCCCCACCCCCCCTGTCAGGGTGTGTGTGTGTGAGAGGTTAGTTGATTATATATTAGATAACTTTAGTGGTCTGTTTGGGACTGTGTTGTGGTGTACTGTTGTGTACAACTATGTCCAAAGAAAGGGTCTCGGGCTTTAAGAAGTGTGACTCGTGCTGTCAGAAGATGTCTCTGACAGACGGTCACACTTCTTGTTTATATTGCCTGGGACCTCTCCACCTGCAGGACTCCTGTGCAATTTGTCATTCCTTTAGCCAGAGAGTCCTGCAGGAGAGGAGAAATAAGTTGATTTTAAGGGGTCTCCTTAAACCGGAGGGCTCTCCGGCCAAATCGGCTCCGAGCAAGACTTCTAAGTCTTCTAAGGCCCAGGCTTCTGTAAATAAGCCGGTGGCCTCGGCTCCGACTCCTTCGGAGTCGAAATCGGCTCTGGCTGGAGCCGATCCTGTCTTGCAGAAATCTTCGGCACCGATGGCTATCGGTGCCGATACTGTTATGGTCACATCGGTGTCGGCTCTGACTGGCTCCGACCACCACGTGGCTCAGGCTTTGGTGTCTGTGCCGACCGGCTCCGACACCGTTACTGTTATGTCTGTATTGGCTCCGGCTGGAGCCGATGCATCGAGACTTTCATTCGGAGCCGAAAAGTCCTCGACTCCGTCTGGATCTGTGGTTTCTTCGGCTCCGATGGTTCCTTCGAGGAAGAGGTCCAGGTCCCCTTCCTTGGAACCGATACTCTCGGCTCCGGCCTCACCTCTCCTCTCGGAGCGGAGCCATCGGAGCCGATCATCAACCTCTCCTCTCGGAGCGGAGCCATCGGAGCCGATCATCTAGGTCGTCCAGGCTTTCAGACCATGATTTAGAGAGGGTGGTAAGTAGATTATTGAAATCACAGGCACTGGCCCAGATGCTGCATAGTCCGTCTCAACAGACGACTATTAGTCCACACCCTCTTCAAGTTCCTCCTTCAACTCTACCTCAGAGTTTGGAGCTGGAGTCTTCGGGGATAGTTACTGCTATGGCTGAGGGGCGGATACCCCCCCCCCTTCTGCACTCTCGGCATCTACTCTTATCTCCTCTTCGAGACCTTCCTTGGAGGGATTCGGTGGTCGGGCTTCCCTGGTCTCCTCCGAGGGGGTGAGTGGCATCGGACCCTTGTCCGACCCCGCTCTTCCCCTTGGAGCCTCGGCCTTGGTGAGCTCGGCTCTGACATCTGCCTCGGAGCCTTCCCTTTCGGTGGGCCCTGGAGTCTCGGTTTCTTCGGAACGGGTTTTCCCGGACCTCCCTGGCCCAGAGATCCCCCACTGATAACCCCCTCTTTGGATCTCAGCCCTCCACCTCCTGGGTGTCTCCGCCTTTTGACCCCCTTATGGAAGTTATTGCTCGAAAGGCTTGGGCTGCTCCTGACTCTGTAGAGCCAGTTCCTAGGAGGCCGTCTAAATTTATTACTGCCCCTTCGGAAAAGCAATTCCTCACGAAAGGTGTCCCTGTTGATGCCATGGTGGTGGCGGCTGCCACTAAGAAGGAACTTGCAGATCCTTCCGTACCAGTCCATCCTCCTAACAAGGATTCTAGGACCATGGGTAGGTATGGTAAGCAGATGTTCTCTTCAGCGACCTTTGCCATGCGCTCGCTGAACTACTTATGTCACTTCACCAGACTCCAAAGGGACATCCTTGAGGAACTAGGTGAAGTAGTACAGGATCCTACAGCTGCAGGGGCTCAAGAGAAAATTGCTTTTCAGCTAGGAATCCTTAATTCTATAGCTAACTCCTCCATGCGACTGATATCATATGCAGCAGATGGAGCGAGTAGAGCCGCAGGTACAGGGGTGGCTCTTAGACGTCAATCCTGGATGCGGCTCTGTAATTTTGCAGATCCCTTTAAGGCGTCCTTCACAAACTCTCCCTTTGATGGGTCAGCTTTGTTTGGCCCTCAAGTGAAGGATACATTGACCAGGTGTGAACAGGACGGCAAGACTCTTTCTGCCGTAGGGGTCCGTTTTCCACCCCTTCTAGACCTTACCCCAAAGGACAGAAGGGTGGAAAGATGTGGTTCCAAATCCCAAGGAGTCACGCCCGGATACACGTGGTCAGTTTACCCCTAGAGGCAGAGGGGTAATAACAACAGACGCCGCTCTAGAGGCAGAGGGGGTCCACAGAACCAGGGAAGCAGAGAGCCTCTCTCTGACAAGCCCTTCCAGTATCCCTGAGATGTTGCCCGACTGTCCATACTTGGAGGCAGTCGGGGGAAGACTATCGCTGTACCCAGAAGCCTGGCATTCCCTCACTCAAGACAGATGGGTACAGTCGATTATATCCGAGGGTTACAAAATTCCTTTCGAGGAAAGTCCCTTCTCTTACACAAATTCCCTTCCAGATGTACCACCCGGTCTAAGGGAAATTGCAGAGTTAGAAGTATTAAAGCTTCTACAAAAAAGAGCCATTCAGCCAGTTACAACAGACCATTCAGAGCCCGGAATCTACTCAAGATTCTTTTTGGTCCCCAAAAAGATGGGAGACTGGAGACCAATATTGGATCTCAGCAGACTCAACAAGTCTGTGAGAAAGACAAGATTCGAATGGTCACACTTCAGTCAATTTTGCCCTTCGTAGAGAAGGACAACTGGATGTGCTCAATAGATCTTCAGGACGCGTACTATCACATAAAAATTCACAGACGCTCCAGAAGGTTTCTCTGCTTTCGGCTGGGGTCCAGTCATTTTCAATTCAGAGCCCTGCCCTTTGGACTCACTACAGCCCCCAGAGTGTTCACCAAATATATGGCAGTGGTCACGGCTCACCTGAGACATCAAGGATTCCAGGTGTTTCCGTATCTCGACGACTGGCTCCTTTCAGCCACCACCAGGCATCAACTTCTTCAAGCCAGGGATTACACACTAAATCTCTGCACTCAATTGGGAATTTCGATCAACTACGAAAAATCCTCCTTATTGCCCTGCCAGTCTATTACTTTCATAGGCGCAAACTTAAACACTGTTCGGATGTCAGCAACCCTCACAGACCAAAGAATCTCAGATATACAAAGTCACATGAGGATCATTCTTGCCAGCAAAAAGATGCAAGCCAGAATGGTTCTGAAGGTGTTGGGCCTCATGGCTGCGGCCATTACCCTTCTTCCCCTGGCCCGCTTCTACATGCGTCTGCTTCAGTGGATGTTGTTCACTCAGTGGTCGTACCAACAACTTCCTATGCGTCACCAAATCCTGGTGAGACAGATTTGCAAGAGTCATCTTTCATGGTGGATTACTTCTCCCCAGATTCACCAAGGCAGACCCTTTGTACCCCCGGCCCCGGTAGCCACTGTCACTACGGACGCCTCCCTGATCGGGTGGGGGGGTCATTATCAGGGCAGGATGGTTCATGGGACATGGCAACCGTTCGAATACCACCTGCACATAAATGTCCTAGAGATGAGAGCAGTGCTTTTAACGTTGCAAGCCCTCAACGACTTTCTTCCCTTGGGAACAATTGCAGTTCACACAGACAACATGTCTGTAGTATGGTATATCAACAAACAGGGCGGAACCAAGTCCTACCCCTTGTGTCGAGAAGCTGTCAGACTTTGGCAATGGGCGATCTCCTCTCATCGGTTTCTGGTAGCAACGCATATCCCTGGAAAAACCAACATTCTAGCATACAGATTCAGCAGAGCTATTCTCATGCCTCACGAGTGGTCTCTCAAACAATCTATAGTGGAGGAGATTTTTCTAGAATGGGGCCGCCCATGTTGCGATCTTTTTGCTACTCCCCAAAACAGCAAATGCCCAGACTTATTTTCTCTCTTCCCACTGCCAGGCCAACCCCCAGAGATGCTGTAACCCAGGATTGGCCCCAGGGACTTCTTTATGCCTTTCCTCCCTTTCCTCTGATTCCACAAGTTCTCCAGAAAGCCACTGTTTTGAGAGCCAAAATGATTCTCATTGCTCCCTATTGTCCTCGACAAATTTGGTTTCCGTTCCTCCATCGTCACCTTTTGGTGCAGCCGTGGCATCTGGACCCAGTACCAGACCTTCTGATTCACCAATCGGGTCAGCTGCACCGGTCTATCCCTTCTCTCAACCTCACAGCATGGTTGCTCCACTTCCTTCCTTAGCCAGGCTTCCTATGATCTCTAATCCTGTTAGGGATATCATAGTGGCTTCCCTAAAATCCTCTACTAGTAGGATTTATACCAGCAAATGGAAACACTTTTCTTGTTGGGCAAAAGCTAAAAATATTGATCCTTTTACTGCTCCAGTTCAAGCAGTTTTGGATTTCTTAGCGGAAATCTTTCACGCGGGCTCTTCTTCTTCCACGGTCAAAGTTCAGTTGGCTGCTATCTAGAACTTTCATGTCGGGTTCGCAGATCACAACATTATGTCCCACAGGCTTTGTAGAGCCTTCTTAAAAGGAATCTTTCTCCTGAAACCTCCAGTCAGGAGGAGTCCTCCTCAATGGGACCTAAATTTGGTGCTGACATCCTTGATTCTTCCTCCCTTCGAGCCAGCTGTTTCATGTTCCCTGAAATTTCTTTCATGGAAAACACTCTTCCTGGTTGCTATTACCTCGGCTAGGAGAGTGTCTGAACTTCATGCTCTCTCTGTGCGTCCCCCTTATTTGGTCTTCCACAAAGACAGGGTATCCTTGAGAACTAATCTGACCTTTTTGCCTAAGGTATCCAGAAAGAGTAATTTGAATCAGTCTATTGACCTTCCTGTATTTTTCCCAAATTACTCAAACAGATCAGAACAAAAATTACATTATCTTGATGTTCACCGCCAACTCAGATATTATTTGGACAGAACAAAACAATTCAGAAAATCCGATCAGCTCTTTATTTCTTATGCTGATAACAAAAAACGCCTTCCTGTCTCAAAAGTGACCTTATCCAGATGGCTGTCTTCTGTCATCTCTGAAATCTCAGCTCAGGGGAAAACAGCTGTGCTCGAAACCTAAAGCGCATTCAACCAGAAGCTTAGCCACTTCTGCAGCCTTTCAGGCTAGACTTCCATTAGACACAATTTGTGCAGCAGCCACTTGGGCCAATCCTCATACCTTTGTCTCTCATTACAAATTGGATTTGGCCTCCAGGGATAGAGCCAGTTTTGGCTCTACAGTTCTCAAGAGTCTGTTCCATTGAGCCACCCAGGATAGAGGTGCTAGGGACGCGGTCCCATCAAGCAAGAATGAAGGCGAGATTGACAACTTAACACTGAGAAGTTATGTACCTACCATAACGTTCCATGTTAGTTGTCTTCTCTCGCCTTCTTTCTTGCGACCCTCCCTCCTTCCCCCTGGCCTGGACAGACCTTTTTTTCTCCCTACATGGAAGAATGCTTCATAAGACCATACAGTTCTGGTCTTCCTAACCCATCCTTCAGGCTTTTTTTTTTTTTTTTTCTGCCTTTCTTTCTTTCTTCCTTTTGGGAAGTTTTTTATGCTAGGTGTTATTGCCTATAGACAACAAACGAGATCTGGGTACTTACCGCCTTGCATCATGGGATATGGGGCTGCCTCGAGCTGGTAAAAGTGACTCTCGAGCTTAGCGAAGTGCCGAGTCGGAGCCGAGGATCGGCTCCGAACCCATCAAGCAAGAAAGAAGGCGAGAGAAGACAACTAACATGGAACGTTATGGTAGGTACATAACTTCTCATTTTGCACTACTGGCCACATTGAGTTGCTTATTAGTTCTCACTATAGCAGATGTATCCGCTGATACAACATTACACTTTGAACCAGTGTCTACTTTAAGCTCTGTGGATTTACCATTGATCCGTACTGTACCAAACACTTCGCTCTTTCCCAATAAATTCACTGCATCAACTCTCTCACCAGTTACTGGTAAACCATCTACATAGAAAGTGAACGTGTAGTCTCCTTTATCAACTTGCTTTTTTTGTGTGACCTTTCTTTACAACTGTACAGGGTTTACTTGATTTGTAAAACTTTTGAAAATGGTTCAATTTTGTTACACTTGTGACATTGCTGACCAAATGCAAATCATTTCTCTCTTCTAGACTCATGATTGGCACCACAGTTGCGACAATTAACAGTAAAGCTGGACTTTGGTTTTGCTGATTCATGCTTGTACTACACTGAGGGGTATGCTTCTTTAACTGAACTAGTCTTTGAACTTGCTGGATTACTACGTGGTTTCCCTGGTGAAACAGCAACAGCTGTTCCTGCCTTGTCCTTAGGCCTACTTTTGTTTGCCCCTTGTTGCATGCTATCTACATTTGCTCTGGAGCCTGCTGAAACCATGCTCTTGTCACTCGCAAGCATACTTGTATATTTTTCTGTCACCTCATGGATTTGACAAATTTCGATGGCTTTATTCAATGTTAAGTCACTGTCATGAAGCAAAATCTTTCTCACAGCAAGACTATTAATACCACACACAAGCCTATCCTTTATTAACTCATCTTTTTTAAGTCACCAAAACCGGTGGCTTTGTTTCTCAAGTCAGTTATATATGCTGCAAAAGTTTCCCCTGGTTTCTGATCGCTCGTGTAAAACAAATGCCTTTTTAATGTAATATTTGTTGGGGGGTTACACATTACTCTGAACTTATGCTTCAAACTCTTGGGGTCTTCCCTTGATTCAGCCTATACAACAATATGACGAGTTTCACCTTCTCCCTCATATACTGCTGGTGCATACACAAATTAACACTCTCTTTCTGTGGCCTCCGAACCAGCTAGGTTTAGCAAAATTAATGCCCTGGTGCATGCATCTTTCTCTGAAGAAGCTGCTTGTATAACAATATCATATCCTTGTTCAAATATCCTCCAATTCTCTGCAGTATTCTGATCAAATACAAGTGGTGAGGGCTTTCGAAATCAGTATGCCATATTAACACATACCAGTGAAGGGTTTGCAAATAAGCATGAACACATACGCATACACATATGCCAGAAATTGATGACAGTATTTGTAAGTTTGCCTAGTAGCATAGTAAGCCTCTGTATAACTGAACTTTGCAAAATAAATGTCTCGGGCACTGTAATACTTTTGAATTTCTGTACTGCAAATGTAATTTATCATTTTAGGAAACGTTTCAAATAACTGCACAACGCAGATGAACTGGGCAAGTGGACCTCAGAGTCAATATGATTTCAAAGTAATTGCACTTTGCAAATAAACTGCACACCGCACACTGAAATTTCCCCAAAATGGGCGGTACCTTGCTAGGTAATTCTTTACAGTGCAAGAAACACTCTGTAATGGCGGCACTTTGTGAATAGACACACCCAGCACAAGAAACTTTTTGAAATGGCTATACTTTGACTGCACTTCACAAAATAGTTGCACTTTGCACACATATAAACTCTTCGGAATACATGCATAGTAATAAGCACACACATTAAGCACTTTTACACTCCTTCAGGAGATGCTTCGAATAACTCTAGTCATGTCCTTGATATAATACGAAGTCCTAGTTATGCCAAAACACAGCACCTTGCCAAAAACATGCAGTCGCCTTGCTATTTTTACGCTTAATGTGCCATTTTTATATTTGTTTTTCTCGTTTAATCTCTTTTCATGCCCATTATACTTTTCTTGTGCTCGTTTTACTCTAAACATGCCCATTTTGCTTTAAACACTTTGTTTTTCCTTTAAGCATATTTGTTTTGCTTTTCTGATGATCTTTTTGTCAAATATCTCAATTTTAAACATTTCTCTTTAGTTAATAAACGTTTTGTGTTTCCCACTTGTTTAATAATGTTAATAATGTGATCTTTGCCCTTGTAATGCTACGTTTTTGTCTTTTTTATAAAATAAACAATTCATGAGAATTCTCATTACCTTTGATGCTTTTCTGGCTCTTTCTCATGCTCATTTCTCTTATTTTACCTTCACTGTCATCTCTGCACCTCATGGCTCGAATATCATTCTCTGGAATCCCGGTTTTGACACCATGTCGCTCTCCTACTTTGGACACAATAGGAGTCTTCATGGGTTCTGTTCAAGCAGCTTTATTATATACAAACACATCACAACAGAATTTTATTGACTTTAACTTAAGTAACTTATATACAAACTAACTTACTGTAATCATACATGCTCACTCTCTGGCTGCACTGTCAAAATGGGAGTAGGAGTAGCACGTGCCCTCTATTTATATGTGCACATTCAGCCTTTTTTCATGTTTCTTAAAGCTACAGTATGTGCACCATGATCTACAACATAGTAAAACTATCCTAAAGTTTAGGTCTTCTTTCCTCTTCGGCAGTAGATTACTTCTAACACGTGAGTTCTCTGAATCATTCAAAAAGGGTACAACTGGCTGTGGAGCTCCCTTCTTTTTTTTTTCAAAGCATCCCACTACATCCAGCCAGTCAAACCTTATTGTCGTCTATTCTGGATCAAATCCTATCCCAGGGAGTTGCAGAGCCGATCCCTTCAGATCTAAAAAGGTTTTACCCAATAATATTTTGGAGGCGGTATATTCATCTCAAGACAGAAAAAAGGTTTTACCCAATAATATTTCTGGTGCCAAAGAAAGAAGGAACCTGGAGACATGTATTAGACCTTTCCTTTTTAAACCTTTAACAGCAAGATTCCAAAATTCAACATGCTCTCTCTACAATCTGTCACCTTACATACTTCCTTAGTGTTTCTGAGCAACTGTAAACTTAAAATATGGCTATTATCGTATTCCTTAAAGATTTCACACATTTTTTTAAGATTTTTTGCATCTAGTTTACATTTTGAATTTTTTTTTTTTTTTACCACTTGGGTTGTCAACAGCTCCAAGAGTGTTCAGAAAGTATTTAGCACCTGTAGTAACCCATTGTAGGCTGTAGGGCATTCACATTTTTTCCATATTTAGATAATTGCCTTATTTTTGGAGCCTCCCTTATTTAGTCTGTCAAGAATTTATTCTGATGTTCTTCATCTCACATTGCTGCAGTCCTTACTTATGGGTAGTCCGCTGTCCTCGGTCGGCCCGAATACCAAAGTATTAGGCTGACGTCGGTCATGGGCGCCTAGATCTGACATCAGAGCGTCAGGGTATAAAGGCGCATGACCGACGTCATATCCTCAGTCTTTTTTGCCGCATGGTCCGATGCAGAAGCAGCGTTGCAAGTGCCGTTCGGCATTCTGAAATTTTTCGTTTTCGGAGTTTCAGACCGATACCAAGTTGGGCTAAGTACCCCGTTGGGGAATAATTTTGTTTTTTCTTGCCTCAGTTACTTACTGGATGTCAGAAAAAGTGAATAATTGTATTTCTTGTGGGAAACAGATACCGCATAGGGATTACCACTCGCTTTGTATTCCTTGTTTGGGACGAGCACGGCGTGAGTCGGTGTCGGTTTTGTGCTAGGTTTAATAAGCGCACTATAAAACGGAGGTTAGATTGCGCTAGGTTAGTCTTTGGCAAGAGGTGTAATTATAATATGCCGTCGGATGTTCCGACGCCTGCTTCTACTAAGAAGCGCAAAGATAAATCTTTAAAGCCTAGGCAGGATGATTCGTCCGTTTTGGACGCCGGACCTTTAGAAGCTACAGCTGGACAGGTGGATCCGGCTGAAGTTTCTGTGGAGTCCCAGGGGGAAACTTTGATTTTACAGGATGTGGCCTCTCAGGAGGCAGGTCAGGCTGAAGAGGCCTCTCAGGTTACTATTCTCCCTTCCTTACCTAAGGTGGTTAGGCCTTCTGCTACTGTTTCTAAGGCTCCTGCTAAGGGCAGGTCTGTCTTGCCTTCCTCTGGTGTCAGTTCTGGTTCTTCAGGGTCTGTGCCTAAAAAGCACATGCTTAAAATGGCAGAGGATTTGATTACTTTAATTAGAGGTTCTATGCCCCCTCCTGATAAAAGGCCCAGGATGGAGCCAGAGTTGGAAAGTTTGGAGCAGGCCTCAGATGATTCAGAGTCTTCTGCTGAAGACATTCAAGATTTCCCTCCTTATTCTGATTCTGATGCAGAGGATTCCACTCCTTCTGCTTCTCCTCCAGAGGATTTTTCATTTTCTGAAACTCTGCATTCTATGAGGGAGCATTTTCAGTGGGAGGGACAGGATTACTCTGATTCACGGAAGAGGCTTAGGGAGTTCTTGTTTTTACCACAGCATAGACCCTTAGCTATACCTCCGGTTTTGGATGTTGTTTCAGATGTTTTTTCGGAAGCTTCCCTTAATCCAGATTGTGTGCCTCCTGCCCCAGTTAAACCAGACAGGTATTACAGGGTGCCTGAGGCTCATAAATATCTGTATAAGAGTCCTAGGGCGGACCCAGAAACTATTAGTCAGGGGCCTAAGGGTGTTAGAGCCTCTGTTGTTAAGAATCCGGTTCCTCTGGATAAGGAAGCTAGAGCTTTGGATAGATGTGGTAAGAAGGTATATACCTCTTCTACTTTAGCAATGAGAGCTTTGAACTGCCAGTTTCATATGTTGAAGTATCAGAATTTCCTCCTTTCTCAGCTAAGGTCTAAAGTGGATGCTTTGGCAGAGGGCATAGAGTGTAAAGCATTGCAGGATTTAGTGCATGTTTCTGAACAGGTGGGTAAGCACTCTTTGCAATGTGGTTTTGATGCTTTGCAGGCTTCTTCTAGGGTGGCTGCCACTGGTTCTGTTATTCGTAGGCACGCCTGGCTTAAGGATCAGAATTTGTCTGAGCATGTTAAGTCTAGAATTCTGGATGCCCCTTTACAGTCTGAAGTTTTATTTGGTCCTCCTGTGGAGTCAGTCTTAAAGAAAATGGAAGACAAGGCTAAGTCTATGCAGACTGTTAAAGATTTTTTGCAGGTACAACCTCCAAAGTTTAGTAGAAATTGGCCTACTAAGGGATGGACGTACCCTTCTTCTGATTCTCAGTCTAGGGGTAGATCTAGGTGTGGTAGGGGCAGAGCTCAGAGTACTTTCAGGTCGAGACAATGGAGTTCGCCTGCTCAATCTGCTGGTGAGGGCAGGGGCCAGTCCTTTCGTAAACAGGCCCAATGACCTACATTTTCAGCTGCCGGATTCTTCTTGCCTGGCAGCTCCTTTGGGAGGAAAGTTGGCTCTTTTCAAGCAAAATTGGCATTTAGTCACCCAGGACAAATGGGTATTGGACATTATAAACCGAGGTTACAAGTTCTATTTCCATACCATGCCTCCTTTCAAAGGCATGCCAGACGTCCCTCCTCGGCAAAAGATAGAGGCTCGCAGACAAATTTCTTTACTTCTTCAAATAGGAGCTATACAGCCAGTTCCTTTGTCAGAAGTGGGCCTAGGATTTTATTCCCGCCTGTTTCTAGTTCCAAAAGAAAGGGAACACGTGGAGACCAATTTTGGATTTATCTATCCTCAACACTTACCTGGACATTCCAAAGTTCAAGATGCTGACTTTACAACAACTTTTACCACTGGTGGGAAAAGATCACTGGATGGTTACTCTGGATCTCAAAGAGGCTTACCTTCATGTTCCTATCAGGCCCAGTTGCAGGAGGTACCTGCGTTTTCGGGCAGGAAATTTACATTATCAGTTCTCTGCATTGCCCTTTGGCTTATCTACTGCGCCCAGAGTGTTCACAAAGGTTCTGGCTCCAGTGATAGCTTTTTTCAGACTAAGAGGAATACAGATTTATCCTTATTTGGACGATTGCCTGATTATTGCACAAGAAAAGGACGAACTTCTTCATCATCTACAATATGTGATGGCAGTGTTAAGATTCCTAGGGTATTCTGTGAACGAAACAAAGTCCAGTCTAGTACCCTCTCAGGACATGTGCTTTCTGGGTGTGAGACTGAATACAGCTTCCCAGATGGCTTTTTTGACCCCGGACAAACAAAGAAGCCTTTCTCTTTATTTCCATCAAATATCTCTACGGTCCAGGCTGACTGCAAGGACAGTCCTTCAAGCCTTGGGGTTCATGGCATCTTGTATTCTGGTGCTTCCCAATGCCAAATTGCATATGAGGAAGCTTCAATGGTATCTCAAAAATGTGTGGACACAGCACTGCCAAGATCTAGACACTGTCATTCAGATAATACCTTGCATTCGGAAGGAGTTTTTGTGGTGGGCTCAGGAATGTCACCTAAACAAGGGACTCTCTGTGACCCGGCCAGAGGCGAGTCAGATTCTAACGACAGATGCCTCGGACAAGGCTTGGGAGCACACCTCAATGGAAAATGGGTGCAAAACACGTGGCCTGTCAAACTCCAACATTTGCATATCAACTTGAAGGAAATGTTAGCAGTCCAGTTTGCATTGATGGCTTTCAAAGATTTACTTCACCCAGGGCAGGTGTTGATTCAAACAGACAACACTACTGTCATGTGGTACATCAACAAGCAGGGGAACCCATTCTTACCCTCTTTGCAGGCAAGCGATGATTCTGTGGGAAACTGCTCTCAATCTACACCTCAATCTTCAGGCAAGGTTTCTACCAGGAGCACAGAACTCCTTAGCAGATGTATTGAGCAGACAAATAGTGGATCCTCACGAGTGGAAATTGGATCCTCATGTATTTCAACAGTTGACAGTGTTATGGGGAACTCCAGACATAGATCTGTTCGCTTCTCCACTAAAAATTACCAGTTGCCAAAGTTTTGCACAAAAATGTTTCATCACACAGCTTGGAAGGTGGACGCTCTATCATTCAGTTGGAACAATCTGCATGTATATGCCTTTCCACCTCTGCCTCTTCTTCCCAAGGTACTCTTGAAGGCCAGACAAGACAAGCCAACCATGATTTTGATAGCACCGGATTGGCCTCGACAACACTGGTACCCACTACTGAGGAGCTTAGTACGAGAACCTCCATGGCCTCTGCCTTTGATTCCGCATCTTTTGTCACAAGAGGACAGTCACTTCCTCAATGTCAAGATTCAGTCTCTACATCTAACAGCCTGGTATATTCTGTTTTAGCCTCGGGAGGGTCTCAGCTTCCACAACAAGTTTTGAATGTTATTTTGGAGGCCAGGAGGCCTAGTACCAGGAAAGTTTACGCTGATAAATGGAGGAGATTTTTTATTTGGAGCAAAGGAAAGGACTTTGATGTCTCCAAACCTGATTTAAGTGTTGCTCTTCAATATCTTACTGAGTTATTGGACAAGGGTTTGTCTTTCTCCTCAATAAAGGTCCATGCTGCAGCCATTTCTGCTCACTATGATTGTGACCTTCCTTTATTCTCTCATCCTTGGTTTAAGCAATTTCTTAGAGGGGCAAAGAATATAAGACCCCCACGTAGAGCTCCTACTCCTGCTTGGGATCTCAATTTTGTGTTGGAAAAACTTACTCTACAACCTTTTGAGCCTGCAGCTACTGCCGAGTTAAAGTATTTGTCATGGAAAACTGCTTTTTTGTTGGCCATTACCTCTGCAAGAAGGGTTTCTGAATTACAGGCCCTCATGGCAGTGGAGCCTTTCCTGATTTTTCATAAGGATAGGGTATCTTTGCGTACTAATCCTTCCTTTATGCCTAAGGTGGTTTCTAGTGTGGCCTTAAATCAAACTATTCATTTGCCAACTTTTTATGCAAATCCCCAAAATAAAGGGGAGAAAATTTTGCATACTTTGGATATTCACAGGCAGTTGCGTTATTATTTGAGCAGAACCAAGGAGTTCAGACAGTCTCAGCAATTGTTTGTTTCTTTTGCTTTGGGTTCACAGGGTAAACCTGTTTCAAAACAAACTATTTCTAAATGGATTGGGTTTTGTATTTCTTTCTGTTATTCCCATCATGGTAAGGAGGTTCCTGCTGGAATCAGGCCTCATTCCACTAGGGCTACTGCTACTTCTACGGCCTTTCTAAGGGGTTAGCTACAAAAGACATTTTGGAGGCAGCTACTTGGAGTTCAGTGCATACCTTTTCTAAACATTACCACCTTCCTCTTTATTCTAAGTCTAGGGCTGGATTTGCCACTGCAATTTTACAGGGCATTTTAGCGGCCCCTAATGCTTTATGATTTCTACCATCCTCCCTTTCCCGTTGCTTTGGGATTCTACCCATAAGTAAGGACTGCAGCAATGTGAGATGAAGAACATAGTACAGTTTTGTACCTACCATAAATGTAGATGTTCGAAGATCCACATTGCTGCAGTCCAATTTACCCTCCCTCCTTCCCCACTGTAATTAGACTTGGTGCTATGCTTTAGGTGATGGTTGTGGTTGGGCATGGTTTTGGGAGGTATTCTGTTTTTGGCTGTGGCCTTTCTGGTTTGGCCTTCTGACATCTGGGGCAAGAAAAGACTGAGGATATGACGTCGGTCATGCGCCTTTATACCCTGACGCTCTGATGTCAGATCTAGGCGCCCATGACCGACGTCAGCCTAATACTTTGGTATTCGGGCCGACCGAGGACAGCGGACTACCCATAAGTAAGGACTGCAGCAATGTGGATCTTCGAACATCTACATTTATGGTAGGTACAAAACTGTACTTTTGTCAATAGCCTCATCTTCCTCTAAACTTGGCTTAATTAAGTTTTCCTTAAATATTTCCATTTGTGCCTTTTCTTGGTTGCCACATTCCTCCACTTTATACAAATTTTAATAAACTTTCCAAAGTATCTCTGGTTATTTTTCTTGTCAGAGGTTCCCAAAGTTTGATGATTACCCTTTTTGCTGTCTGTTGCCATAGTTGTTGTGCTAAATGGTTTTGTGTTCTGTAGTTAGCAAAAATAGTTGCATAATAGCAGCCTTTCTAAAGTAATGCATATTACCCCCCAGCTCCCTTATTTTCTCTTTAGTACTCAGCAGTTGGTTGTCACCTTGTTCTTTCAGATTCCTTATTCTGCAGTACTTCAGCACCTTTGTCAGACCATCTAAGTAACTTTTATTGCTTCATTCCCATATATGTCTCTCTTATTTCTGCTTTTTTAAACTTCATTTTCATTTTATCCCACTTACTAGCTATCCCTTCTGAAGAAATTACTGTCTTCCATAGTAACTCTCAAATGGTTTCTCCTGCCCATTGCTTAAATGGATCAATCTTGACTGATTTCCTACTACTGAATTCATATCTTCTGTACCAAATGTTCTCTCATAATTTTACAGTAATTTACCCTATTTTGTTATATTTTTAATTGTAGGTCATCCTGATGCATACCCATTATTGCAAATCAAGTTCCAGGCTCAACCCATAAATAATATTCTTTGCTGAAAACTGATTATTTTCTTTTAATTATTTAGCTCCATAATAATTTTTGTGGAATATAAATACATGCCAGTGTAATCTTCCTCCCTTGCCAACAGCCCCTTACAACAACAAATCTACCATTATTGTCTTTTCCTCCTTTTCTGTCACAATTAAAATGTCTGTAGCAATCAGAATTATTACTCCCTTTTTCTTTGTCCCCAAAAATTTGCTGAATGTTCATCCCAAAATCTTTTCTTTGCAATTTTTATGTAATTGTATGTCTTGCAACATTGCCAGTTGCAGCCTACATTTCTTATAGTGCAGTACTCTATGCCTTTCATCTATATCTGTAAGGCCATTTACATGCCATAATAACATGGACAGAGTAGCCATTATAATAGAAAGATATTATTCCCTTCTATTATACATGACAGTTCTTTTGAACATGTATTTCCAACTTTTGGCGTGCATACACACACTAATGTTTGGTAGGCTAATCTTTTAAGTTTCTTCATCTAGTCTCCATTTGACCTTGTCATACATTTCATGACTTCAACAAAAACACTCCAAAATATATTTTTTGAACCCTACCATCACTTTTTGTCTTGGAGCAAATCACAGAACTATATACATTTTCAAAATATGGAGTTTATCCCTCCGAATTTGAGCAGTTGCCTCTAGTTTCCTCCTGGATGTGAAAAACAGCCAGCATTCTTTCAGTAAGCATTACCTTTTAGCCCAAGAAAAAAATGCTGTGCCTACCTTTAATTTAAATTGCACACTGCTATATTAAATGCATTAAACTATTAAGACTGCTGGGGAGTCTACTACTTCTCATTCACTTCCCACAGTTTGAAACTTTATTTTTCACTGAACTGATTAACTCTATACCTGTAAATGTTAGTGTGATGTTGACCTATCTTGCCTTCATTCTTCCACTGGTTGGGTTCAGAACCGATCCTCGGTTCCGACTCGGGCATTTACAAAAGCTCGAGGTCTCCAAGTAGCTCATGGCTAACACCCTATCCCATGATACTCTAAGGGAATTCTCCCAATCTCATTTGCCGCTGAAACAGATCAGGTGCTTCAACTAGCTCTGGCTAAGTGATTCTTCTTTTTTCGTATAATTCTTTACTTATATAAATATATTTCCATTCCCTTTCAAACTAGATAGTAGATTAGTTAAAGCTTATTTAGAAAGAGTTTTTTCAACCTTCTTGCGTGTGTTGTAAATATTCTGGCCGTCATATTTAGGCCTAAATTGTTTCCCCTATCCTGACTTCTTTATAGAGTGTTACAATTTTGTCGTCTTAGGCTCATTTGTTGAGCAGTTAGTCTTTCTTGATTGCTGTGAGTAGTTACTTTACAGGGTAGTTTTCTAACCCTATATTATTGTAGAGTGTTACTAGTTTAACCATTCCTTGGCAGTTTTTGATATTTTTCTGTCAAATTACCAACTTCAGCTTTGAACTATTTTTCCTGAAGTTACAGTTTGAATGGTGTGTGTGTGTGTGTGTGTGTGTGTGTGTGTGTGTGTGTGTGTGTGTGTGTAGCTTGTTATATATTTATATACCAAATATAGAAGTGTATTTTTTCCTATCTAGACTTGTTTTTTTTCTTCTGAGCTAGCTTGTTTCAGTTAGAGAGTGGCTGAGCCCGTTTAAGTTAGAGGGTCTTCTTTCACTTTCCTATTTACTGTAGTTTGTGGTGTTGGTGTTGTTCCTTGTTAGTATCACGTCTAAGCAAACAAAAGATACAGGGTCTATATTAGATAAACAAAAGTTTATCTAATTGAACGCTCACGAGTGAAAATTGCGGAACTCGAAACCGCAATTGTGAGATCGCGGTACAGTGAAGATGGGAATATTTGCCCTTTCCTCACTATAGTGCGATCTCTGAGTTGGAATATATATTTAGTGGGGGGTGTGGGGGACACAGCCCCCCACAATTGCAGTTTCGAGTTTTCGGATTTTTGCTCATGTGAGCGTAGACCCAAGATACACAACCCTCAGGGTTCAAAAAGTGCTTGAAATGTACTTAAAAAATGTCAGTTACAGATGGCCCTACTGTGTGTGTATTCTGCCTGGGGACAGTACACTTGCAAGAATCTTGTTCAATTTGCCACTCCTTTAGCTTAAGGGATGTTCATCGTG
The DNA here is from genome assembly GCF_019279795.1 of Protopterus annectens. NCBI lineage: Eukaryota > Metazoa > Chordata > Ceratodontiformes > Protopteridae > Protopterus > Protopterus annectens. The sequence goes on along the minus strand of NC_056732.1, from coordinate 609,504,183 downwards.
TTTCACTGTTGCAGTCATTACACTTGGGTTATCCTGCTGGCAGGCTACCCTCAGTCGGCCTGAATCCCAAAGTCCTGGTCCGGCGTCGGTTGCTGTCGCCTCTTCCCTGACGTCAGTGCGCCAGGGGTATATAAGATGCAGCCGACACCATTTTCTTCAGTCTTTCTTGCCGCGTGGTGCCCGAAGCAAAAGCAGTTCGCAAGTGCTGGTCGGCCGACTCCTGAGATTTTCGAAATTGAATTTCAGAACTGAAGTCTTCAATAAAGCTAAGTACCCCGTTGGGGAGACTTTTTCTTGCTCCAGACTGATGTCAGTAAAAGTTAACAATTGTATTTTTTGTGGGAAGCAAATACCTCATAAAGATTTTCACTCTTACTGTATTCCTTGCCTGGGCCCTGACCACGATGTTGCTAGTTGTCGGTTTTGTGCTAGATTCAACCAACGCACTATTAAGCGTTGGTTTGATTTTGCTTTACATTACTTTGGCCAAAGGTTTAACTACAAAATGCCGTCGGAACAACCGACAACTGGAATTCATAAAAAATGCAAAGACAAAGAAAAGGACAGGCATCTGAGGTCCAAAACCGATGACTAAGCCTCTTCTAGGGCAGTCGCCGGTTCTCAGTGAGGTGCTTTTGCAGCCCCTGACACCCGCTACCTCAGAGCCACAGGCCACCTCCGACTCCCACGTGGAGACAACTAGGCCTCTGGAAACTCAAGGTATTAGGCCTATGGAAACTATTCCTTCAGATGGGTCTGGAGCCGCTGAGCAGGCATCGGCTTCTGAGGGTGTTTTCAGACCTACACAGCTTACTATCAAGTCCACTACAGCAGCCAAGGCAAAGTCTAAGACACCATTAAAGACAAAGAAACAAGTACAGCATTCTCCTGGGCAGTCATCCATGCCAAAGAAACAGATGCTTAAAGTGGCCGAGGACCTAATTACTTTGATCAGGGGTTCCCATCCCCCTCCTGATACAAGGCCTAGGCAAGACACTGACTATGACTCCTCTGACCAGGTTTCTATTTCCTCTGATTCCTCTTCAGAACAGAGATATTCTCTTCCTCCCTATGAGGACTCTGATGCTGAAGAATCTACCCCTTCAGCCTCTCCTCCTGAGGATTACTCTTTTGGGGAGCACACAATGAGGGAGCATTTCCATTGGGAGAGCCAGGATTATTCAGAATCCAAGAAAAGGTTCAGAGACTTTCTTTTACTGCCTCAGCACAGGCCCCTTGCTATCCCCCTGTACTAGATATTGTTGATGATGTTTTTTCTGAATCCAGTTTGTCTCCAGATTCTTTACCCCTTGCACCAGTCAAACCAGATAGGTACTACAGGGTCCCAGACTCTCATAAATTTCTTTATAAAAACCCTGCTACTGACCCAGAAACAATTTCTCAGGGTCCCAAAGGGGTCAAGGCTTCCACTGCAAAAAAAACTGTTCCCTCTCATAGGGATTCTAGAGCACTGGATAGATGGAGGAAAAAATTTACACTTCTGCTACTTTAGCTGTAAGGGCTTTAAATTGCCAGTTTCACATGCTTAAATATCAACAATATCTAATGTCTTTGCTAAAACAGAAAAAGCTTACAAGCTCAGAATGTCCTGATAATAAGGAAATGCAGGATTTATTGCATGCAGCTGAACAAGTGGGAAAGCATACTCTGCAATGTGGTTTTGACTCAATAGAGGCTTCTTGCAGAGCCGCAGTTACAGGCTCTGTCATTCGAAGGCATGCTTGGTTAAAAGAACAAAGTTTACCTGATCATGTTAAAGCAAAATTATTGGATTCTCCATTACAGCATGATACTTTGTTTGGTGTTAAGGTAGAAGAAGTGTTAAAGAAAATGGAGGATTAAGCAAAATCAATGCAGACAGTAAAGGATTTCTTACAGGTTCGAAGTAAATTAACCAAAAACCAAAGAGCCAAAAAGTAAGAAGCTTCTGGCCAAAAACCACCTCTTGTTGGATAAAACAGTCTTGAAGTTTATTCAGTTCCAACTGCAACTGCTATTACAAATAAAACCACACGAATATAACGTAGAAACACAAGTACCATAAAGCGCTTTTCGTCGACCTGAATAGGTTGACTTCTTCAGATAAAACATACATAACAGCCTCCAGCTTATATAGTACATATAATCAAGCATCAATTAATAATTACATAATTAACTTAATTACCACTGTTCCTAATAAAGCTAGCTATTCTTTAGATTTAAAGTGGGCAATAATGTTTGCTAAATGCTAGCAGTATACCTTAAGCTTTATTATGATGTTGAAAAAATTCTTAGGCTATTCTAAATATTCAATCATTTCGCTCTATACTCAGTATGCTTAAGGTATTGAATAGTCGCCGTATAACAGTTGTTTATGAGGAAAGTTTATTTGAAACCTTTATAAACCCATTATGTTATATATTTATTAATAAATAAGCAAAGAATGCTTAACACCTCTCCAAACATCTTTATCCTCGAGAAAATCATTTGTAAACCACACGTCCTAATAGTGTAATGCTCTCCTTACATCTTGTGTGTTTAGCTTAATTTATAGTATTTAAAAATTTGTAAATTTATAATATTTATAAATTCATAGCCAAGGTGAGTCCTTCATAGTTTTATAGAAGTACCTATCACAGACTCAAATTGGTTTGTGGATCTTGGAGGGGTTCCCGACACACTTGTGCTTAGCCGGTAACCGGCAGTTATTTATAAATGTTAATTCTTAGGCAAAGGTAGAAAAAAGGTAGAAAAAAGGTAGAAAAAAACCCACCTAGTTTAAAGGAGTATTATCTATTAAGGCTCCTTAACTTCAAGAGACATTGAATATTACAGTGCTCATTCAGTCCTGGTTCCATAAAGGCATTTGTTCTAAGTTGCCATGATAGTTCATGCTCTTCCAATAGTAAGTTATAAGGTCCCCTTCTACTATCAGGTTGAATTTGGTCGAGTCCTATGAATTTAAAGTTGTGGCTAGGAAAGGCAGAAATATGTTTGCTTAGGGCATTATCAGTTTTTAAATTCGAGATGGCATTAACGTGTTCGTATATCCTATCTCTTAGCCTCCTTTCTGTCTTCCCTATATAGAAGCATGCACATACTGTGCATAAAGCCCCATAAACCACCATTTTAGAATTACAGTCTAATTTGGTATTTAAGGTATATGTCTTGTTATTAATTACCTGTTTGTTCCCTTTCTTAATATATTTACAGTATTTGCAGCAACCACAACAAAAGTTCCTTTGTCTTTACTATTATGAGCTTTTCTTTCGAGAAGTGCTTTCAAATTTTTCCCTTTCCTGTAAGTTGTTTTTGGGAAATTACTAGCTCCTAAGGGACATCTTTTGTCATTGAGGAATATAGACCAATTCTTCTCCATTAGTTTTCTGATTGTGTTGCTTTCCAAGCTGAAAGTTGTAATGAACCTAGGGTTTTCTTCTTTGCTACTCCCAGTGCTGTTACTTAGTTGTGGATTTATCCCATAGTGAGTTATACTACTATCTTGGATGTCATTCAACCCGGGGCCTGAGTCGATCCTGTCTATAGTTCCCTCTTCTCCATTAGCCATGGATCTATCTTTCAGCAAAGGCCTAATAGTCCCATTGGTTCTCTTGTTTACTACTTCCTCGAAGATCTCTTTAAGAAATTGCCTAGGGTAACCTCTATGGTAAAACATCTCTTCAATTACACTACACTCCATCATAAAGTCAACGTCCCTTGTAACCATTCTAGCTACTCTGATAGCCTGGCCCTTGACTATTGCCTTTTTCTGCCAGTAAGGGTGTAGACTTGAGAAGTGTAAGAAAGAATTACTATACGTAGTTTTTCTATATATCTTAGCTATGTATTGTTGATTAACCAGGTCTTTAGCCAATTCAATATCCAAGTAATTAATAACATTCTCTTGGAAATTGAAAGTGAATCTAAGAAAGTTCGTTGATTTATTCATATAGTCTACTACGTCTTTTGCTGTGTTAAGGTTTCCTTTAAGACATATAAAAATATCGTCGAGAAATCTAGTATAGTAAAAAAACTTTCCACTCCACTGGTCTGAGTTCAAGATATATTCATTCTCCCAGTAGGCCATAACTGTGTTTGCAAAGCTGGCTCCTACTGGGGAACCCATAGCTACTCCGCATTTTTGACGGTAAAGTTCGTTATCGAACAAAAAGAAATTATTTGTCAGGATTATATCAAGTAATGATGTGACTAAATAAATTTCACTAGATGGTGCACCTTTTTTTACCAGGTACAAGTTGACCCATTCGACCCCTGTGTCGTGGGGTATCACAGTATACAAATCAATGACATCTATAGTGAGAAAGTTTAAATCATCACTAAAGACTATGTCATTTATTTTCGTTAGGAAAGCCCACGAGTCCTTACTAATTTGAGTTTCATTAACTAAGTATTTTTTCAGGATATTATCCACTAACTTAGCACTTGCATAAGTAAAGGAATTTCTTCCGTCTATCAGTGGTCTGAAAGGCGGGTTGGGTAAGTCCTTATGTAATTTGGGAGTAGCAAAGAATAGAGGAATTTTTGGCCATTCACATTTGATGTAATTATACATATCTATGTCTATGTAACCTTCAATAAAGAGGTCGCTAAAATAGCTCTTAACTAACCTATGTGCACGGTTCATTTCATTTATACTAACTTTCAAGTAGGTGTCATTTACAAACATTTCAGCCACTCTGGAGGTGTAATCACAATTGTCAAATAAGGCCAACCCCCCGCCCTTATCTGGTTTTATGGCCCTCACATTAAGATTTCTGAATAATTTCAGGAAATCTATTTCCTCTGGGGTAGTATTGGGTTTCCTATATTTATTATTTTTATTTGTATTAAAGACCTTGCTGTCCTTGTTAACCAGAGCCCTCAAGTCTAATTCCATAACTTCTTCAAATAACTTTAAAGTTGGTTCCAGAGGTGGATTGTAATCACTTGGAATATAGAAAGTGGACCTTTCATATTCAGATTCCCCTAGAAGCAAGTGTAAGTTCAGCTTCCTGACGAAGAGTTTAAGGTCTTTAATACTTTCCACAAGATCCATGTGCTGGTCTGGTATAAATGTATAACCTTTAGCTAAAAGTTCAGCAAAACAGGGGTCTAAAACTAAACTTGAATAATTATAAATTTTAAAGTCCCCTGTTTTGTTGGTGATGATCTTGGGGAGGTCGACCTCCTCCGTTATCTCCTCGGTCTGGTTGCTGGTCGCTGGTTGTTTTTTTGATTGGTCTGGTTAGGGAAGTTATTTTTAGGGATAGTTCCTTGGTAATTGTAAAAAGAATTTTCTTCTTCATCAGCATGAAAGTTTGAGTTATTACCATCTCTCCCTCTATTTCTCCTTAGGCGTTGCGACCAACTATTGGTTCCAAGGTCTAATTCGTTGCTCCCAGTAACATTATGATCAGTCAGCCTCCTATTAAAGTTCATGTCATCAGTCTCTGCATTATTCTCATTAGGATGTATATTATTTCCTGTTCCCATGCTAGTTTGGGATAGGGGTGGCTTAGGATAAGCTAAGTTGTTCCTGTAGGCAATTCTGTCCCTTGTCATTTTCTTGTTTTTATTTATTTTTAATCTCGTTAAAAGTTGGTCTATGGTAGCAAAGGATCTGTCATATTCATATTTATACCGAGGAAATTCAGAGTTGGAGAGTATATCGTCATTCAATTCTTTGGTTTCTTTTGTTAAGTCAATAAGTTGTAAGTTGTAATGTTTAACCATAATTTTTAACAGTCCAAAGCCTTGTTCGTCAAAAAAAGTAAGCAATTCTCTATGGAATGGTGACCCTGAAACTAGTCCCGTAGGGTAGACATGAAAGCGCAACCCTTTAGGTACTAGTTTTTCATGAATGCATTCGTTCAAGTAATTTATCTCAAGTTGCAACTTCTTAATCTTCACCATTTTCTGGTCAAGAAGTTTAAGTTTGTTGTTTAAAGACAGATCACTAACCTGCTCCGTACGAGCGTCGTTTGCCGGAAGTCCCGTTTCATTAAAAATGTTGAATTTCATGGCACTGGTGTCGTTGAGCCATTTATCAAATCCGGGGGTTCCAATAAGCTCTCGACCGCTCCTTCCATCCTCCTGGGTTGTTTCTATTGATCGCCTTCTGTCCTGGTTCGAGTCTGTGTTGGAAGTTGTCCCTCTATGCAGGTTAGTGTTGCCGTCGCTTGCTCCAGTCGCAGCATGCTGACGTTGTGCCGGTGTTATGAGGTCTTCGGAATCTATGCTGGAAGCTAAAGAGGCTGTATTATTAAAATTGCTAGATTCGAATCTAGCTGTTAAATTATCCACCCGTTGTGTTAGGGCTAAAATTAAAGCAGTCAAATTGCCGTCGCTGCTGGCATCTTCAGGTTGTTCCGTTGGTAACGGGCTGTTATTGAGGAGGTTTCCTGACATGTTGGGGTTTTCTGTGGCCATGAAGCTCCGATGCAAAAACCACAAAACGAAGTAAATTAACCAAAAACCAAAGAACCAAAAAGTAAGAAGCTTCTGGCCAAAAACCACCTCTTGTTGGATAAAACAGTCTTGAAGTTTATTCAGTTCCAACTGCAACTGCTATTACAAATAAAACCACACGAATATAACGTAGAAACACAAGTACCATAAAGCGCTTTTCGTCGACCTGAATAGGTTGACTTCTTCAGATAAAACATACATAACAGCCTCCAGCTTATATAGTACATATAATCAAGCATCAATTAATAATTACATAATTAACTTAATTACCACTGTTCCTAATAAAGCTAGCTATTCTTTAGATTTAAAGTGGGCAATAATGTTTGCTAAATGCTAGCAGTATACCTTAAGCTTTATTATGATGTTGAAAAAATTCTTAGGCTATTCTAAATATTCAATCATTTCGCTCTATACTCAGTATGCTTAAGGTATTGAATAGTCGCCGTATAACAGTTGTTTATGAGGAAAGTTTATTTGAAACCTTTATAAACCCATTATGTTATATATTTATTAATAAATAAGCAAAGAATGCTTAACACCTCTCCAAACATCTTTATCCTCGAGAAAATCATTTGTAAACCACACGTCCTAATAGTGTAATGCTCTCCTTACATCTTGTGTGTTTAGCTTAATTTATAGTATTTAAAAATTTGTAAATTTATAATATTTATAAATTCATAGCCAAGGTGAGTCCTTCATAGTTTTATAGAAGTACCTATCACAGACTCAAATTGGTTTGTGGATCTTGGAGGGGTTCCCGACACACTTGTGCTTAGCCGGTAACCGGCAGTTATTTATAAATGTTAATTCTTAGGCAAAGGTAGAAAAAAGGTAGAAAAAAAACACCTAGTTTAAAGGAGTATTATCTATTAAGGCTCCTTAACTTCAAGAGACATTGAATATTACAGTGCTCATTCAGTCCTGGTTCCATAAAGGCATTTGTTCTAAGTTGCCATGATAGTTCATGCTCTTCCAATAGTAAGTTATAAGGTCCCCTTCTACTATCAGGTTGAATTTGGTCGAGTCCTATGAATTTAAAGTTGTGGCTAGGAAAGGCAGAAATATGTTTGCTTAGGGCATTATCAGTTTTTAAATTCGAGATGGCATTAACGTGTTCGTATATCCTATCTCTTAGCCTCCTTTCTGTCTTCCCTATATAGAAGCATGCACATACTGTGCATAAAGCCCCATAAACCACCATTTTAGAATTACAGTCTAATTTGGTATTTAAGGTATATGTCTTGTTATTAATTACCTGTTTGTTCCCTTTCTTAATATATTTACAGTATTTGCAGCAACCACAACAAAAAGTTCCTTTGTCTTTACTATTATGAGCTTTTCTTTCGAGAAGTGCTTTCAAATTTTTCCCTTTCCTGTAAGTTGTTTTTGGGAAATTACTAGCTCCTAAGGGACATCTTTTGTCATTGAGGAATATAGACCAATTCTTCTCCATTAGTTTTCTGATTGTGTTGCTTTCCAAGCTGAAAGTTGTAATGAACCTAGGGTTTTCTTCTTTGCTACTCCCAGTGCTGTTACTTAGTTGTGGATTTATCCCATAGTGAGTTATACTACTATCTTGGATGTCATTCAACCCGGGGCCTGAGTCGATCCTGTCTATAGTTCCCTCTTCTCCATTAGCCATGGATCTATCTTTCAGCAAAGGCCTAATAGTCCCATTGGTTCTCTTGTTTACTACTTCCTCGAAGATCTCTTTAAGAAATTTCTTACAGGTTCAGCCGCCTAGATTTAGCAGGAACTGGCCTTCTAAAAATTGGTCCTTTCCAGTGTCAGACAGGCCACAAAGAGGCAGATACAGATGCCCAAGAGGCAGATCTCAGCCCTAAAGCTCATACAGACCTAAACAATGGGGTGCTGCAGTCCCCAAAGGCGGAGAAGACAAATCACAACCTTATAGGAAATAGTCCCAATGACTTCCCTCTACAAAAGCCAAGCACCCTTAGGGGGAAAACTAGCACTCTTCTCACAAAATTGGCACATGATCACCCAGGACAAATGGGTACTGAATATTGTTTCTCAGGGTTACAGGTTCCACTTTCACACCCTACCAAGGTCAAAAGGTATGCCAGACCTGTCACAAAACCAATGGGCAGAGGCACAAAAACAAATTTCTGCTCTCATGGACATGAGAGCTATTCAAAAAGTACCACAGCAAGAACAGGGGCAAGGATTTTACTCAAGACTTTTCTTGCTACCCAGAAAGGACAAAGTCTGGAGATCAACACTGGACCTGTCAATTCTAAATACTTTCCTGGATGTTCCAAAATTCAAAATGTTGACACTGCAGCAACTTCTACCCATGCTGGACAAGAAGGCTTGGCTAGTTACTTTGGACCTCAAAGAGGCATACCTGCACGTCCCAATCAGACAGTCTTGCAGAATATACCTCAGATTCATAGCTGGCTCAATGCATTACCAATTCTCTGCACTGCCCTTTGGCTTATCTACTGCGCCCAGGGTCTTCACAAAATGCCTGGCACTGGTAATTGCATTTTGCAGACAAAAAGGAATTCAAATATATCCCTACTTGGACGACTGCCTTATTCAAGCAGAGAGCAAGGATGTTCTACTAAAGCATCTGGCGTTTGTAAAAGAATTACTAATTTGCCTAGGGTACACAGTAAACGAAAAGAAATCAAAACTAGTGCCCTCTCAAGCGATAATATTCCTGGGTGCAAGCTTAAATAAAACTGCATAGATGGCTTATCTCACGCCAGCCAAGCAAAGGCAACTGACTCATTACTTTCAAATGATGGCAACAAAGACCCAGCTATCTGCAAGAAAAATTCTGCAGGCTTTGGGCTTCATGGCATCTTGCATCCTGCTAATTTCATATGCAAGGCTGCATATGAGGAAGCTACAATGGTACCTAAAAAGTGTTTGGACTCAACATTGCCACAGCCTGGAAAAAATAATAACTCTTATTCCCTGCCTGCAGCAGGAGTTTCGATGGTGGGCACTGGCCTGTCACCACAACAAGGGACAGCCTTTCACTTTACCCACAGCCAGGCAGACACTTACAACAGATGCATCGGATTATGCCTGGGGGACACACATGGCAGGAAAATGTATTCAGGGAACGTGGCCCAAGGACCAAATGCATCTTCACATCAATCAAAAAGAGATGCTAGCTGTACAGAACGCCCTGACAGCCTTCAAGGATCTACTACATCCAGGACAACTATTACTAAAGACGGACAATACTACAGTTATGTGGTACATAAATAAACAAGGGGGCACACATTCCTACCCCCTCTGCAGGCAAGCCATGACTTTGTGGAACACAGCACTGACCTATCAAGTACATCTGCAGGCACAATTCCTGCCAGGAAAGAAAAATACTCTGGCAGACGAACTAAGTAGAAACCTCATGGACCCTCACGAGTGGAAACTAAATCTACAGGTCTTCAGCATAATAACAAAGAAATGGGGATGCCCAGACATAGATCTGTTTGCCTCCCCTCACAACTACCAACTACAGAGATTCTGCACAAGGACTTATCACTCACAAGCATGGAAAGTGGATGCTCTATCTTTCATCTGGGAAACCCTAACAGTTTATGCCTTTCCACCACTGCCTCTCCTTCCCAAGGTGCTCCTAAACGTCAGACAAGAGAAGCCAAAAATTTTGATCACCCCAGACTGACCACGCCAGCACTGGTACCCAGTCCTAAAGAGCTTGTCTCAAGGCCCAGCCTGGACTTTACCTCTAATTCCTCATCTTCTGACTCAACAAAACAATCAGATCCTGCACAGCCAACTCAGAACCTTAAATCTGGCTGCATGGTGGATAATATAGCCACTCAGAACACACCTCTCTCTAAAGCTGTTATGGATGTCATTTTGGAAGCCAGGAGGCCCAGCACCAGGAAATCTTATGCAGAAAAATGAAAGAGATTCTGTGCTTGGAACCAGGCACAAGGACTTGAATCACTTGTTCCAAATATTCCTCAGATTTTACAATACCTAACTGAGATGCTGGACAAAGGCCTATCCTTCTCATCGATTAAGATCCATGCCTCTGCCATTTCAGCTCATTATAATACGGAACCTCATATTTTCTCTCATCCACTGCTAAGACAGTACCTCAGAGAGGCAAAAAACATAAGACCCCCAAGGAGAGCACCGATACCTACATGGGACCTCAACTTTCTCTTAGAAAAGCTCACACTACCTCCTTTTGAGCCAGCCAATACAGCTGACATAAAATTCTTATCATGGAAAACTGCTCTGCTCCTAGCAATAACTTCAGCAAGAAGAGTCTCAGAGTTACAGGCATTAATGGCAGTGGAACCTTTTATCATTTTTCATCCGGACAGGGTTTCTCTAAGGACAAACCCAACATTTATGCCAAAGGTAGTATCCAGTGTGGCTCTTAATCAAACCATTCATTTGCCAACATTTTATCCAAATCCCCAGAATAAAGGGGAGAAACTTCTGCACTCTTTGGACATACACAGGCAGCTACACTTCTACTTGGACAAAACAAAAGCTTTCGGAAAAACTGAGCAACTGTTTGTAGCATATGCTGCAGAATCACAAGGAAAGGCCATCTCAAAGCTGACTATTTCAAAATGGATAGGACACTGTATTTGTTTCTGCTATGCACAGCATGGCAAGTCAGTGCCTAAGAATATTAGGTCACATTCTACCAGGGCAGCAGTCACTTCAGCAGCCTTTCTCAGAGGAGTACCAACCAAGGAAATTTTGGAGGCTGCAACTTGGAGTTCAGTGCACACTTTTACCAAGCATTATCACTTACCTCGTTACTCTAAATCCACAGCAGGCTTTGCCACTGCAGTTCTGCAGGGCCTCATAGCCACTCCTAATCATATTTAGACCCAGCTGCCCTACCTCAACTTTGGGATTCAACCCAAGTGTAATGACTGCAACAGTGACACACGATGAACATAGTACAGTTGTGTACCTACCATAAATGTAGATGTTAGAGTGTATTCACTGTTGCAGTCCAGGTTACCCTCCCTCCATCCCCCTTTCTTTGCTGGGACTTATCTATACTTCTCTATCCTATACCACCTATGTGGTGTATTTGCTTGTAGTTGAAGGTATTGTTTTTATTTTACTGTATGTTTTTATAAGCAATATGTATTGCTTACCTTCTTGGGGGCACCTGACATCTGGGGCAAGAAAAACTGAAGAAAATGGCATCAGCTGCATCTTATATACCCCTGGCGCACTGACGTCAGGGAAGAGGCGACCGCAACCGACGCCCAACCAGGACTTTGGAATTCAGGCCAACTGAGGGTAGCATGCCGGCAGATAACCAAGTGTAATGACTGCAACAGTGAATACACTCGTACATTTATGGTAGGTACACAACTGTACATTCTTCTTTAGAGAATGAACAAGTTGATCTTAAAGGGGTTACTGAAAACTTATTTTACAAAGGCCTTACAAGAAGTCCTACAAAAGACTTCTTCCTCTCAAAAATCTGACAAAACTTCTTCTACATCTTCATCAGTCGGAGCCATCAAATAAATTGCCAAAGATAACTTCAACAGAACCAAAATCTGTTGGGTCTGAAAGACCATCCACCTTGGCTCCTTCTACATCAGAGCTGTTGGTGTTCCAAGCTCGAAACTGGAACTGGTTTCTGCGACACTAAGGTCACCTATTTTGCAGACTGTAAGATCTCGAGCCCCCTCCTCTCGATCCTCCAGGAGCCTTTCTGACGATGATGTGGATCGCGTGATTCAGAGACTCTTGAGGACAACGGCGCCAGCCAAACCTTTGTTGGAACCAACCCAGAGGGCTTCGGAACCAAACAGACCTGCCCTTTCACCATTGATTCCTCCTCCGACCCGACTTGGGGTTTCGGAGCTGGAATGCATGGAACTGATAGTGGATTCAGAGCCGAGACCTGCTCCAGGATCTTTGGCCCCTAGCGCTCCAACTTCCTTATGCTGTCTGAGGAATCTAGGAGACAACATTCTCTAGTCGGGTCTGAGGAGGACAGTCGGATCAGACTTTTTTCGGATCCGAACTTGCCTCGTGGGGCCTGGGTGCATGTGAGCTCGGCTCCTACATCGGCCTCGGAGCCAACCCCCTTGGTGCTGGGATACCTTCTGGTTCTTCTGAGCCAGGAGCTTCCTTGGATCATGGGCAGGGGACCTTTGAGGTGATGAGGAGAGTGCAGTCCTCATGAGCACCCCCACTCTCAGGTCCTGTCATTCCTCCCCTAAAGGCTCAGGTGTCCATCTCAGCACAACCGCATCCACCCAGATGTGGGCACCCAAGGCCTCAGGATGCCCCATTGGCCGAGCCCCTCTCTTCTGAAACCTTTCCAGAGTACCCTTCTGAAGAGGTCCCCTCGCAAGAGATTTTGTAACATCAAACACAGACCTCGATGACCCAGAAGGGTCCCCACAGTCACCCTCTGAGGATGTCTCCTTTGCAGACATCCTAGAAATCCTTAAGCAGAGAGGTGGCTGGAAGCCCATCAACTCTTCTGAAGAGGAGTCTGTCTACCTGAAGACTTTTGGGTCTCGCCCTTCCACCACTTGGGTGTCTCCGCCTTTGGACAAACCTATGGATCTAGTTTGTCGAAAGGCCTGGGTGACTCCAGATTCAGTGGAGCCTGTCCCTCGGAGGCCAGATAAATGTATTACATCCCACGAGGATAAAACATTCCTTACAAAAGGTGTCCCAGTAGATGCTATGGTGGCGGTGGCACCACAAAGAAGGAATTGTCAGAGACTTCCTCTTCTGTCCATCCTCTGAACAAAGAGTCTCATACGATGGACAGATACAGAAAGCATACATTTTCTTTAGCGACATTTGTGCTTAGATTGCTGAATTATCTCACCCATTTTTACAAGGTTGCAGCGAGATCTCCTGAAAGAGCTAGGAGATACTCTACAAGGTTCAGTAGCTGCGGGTGTATCAGATAAATTTCTTTCCAGCTCTCCACCTTAAATTCAGTGGGAAACTCCTCCATGAGACTCATTTCCTATGCAGCTGATGGCGCAAGTAGGGCAGCGAGTTCAGGAATTTCCCTAAGGAGACATTCCTGGATGTGCTTGTGTAACTTTGCGGAGCCTTTCAAGTCTTCCTTTATTAACGTCCCTTTTGATGTCTCATCCTTGTTCGGGCCTAAAGTCAAAGACACACTAAGCAGGTGTGAGTAAGAAAGAAAGACGGTCTCTGCCGTGGGAGTTAGTTTTTCCCTACCCTCTAGACCTTATCCCAAATGTCAAAAGGAAGGGAAAATGTGGTTCCAGAAATCCCAGACACTTTTTCAAGGCACACGTTGTGATTCTTCCCCCAGGGGCAGAGGGGGGAAGCGGTAATGGAAGACACCAGCCACGTGGCAGAGGGGGTCGCAGAACCAGGGTGACAGGGAATCTTTCTTTGGCAAACCCTTCCACTCCCAAAAAGAGGCCTGCCTGTCCATCTCTGGAGGCAGATGGGGGTCACTTATCTTTGTACCCAGATGCCTGGCTAAAAATAACAAAAGACAAATGGGTACAAAGCATCGTATCCAGAGGCTACTCCATACCCTTTTCTTTCCCCATCCCAAATATAAAAAACATCCCGGATGTTACACCCAGTCAAAGGGAACAGGCAACTCTTGAAATACAAAAGTTGCTGGACAAATGAGTCATCCAAACAGTCCCCGCAGACCATATAGGATCTACAACTTACTCAAGGTTCTTTTTAGTTCCAGAGAAAACAGAAGACAGGAGACCAATCCTGGAACTCAGCAAATTAAACAAGTCAGTAAGAAAATCAACGTTCCAAATGGTCACACTGCAGTCAGTCCTCCCTTTATTGGGACAAGACAATTGGATGTGCTCTGTAGACCTCCAAGGTACATACTACCACATCAAAATAGACAGGCGATCCAGTCATTTGTGCTTTCGGCTGGAATTCGGTCACTTCCAGTTTTGAGCTCTGCCCTTTGGACGCACTGCTGCCACCAGAGTGTTCACCAAATGTATAGCAGTACTCACGGCTCACTTGAGCCTAGGATTCTGAGTGTTTCCGTATCTAGACGACTGGCTCCTAACTGCCACCACTGATCAGCTACTAATAAAAGCAAGAGACACCACACTGAAAAACTGCTCTCAGTAAGGGATCACAATAAACTTCGAAAAATCTGCCTTATTGTCATCTCAACATATCATTTTTATAGGAGCAGACTTGGATTCCTCAAAAATAATAGCAAAGCTTCCCCCAGAAGGAGTACGAGTCCTAGCATCAGGTTATAACCCTACTGTTCAAAAGGAAGGTTCAAGCAAGAACAGTTCTAAAAGTATTTGGAACCATGGCAGCAGCAGTAAACTTGGTTCTGTTGGCACGGCTACACATGAGGATTCTACAGTGGCTGTTATTCAGTCAGTGTACATGCAGGAACTACCCACGTCCCACCAGATCATAACAACAGAATTTTGTAGGAAAGACCTTCGTTGGTGGCTTCACTTGAATCATGTGACCTTAGGTCAACCATTTGTTCTCCCACAACCCTTAGCCACAGTGACCACAGATATTTCCCAGATAGGGTGGGGGGGGTGGGGGCATTATCTGGTAAAGACAGTCCAGGGTACTTGGCAAGATCATGAGGCCCATTTGCATATCAATGTCCTAGAGGTGAGAGCAGTGCTTTTGGCGTTGCAGGCATTCCAGGCCTCTCTTCAAATGGGAACTATTGGAATTCAGTCAGACAACATGTCAGTTGTATGGTACATAAACAAACAAGGAGGAACCAGATCTTACCCCCTTTATTGAGAGGCTCTGAGAGTATGGCAGTAGGCGACTTGCTCTCAGTGCATTCTGATAGCAATGCATATCCCGGGAAAATCCAACGTGATAACAGACAGACTCAGCAGGGCGATTCTAATGCCACACTAGTGGTCTCTGCAGCAATAGATTGCGGAAATTAATTTCTGGAAATGGGCCAGCCTTGCTGCCATCTTTTTGCCACATCCATGAATGGCAAATGCAGCAGCTACTTTGCCCTAATCCCCCCCTCCGGGGAAGTCACCAAGGGATGCACTTGTACATGATTGGCTCTCAGGTCGCCTCTAGACCTTCCCTACCTTTCCATTGATACCCAAAGTTATTCAGAAAGCCAATGTATTGGGAAGGACCTTAATATTTATCGCCACTTACTGGCCTCTTCAAATCTGGTCCCCCTTCTTATGGCCTCATCTTCAGGAGGAGCCTTGGATTCTGGACCCAGTTCCAGATATTTTGATCAGCCGTTCAGGAATGCTCCATCCATCTCTTCAAACCCTAAAGTTGACAGCCTGGCTGCTCCACTTCCAGACATAGGCAGGCTACCTGACCTTTCACTTTCAGTGCAGCATATCCTTATTTCCTCTCATGAAGCTTCTATGAGAAAATTATATGTCAGCAAATGGAGAAGATTTTCGTCCTGGGACCTTGGAAAATAATATTGACCCTTTCTTTGCACTGCAATTTTTAGCAAAACTATTTTGTGAAGGAGCAGCTGCAGCTACAATATGAGTTTAGCAGCAATCTGTAATTTTCATTTAGGAGCAACGGAACCAAATGTTATGTCCCACAGACTTTGCAAAGCCTTTTTGAGGGGTACCGTCCTATTACGACTACCCATTAAACCCCCCCTACCTCCATGGAATCTCAACTTACCTATAGCTGATATAGCTTAGTGGTAAATCACTTTAGCTACGGTGTGCAGGGTCCTGGGTTCGAGACTTGCAAAGGCTTTTTATCCCTGCTAGACAGGGGCCCAGAGAAGTAAATATTGTGGGAAGAAATTTCCAGGGAATTGTTATGGCTAGGCTTGCATAGGCCTTAGGGCCAATAGCCTAGTACCAACCTATGAACTTTGTATTATCTCGTATGATTCTTCCTCCCTTTGAACCTGCATCACCCTGTGACCTGAAGTTCTTAACCTGGAAGACTATTTTCTTAGTAGCTATTACTTCAGCTAGGAGGGTGTCGTAAGCACTGTCTATCAATTCCCCATATATGCTGTTCCACAAGGACAGAGTCTCACTACATACAAGTCCGTCCGTTTTGCCAAAGGTATGTTCAGAATCAAGCTTGAACCAATCCATAGACTTACCAGTGTTTTTCTGTAAGTATGGCAATAAGGCAGAGTATATGTTACACGAACTGGATGTTCATAAGCAATTACTTTTCTATTTGTATAGAACAAAGGACTTCAGAAGACTAACCAATTGTTTGTCTCCTTGTCAGACCACAAAAAAGATGTGCCACTTGTTAAAACCACTCTTTCCAGATGGTTGTCAGATTGCATTACATTCAATTACAAATCTCTGAACAAACAACTTCCCGACAAAGTCAGAGGTCATTCGACCAGAGCTATATCTACCTCTTCTGCCTTTTGGGCTAGACTTCCAATCGATACCATTTGTGCTGCAGCATCATGGGCAAGACCTCATACCTTTAGTACTCATTACAAAGTTGATTTGGCCTCCAGGGACAGGTCCTCCTTTGGATCCACTGTTCTGAAGAATGTCCTCCCTTGAACCACCCAAAAAGGATGGTGCTAGGGACGCTGTCCCAACCAGTGGAAGAATGAGGGCGAGATAGGACAACAACACATAAAGAAGTTATGTTCTTACCATAATATTCCATGTGTGTTGTCCCTCTCGCCTTCATTCTTACATCCCACCCTCCTTCCCCCAGCCTTGGCTCCTGGAAGACCGAGAGAATTTATTTTGTGTCTAATTTTTTTCTCTGACCCTTGTCTGGGCTTGTAAATTTGTAAAATTTGTGTGTATATATTAGTATATCAGCAAACAAGATCTGGGGAATTTCCTTAGAGCATCATGGGATAGGGTGTTAGCCACGAGCTACTTGGAGACGTCGAGCTTCTGAACCCTAACCAGTGGAAGAATGAAGGTGAGAGGGACAACCCACATGGAACGTTATGGTAAGAACGTAACTTATTATTTTTTTCTCAGTAAAGTGTGCTTTGATCTCTCTAGATTAATTGCTTGCACCTGCAAGACTGCTCTGTCCAAGAAAAGTAGTCAACAATGAAAAAAAAAGCTCACAACTTTACTCATGCATAACATATCTTTTTAAATTTCACTCAGAACACAATGTACACACTTCCCCTGGCCAACTGCTTGTATCTGCAAATTTCTTGTCTGCCACTGAGAGCATTTGCTAATGGGAAAAAAAAGAAAAAACAATAACTTTACAGATGCAAGGAACTCAACCTTTCCATGTCTTTCATCATTTTTGTCTTATTTTTTCAAGCCTGTTTACTTAAAAACAAACTCTTGTTTAAACCAAAGTCATTAATGTCGACATCTAGCTGTGTATAAACGGGGAAATTCCTGTCTTAATTCTATATGTATCAGTACATTTTTATAACCCAGTCCTGCCCAAGATCACAGCACTGTAGTAAATTTAACTTGCTTTTCTTATCTTGTCAAAGAATAAGGTCCATACAACTTGCAAAAAGAGAAAAAATATATATGTGTGTGTGTGTGTGTGTGTATATATATATATATATATATATATATATATATATATATATATATGTATATGTATATATATATATGTATAATTGCTTGCTATGACATCTTTAACATATAAAGCAGTCACAGATAAGACACTCCACCGCACATTTAAAATATCCCTGACTGTACACTGTGCAAAACTACTTTAGAATATAATTTACAGTTTACACAATTTTTTATAGCTATACTACTAGGAACAAAAACTGCTTTGCTTTCAGTTACTTCTTCATTCCCTTCAGTAGCCTTCTAAACATTAATAGCATCAAGGTGGGTGTAGGCATTGTATTTCACCCACAAGTTTTACCCAGTCTTTCTCATCCACCTTTTTTTTTTTTTTTTTTGTAAAGCGATATTTCACAGGTCAGTTCCTATAATCCAGCAGGATTGATACTTTGTAGTCTCCCATTGATTTAGTAATTTCAGTGCTGCTGGTCTTCTTTGTGATCATCTCCGTCTCCCAACACCAGTCTTTAGTTTATGTCCAAGTTCATACCCAGTGTACTTCTGATTCTTCTAGGCGGCTGTTGTGATTTTTTTTTCTCTCTCAAGCATTTTTTTTTGAAACAATGGAAAAAGTTTCACTGGCAAAGTCTCTCTATTGGCTTTGTTCTCAGAAGAATGAGAAGCAGAGTTCCCTCATGCTTGGTAGGTCACTCCTTCAGTAATTGTTTTTATTTCCTGTTTAGCCTATACTACATCAAAAATATCTTCTCCAGAAAAAATATTCTGAAGAAAGATGGAAGCATCAACTTGAACCTCACAACTTCCTTTTGACATTCCCAGATTTCTATTAGAAACTTATTTCTCTTTATTCTTGAGTTCAGTGAGTAATCACTTTCTGCAAATACTCTATTGTCTCCAATTTTTAATCCTCTTCCTTTCTCCACAGTTTTGTCAGGATCAACTCTTTCTGCTGTTATAATTGCAACATTAACAATATAGGACTTGGCTGCTTTCTCATGGCCAGGTTTGAAACATACACACAGTGTGCCCTTTCAATGAACAAATCTTGCTGTAAAACACCAGTCCAGTTTCTTATCTGTACTTTCCTAACATTAATACAGTGTTTTGTTTCCAGTTTCTCTGGTATAGCAAAAACCTCAGGATGTAATGGGATCCTATCTCGCCTACATTCATGACAGATGGGTTCGGAGCCGATCCATCGGCTCCGACTCTGCAACTAATACACTAGCACGAAGTCTCTCATTGGCTGGGCTACTCCCTATCCCAGGATGCACTACACCTGCTTCCCCAGATCTCGTTTGCCGCTTTACAAGCTGGACGTGGTCTCGACTTGGCTGGAGCTAAGTGGTTCTTTTTACCTTTATTGGTCTTTGACCTTGGGGTTTTTTGTCATATATTAACCAAACAGCTGTTTTAACAGCTATTCCTTGTTATTCTTTACTATTTGCTACTTTGAGTGTTTGAGTGTCTTCTGGTACTTTATTTTTTCAGTCGGGCAAGGCCCGTTTAAGTTAGAGGGCCTTTGCCCTACCTTTGTGTGCTATTTAACTTTTATTACCTTTTGTGGTTAATTGTTTTCGGGCCAAGCCCGTTTAAATTAGAGGGCTTTGGGCCGTTGGACTTGCTTTGTCTGTTTGTTTGTGAGGTAAAATTTTTTTCTTAAGTACTCGCGCCAGTGTGTCTCGCGCTTGTCAGTTGGCGCAATTTTGTGATAGTGCTTACTAATTGTGGTAAAGTCATACTTGTTTGGGGCCTGTACTATGTCCAAGGAACACAAGTCAGGTTTTAAAAAATGCACTCGGTGCAGTTATAAAATGTCCATCACAGACAGTCATTCAGTCTGCGTTTATTGTTTGGGGCCGAAACATCTACAAGAGACTTGTAGCGTATGTCATGCTTTCTCTGCTAGAGTTCTTCAAGAACGCAAGAACAAGTTGATATTGAAAGGGCTTATAAAACCTTCGTTTGAGGAAGCCTTAAATCCTCCTGTTGCTTCCAAAAAGAAAAGATCGTCGGCACCGACAAGTCCGTCGGAGCCGACTTCTAAAAAGACTAAATTGACCTCTTCTTCCTCGGCTCCACTGACTTGGGGCCGAGGGTGAAGGTCTGCCTCGGTACCTCCTACTGGCTCCATTGCCTTCGGAGCCGCAAGTTGGAGTATCGAGGTGAATCACCTCCATCGGTTCCAATGGCTTCGGCGGTGGAAGTGTGCAGCTCAGACTCTTCCCCTCGGCTCGAAGAAGGCTCCTTCGGTGCCGATGATGGTCCATGCTGTGGTGGAGTCGGCGCCGACAGTATTGGAGCCGTTTTGGAGCCGGTCCCCTTCGGAGCCGAGAGGAAAGTCTTCTCGAGTGTCTACCTCCTCTAAATCCTCGAGACTGTCAGATTCGGACCTGGATAGGGTTTTACAGAGGCTTTTCCAATCTCCAGTGTTTACTAAAATGGTCTCGGCTCCAGCACAGTTTGCTTGAGCCGATCCCCCTCAACACATTTGATTCCTCCTCCAACCTCTTCGGAGCCGTTGGAGCCGGTGGTGGTGGAGCAATGTGGAGCCATACGGTCGGAGCAGAGACCCCTTACAGGCCTTTCGGCTCCGACTATGCTTCCTACCCTGTCCTCCGGTTCAGGGTTTGGTACTGCGACCTCTTCAGCCGGGCCCGAGGGGAATACTTTGGGATTAGGTGCTTGGTGCCTAGTCTTCCTCTCGGAGCATCGGCTGCTGGAATTCCCAGTGCCATCGTGGCCTCTAGACCAGTGACCTCCTTGGATTCTGGAGGTCCGGCCTTTGAGGCCATGAGGAGCGCGCTGGCCATGCCTTTGCCGGTTCAACTAGATTCTACCTCACCGTCCCTAGATTTGGAGACTGGTGCCTCTGTTGTGTTGCAGCCCCGGCAGCGGGCCCCAGGGCCTGAGGATACCCCCATCGGGGGTTCCTTCTTCTGGGTGGTCCGTCCGAAACTGCTTCGGACGAACCCCACGGAAGAAATTGTGTAAGAGGAAGCACGTAGACTCCCAAGATGAGTCTATTACATCGGATACTGACCTCGATGACGCAGAAGGGTCCCCAAATCATCTTCGGATGATATCTCCTTCTCAGATATCTTGGAGATTCTGAGACAGAGAGGTGACTGGCAAGCCAAAACCCCTTCAGCTGAGGAGTCAGTCTTCCTCAAGGCCTTTGGGGCCCAGCCTTCCGCCTCCTGGGTGTCTCCGCCTTCGATGAACTCCTTGATTTGGTTTCTCGAAGGGTGTGGGAACACCCTGATTCTGTGGAACCGGTGCCTGCGAGGCCCAATAAATTTTGTCAGCCCCCAGAAAGAATTTCTCACAAAAGGTGTGCCTGTAGATGCTTTGGTGGTGGCTTCTGCCACACAGCAGGACGTGGCAGAGGCTTCGTCTATTCATCCTCCTAATAAGGATTCTAGGAGTATGGATAGGCGGAAGCATACCCTGTCCTCAGCGGCCTTTACCTTACGGTCGCTGAACTACTTATGTCATTTTACGAGGCTCCAAAGGGATCTTCTCAAAGAGCTAAATGACTCTCTTGTTGGTAATCTACCTGAGGCGCTGGCCCGACTGTTGGCGCAGATGACTACCCTCTTTTCTATTGTTAACTCGTCCATGAGGCTCATTTCAGATGCGGCCGAAGGGCGAGTAGAGCGGGAACAGGCTTTGCCCTCAGGAGGCAAGCCTGGTTACGCTTGTGTTCGCTCACGGAGGCCTTCAAGTCTTCCTTCGCCGACGCCTTTGATGGGTCATCTTTGTTTGGACCCAAGGTGAAGGACACACTAACTCGGTGCGAGCAGGAGGGCAAGACTTTGACTGCCGTTGGGGCCCGTTTTCCGCTCCTTCCAGGCCTTATCCCAAGGCTGGGAGAGGAGGGAAAATGTGGTTTAAAAATCCCAAAAGTCTTTCTCTACTCCACCCAGTGATTCCCCTCCAGAGGCAGGGGAATTTTGGAAGACGCCGCCCCAGAGGTGGCAGAGGCCCCCGTAACTCTGGAGACCGCGATTCCTTTCGTGGTTCTTCATACAACCAGCGTTCCTGAGTTGTTGCCCGACTGTGCAACTCCGGAGCCAGTCGGGGGTCGCTTTGCAGCGCACCCACAAGCTTGGGAATCCATAACAAGCGATCGGTGGGTGCTTCGCATTATTACCGGAGGATATATCATCCCCTTCAACAAACCCCCCCTTTCTTTAAGGGAAATCCTGGACGTACCACCCAGTCAGCGGGATCAGGCAGCATTAGAAGTTTCAAAGCTGCTAGAAAAAAGAGCCATCCAGCCTGTCCCCTTCGACCAGATCGGATCAGGAACTTACTCAAAATTATTTTTGGTGCCAAAAAAGACAGGGGACTTCAGGCCCATTTGGGACCTCAGTTCATTGAATCGTTTCGTAAAGAAGTCCAAATTCCGAATGGTCACTCTTCAATCTATTCTTCCTTTGCTGGAAAAAGATGCATGGATGTGCTCCATAGATCTCCAGGACGCTTACTATCACATTCCCATAGCTCAAGAGTCCAGGAGACATTTACGCTTCCGCCTCGGAGCCAGTCATTTTCAATTCCGAGCACTGCCCTTTGGTCTCACCACAGCCCCCAGGGTGTTCACCAAATGTCTGGCAGTGGTAACTGCTCACCTGAGAAGTCTGGGATTCCAGGTGTTTCCTTATCTAGACAACTGGCTCCTTACTGCCACCTCCGAGCATCTACTACTCCAAGCGCTCAGAGCCATGTTCACCTTGGGCCGTTTCTTGGGGATCACGTTCAATTTGCAAAAATCTGTACTACAGCCATCTCAGCGTATTACTTTCATAGGCGCAGACTTAGACACAAAAAGAATGCGCCTATTTACCGGCAGCAAGAATTCAGGTCTTACAAGATCAAGTCAAATCCTGTCTCCCCTACAAAGAGCCCCGGCCCATCGGATCCTACAACTGTTGGGCTCGATGGCGTCGACCATACTTTTAGTTCCCTTGGCCAGACTTCACATGCGAATTTTACAATGGCTACTGTCGGTTCAATGGTCCTATCAGGAACTTCCCTTGAACCACTTAATCATAATCACGGAAAGTTGCCGTCGAGATCTACATTGGTGGCTTCTCCAATCAAATCTCGTCCAGTGGCGATCCTTTATACCTCAACGTCCCATTGGCACTGTGACTAGGGACCCCTCCCAGGTAGGGTGGGGGTCATTACCTGGACAGGTCGGTCCAAGGCACATGGCAGATCCAGGAAACGCATTTGCATATCAATGTCCTGGAGATGAGAGCGGTACTATTGGTACTCCAAGCTCTCCATCACGCTCTCCCACAGGGCCCGATTACTATCCTATCCGACAACATGTCGGTGGTGTGGTACATAAACAAGCAAGGTGGAACCAGGTCTTACCCACTATGCAGAGAAGCCATGAGACTTTGGCACTGGCGGTAGCTACCAACCGCTTTCTAATGGCAACGCACATACCGGGAAGTCCAATGTGATTGCGGACAGATTAAGCAGGACCATTCTTTTACCCCACGGTGGTCCCTCAAACAGAGTATAGCTGCGAAGATCTTCGACAGTTGGGGTCTTCCTTGCTGCGACCTGTTTGCCAGCCCTCACTGTCTGAAATGCAGAGAGTTCTTCACACTGTTTCCTTCTCAGGGACAGATTCCCAGGGTCGCTCTGACTCACATTTGGCCCCGGTCTTCTCGCCTTCCTCCGCCCCTCCTACCGAGGGTGATACAGAAGGCCATTTACTTGGAGAGCGAGATGATTTTGATTGCCCGCACTGGCCTCGTCAAGTTTGGTTTCCTTCCTACAGAGGCATGCGATAGAAGGTCCATGGTTTCTGGATCCGGTGCCAGACCTGTTGACTCACCAGTCAGGACGGCGTCATCCGTCTCTCAGGTCCTTGAAGTTGGCAGCATGGTTACTCCACTTCCATCCTTAGTCCGAGATAATGCTCTTTCGCCGGACGTGGTCCACATACTGTCTTCTTCTCATAAACCTTCCACCATCAAACTTTATTCCAGTAAATGGAAAAGGTTTGCCTTCTGGGCTCAAGAACGGGTATAGATCCTCTCACTGCACCAGTATCGGAGGTTCTGAATTTTCTGGCCTCCCTTTTTCAGTCGGACTCTTCAGTTTCTACCATTAAGGTTCAGTTAGCAGCGATCTCTAATTTTCATGCTTCTTTTGAACCTTCATTGATGTCTCACAAACTTTGTAAGGCTTTCCTTAAAGGGGCTTGGCTCCTTAGGCCTCCTTTATCTCAGCCTGTCCCCTTGGGATTTGAATATGGTTCTTGCTGCCCTAACTGCCCGTCCTTTCAACCAGCTGCTACTTGTGATTTAAAATTTCTGTCTTGGAAAACGGCCTTTTAGTAGCCATAACATCTGCTAGGCGAGTTTCAGAACTTCAAGCTCTTTGTTCTGTTCCTCCCTATTTGATTTTTCACAAGCATAGAGTTTCATTGAAATTAAACCCTGCATTTATACCAAAAGTGGCATCCTCTTTCTGTATGCAACAAACTATAGAACTCCCTGTCTTTTCCCAGAATTCTCCAATAACGCAGAATATACTTTGCATCAATTGGATGTACATAGACAACTACGCTTTTATTTGAATAGAACCGCTCAAACGCGAAATCAAATCAATTGTTTGTTTCCTTTGCAGTGAACAAATTGGGTCAACCAGTAACAAAAGCCTCCATATCTAAATGGATTAAAGATTGTATCATTTTATTTATTCACAGGCTAATAAAGACCTTCCCTTTCCAGTCAAGGCTCATTCTACCAGGGCAATGGCTACTTCCGTAGCTTTTCACTCCAAGTTATCAATAGATGATATTTGTGCTGCGGCAACCTGGACTTCTCCGCACACTTTTATTTCTCATTACAAATTGGATGTGGTTTCTCGAGGCAGAGCTTCCTTTGGTTCCACAGTTCTCAGGAGTGTGTTCCAATGAGCCACCCGGGATGTAGGTGCTAGGACGCTGTCCCATCTGTCATGAATGTAGGCGAGATAGGATCCCATTACATCTTTTAGTTATGTACTTACCATAACTTCGGATGTATGGGATCCATCTCGCCTACATTCATAAGTACCCACCCTCCTTCCCCCTTCCATTTGGATTTAGAGGAGCTGTAGTCACCTTTTTTCTTGGCGTTCTTTCTTGAAGAACTTTAGTTGGTTATAGTGACTACTAGTTTTTTCTGTGTTTACATGGGTGTATGAAAGCGAACAAACAAGATCTGGGGAAGCAGGTGTAGTGCATCCTGGGATAGGGAGTAGCCCAGCCAATGAGAGACTTCGTGCTAGTGTATTAGTTGCCGAGTCGGAGCCGATGGATCGGCTCCGAACCCATCTGTCATGAATGTAGGCGAGATGGATCCCATACATCCGAAGTTATGGTAAGTACATAACTAAAAGTTTTCTCTGGGAGTTCTGTCTTCTAAATACTATTTTGTGAAACCTCTCTTCTTGAGATGCGTCATAATCTGCCAGCTTTTTCTTCATTTCAGCCTGTGATTTTTTGAATTTTTAATAATTTATCTGAATAGTTAAAGTTTTTATTTTTTCACAGCGTTTTGTTAATTGAGTTAATATATTCATTCAAATGTTCATTTACTTTTAACATCTGTGTTCATATCTGATTTTTTTCTTCTAAATTACTGGAACTCTTCTTTTGTGCCAAAGCTGAAACTTGAACTGTTTTTTTGCTGAACAGCAGCAGGATTCTTCCCCGTAAGAGTCTTCTGTTTTCCTTTTCAGGTTGATTTCTCCCCAGGCTCTCCAAATTTCTTCCTTGCTTGCTACCAGACAGTGTAATTACTAGCTAGTGATGAATTTTACCCAAACTGACAGTTTCAGTTGCCTTTGTATTCTCAGATTCTGTTTTCACACAGGAAGAGTTTAAACCAGTGTGTTGATCTTTGTGCACCTATCTTCTATGTGATAGAATTTTGATGCCTCATAGACACCTTTTTTGTAAGGATGTGCAGTGACTGTTAAAGAAGGCTAAAATGCTACTAGAAAATCATAAAGGCTAAATGGAAAATATTTTCTAGTTGGTGCTAAATCAAAGAGACAGTAGCCTTTTAGAGCTCAGACTTCATTGGTTCTGCAATATTTGTGTAAGTTATCTCTGGCCTTTCTTATTCTTCCTTTATGATTCACCTTTTTGGCCATGTCTGGTTGTCTGCCAGTGGATCCTCCTTCTCTTTCTAACTTATCCGAAGTGAAACAGTGTATGAAGGGGTTGTTGCATATTCCACCACATCGGAAACAGGTAGCACCTGCATGGGATCTCAACTTTGTTCAAGGGAACTTAAACTTTTTTTCCCTTTTGAACTAGCTTTTGATTCTGATTTGAAGTTGCTGCCATGGAAAACAGGGATGTTCATCGTGCATACAGCAGTCATAATAGATGGGTTCTCCTGCCGTAAGGCGCGTCCTCGGTTGGCCAAATTCCAAAGTCTAGGTCCGGCGTCGGTTGTCGTCGCTTCTTCCCTGAAGTCAGTGCGACAGGGGTATAAAAAAAACAGCCAACGCCATTTTCCTCAGTCTTTCTTGCCGCGCGGTGCCCAAAGCAGAAGCAGTTCGCAAGCGCCGGTCGGCCAGCTCCTGAGATTACGAAAATTTGGAAACTGAAGTCTTCTTAAAAGCTAAGTACCCTGTTGGGGAAACTTTTCTTGCCTCAGACCGATGTCAGACAAAGTTAATAATTGTATTTCTTGTGGGAAGCAAATACCGCATAAGGATTTCCATTCCCTCTGTATTCCTTGCTTAGGCCCAGACCACGACATCTCGGTCTGTCGCTTTTGTGCTACATTCAACAAATGCACTATTAAGCGTTGGGCGGAGTTCACCCAGCATTTTTTTGGGCAAGCATTTAACTATACTATGTCGTCGGATACTCAGACTCTGGTTTTGTCTAAAAAACGCAAAGACAAGGACCGACACTTGAGGTCCGTGGCCTCTACCGACACCATGCCAAAGCCTACTACACGTGGTCCGGTTCTCAGCGAGGCGCCTACGCAGCCCCTGATTACCGATGACACATCTTTGGCGGTGTCTCCTGTACCCGCGGTCGCAGGCTCCTCGGCCCACATCCTGACTACAGATACCGAAGCCACTCTTGGCGTTGAAACACAGAATGTGGACAGGTCCACCTCCACTCAAGGTGTCTTCAGACCTTCCTCTTCCTTCTCCATCAAGGCTTTCACCAAGTCTAAAGCAACCATGCACTCTAAGAGACCAGCTACACAGGGCCGATCTCCAGGCCCCATGCCTAAGAAACAGATGCTTAAAATGGCTGAGGATTTAATTACTCTAATCAGAGGTTCTCAGCCACCTCTGGACAAAAGGCCCAGAGTGGAGGAAGATTCCCCCTCCTCTGATCTGGGCTCCATTATTTCAGAACACTCTGATGATCAGGAACAGTCTTACTCCCCTTTTGAAGACTCTGATGCAGAGGAGTCTATTCCTTCTGTATCCCCCCTGAGGATTACTCATTTGGGGAAACTTTGCATACCTTAAGGGAACACTTCCACTGGGAAGGCCAGGATTATTCAGATTCCAAGAAAAGGCTCAGGGAATTTCTTTTGTTACCCCAGGACAGGCCTCTGGCTATACCTCCTGTCTTGGACATCCTAGATGGTGTTTACTCGGAGGCCTGCCTTAACCCAGACTCTCTACCTCCAGCTCCAGTTAAGCCTGACAGGTACTACAGGGTTCCTGACTCACACCAATTTCTATACAAAAGCCATGCTGCTGACCTAGAAACCATCTCACAGGGGCCCAAGGGAGTTAAGGCCTCCATTGCCAAAAATCCATTGCCTTCTTGAGAGAGATTCCAGATCCTTAGAAAGGTGGGGAAAAAAGGTATATACCTCGGCTACCTTATCCATGAGGGCCTTAAACTGTCAGTTTCATATGCTAAAATACCAACGGTTTTTGTTATCACAATTGAAAAGTAAAATGTCACAACCTGAACAACCAGACTTGAAGGAGTTGCAGGATTTGATGCATAGTGCAGAACAAGTGGGTAAATATACCTTACAATGTGGTTTTGATGCTCTAGAGGCCTCATGTAGAGCTGCTGTTACAGGCTCAGTCATACGTAGGCATGCCTGGCTCAAGGAACAAGCCTTGCCTGATCATGTCAAAGCTAAATTACTAGATGCCCCTCTTCAAAAGGATGTACTATTTGGGGCTAATGCTGAGGAAGTATTACGGAAAATGGAGGAAAAGGCTAAATCAATGCAAACTGTGAAAGAATTTCTGCAGGTTCAATCCCCACGTTTTAGCAGAAATTGGCCTTCCAAAAACTGGTCCTTTCCTGCCACAGACAGACCCCAAAGAGGCAGGTACAGGCACCCGAGGGGCAGAGGACAATCACAAGGATCGTATAGAGGCAGACAATGGCAAGCTCCTACACAAAGAGGTGGTGAGGATAACTCGCAATCTTTCAGAAAGCAAACCCAATGACTTTCCCCTTTGCATGCCAACCAGGTCTCAAATGGCAGCCCCCTTAGGAGGAAAGCTGGCACTATTTTCAAAAAATTGGCATGTTGTCACAAAGGACAAATGGATCCTGGACATTATAAACAGAGGCTACAAATTCCATTTTCATACCCTTCCAAAAATGAGAGGCATGCCAAACCTGCTACACAATCAAAGGGCAGAGGCACAAAGGCAAATTTCAGATCTTATAAACATGAAAGCTATTCAAGAGGTACCTACACACAAACAAGGTCAAGGTTTTTATTCCAGGCTATTTCTGGTGCCAAGGAAGGGAAAAGATTGGAGACCTATTTTGGATCTATCCATCCTAAACACATTCCTACTCGTACCAAAATTCAAGATGCTCACTCTACAGCAACTTCTTCCCATGCTGGGCAAGGAGTCTTGGCTGGTTACATTGGACCTCAAGGAGGCATACCTGCATGTCCCAATCAGACAAAATTGCAGAAGATACCTCAGATTTCTTGCAGGTTCAACCCATTATCAATTCTCTGCATTGCCCTTTGGCTTATGTACTGCGTCCAGAGTATTCACGAAATGCCTGGCATCAGTAATTGCCTACTGCAGACTTCAAGGGATACAAATATACCCTTATTTGGACGACTGCCTGATCCAAGCGGACAGCAAGCACATTCTTCTGAAACATCTGTCTTATGTAATAAGGTTATTAAACTCTCTGGGATACACAGTCAACAAAGAGAAATCAAGGCTAATACCCTCTCGGAAGATAATTTTCCTGGGTGCCAATCTGGACACAAACACCCAGATGGCCTACCTCACACCAGAGAAGCAGGGGCAACTAATTCAATACTTCAGAACACTGGCAAATTGCACCAGGCTGACTACAAGGAAAATCCTGCAGGCTCTGGGATTCATGGCATCTTGCATTTTACTAATCCCATGTGCAAAGCTGCATATGAGAAAACTACAATGGTACCTAAAAAACATATGGTCTCAACACAGCCACAGTTTGGAAACAATAATACCACTAATTCCATGTCTGCAAAAGGAATTTCTGTAGTGGGCTCAAGCATGTCAAACAAACACAGGTCTTCCATTCAGCAAGCCTCAAGCAAATCAAGTCATCACAACAGACGCCTCGGACTACGCCTGGGGGGCGCACATGACAGACCGGTGCATTCAGGGCAAATGGTCCCAAAAAGAAAAGCACCTTCACATCAATCAAAAAGAAATGCTAGCAGTAATAAATGCTATTATAGCTTTCAAGGACCTTCTACAACCAGGTCAACTATTGATAAGTACGGACAACACCACAGTTATGTGGTACATAAACAAGCAGGGAGGAACACATTCTTACCCCCTATGCAGACTGGCCATGTCACTTTGGAACATGGCCATGGACTTGCAAATGGAACTACTAGCACAGTACTTGCCAGGCAAGGAAAACACGCTGGCAGACAACCTAAGCAGGAATATGACAGATCCACACGAATGGAAGTTGCATCCAAAAGTTTTTACAGAAATAATCCAAGAATGGGGAAGGCCAGACATAGATCTCTTTGCCTCCCACAAAAATCATCAATTGACAAAATTCTGCTCAAGGATCTTCCATCCAAAGGCCTGGAGAGTGGACGCTCTCTCTTTCAGTTGGACATCAATGACAGTTTATGCCTTCCCGCCTCTTCCTCTGCTGCCCAAAGTTCTATTGAAGACGAGAGCAGACAGACCAAAGATGATCCTCATTGCTCTGGACTGGCCAAGGCAACACGGGTACCCACTCCTGAGGAGCCTGATGCATTCCCTACCATGGACCCTGCCTCTAATGCCTCTTCTTCTGACTCAGCACAGCTTCAAAACTCTTCACAGTCAGCTAAAAACACTCAATCTAGCCGCATGGAAGATTCCTTAGCATCACAGCAGGCCCTACTCTCCAAGGAGGTGCAGGATGTCATTTTGGAGGCCAGAAGGCCATCAACTAGAAAAGCTTACTCCGCAAAATGGAAACGTTTTTGTGTCTGGAATGAGAAAAAGGGCCAGGATCCTGGAAAACTGAATTTACCTCAAATACTACAATATTTGGCTGAACTGCTAAGCAGTGGACTTTCTTTCTCCTCCATCAAAATCCATGCCTCAGCCATTTCTGCAGAATACAACACTGATCCACCTTTATTCTCTCACCCTCTCTTAAGACAGTTCCTCAGAGGGGCTAAGAATTTAAGACCCCCAAGGAAACAGCCAATACCTGCTTGGGATCTTAATTTCATTCTGGAAAAACTGACCTTGCCTCCTTTTGAGCCAGCTGCCTCATCAGATTTGCTATATTTGTCCTGGAAAACAGCTTTCCATCTGGCTATCACCTCAGCTCGTAGAGTTTCAGAACTACAGGCTCTCATGGCTGTCCAGCCTTTTATCATCTTCCATCAGGACAGAGTTTCCTTACGAACCAACCCGTCCTTCATGCCTAAAGTGGTATCCAGGGTAGCTTTAAATCAGGCCATACATTTACCTACTTTTTATCCTAATCCTCAAAACAAAGGGGAGAGATTACTACATTCCTTGGACATCCACAGACAACTGCGTTATTATTTGGACAGAACAAAGCCTTTCAGAAAATCAGAACAGCTCTTTGTGGCCTATGCGGTAGGAGCTCTAGGAAAACCAATTTCCAAACAGACAATCTAAAAATGGATAGCCCACTGCATACGCTTTTGCTATTCTTTTCATGGCAAAACTGTACCTACAGGCATTAGAACCCATTCCACCAGGGCCACAGCCACCTCTGCAGCCTTCCTCAGAGGAGTACCTACCAAGGATATTTTGGAAGCAGCCACTTGGAGTTCTGTGCATACCTTCTCCAAGCACTACAACCTACCATTATACTCCAAATCTAGAGCAGGCTTTGCCACTGCAGTCTTGCAGGGCATTTTGGCTCCTCCTAGTTCCACCTAGTGCCTACCACCCCTTTCTTAGCTTTGGGATTCTACCCATCTGTTATGACTGCAGCTGTATGCACGATGAACATAGTACACTTTTGTACCTACCATAAATGTAGATGTTCGAGTGCTAATACAGCTGCAGTCCAGGTTTCCCTCCCTCCTTCCCCTCTAGGGGTATTCTTTTATGGTGTATTTGCTTGCAACTACTGTTTTTGATTATATTGCATTGCATTATTACATAATTTTATGAATTGCCTTCCTTCTGGGGGCACCTGACATCTGCGGCAAGAAAAACTGAGGAAAATGGCGTTGGCTGGTTCTTTGATACCCCTGTCGCACTGACGTCAGGGAAGAAGCGACGACAACCGTCGCCGGACCTAGACTTTGGAACTCGGCCGACCGAGGACCCGCCTGATGGCAGGAGAACCCATCTGTTATGACTGCAGCTGTATTACCACTTGAACATCTACATTTATGGTAGGTACAAAACTGTACTTTTTGAGTTTTCCTAGAAGAATATCTAAGTTAAAAGCACTTACAGTAGCTCAGTCCTGTCTCGTCTTCCACAAAGGTAAGATCACATTGAGAATCAGTCCTTCATGTATGCCCAAAGTGGTTTCAGAGTTTATACTGATCCAGGGAATCCATGTCTCTGTCTCCTTTTCAGAACAAAAAAGGGGAGAAAGGATTTTATGTACTTTGGATGTTTACAAAGAACTCTGATACTACACTGATTGAATAAAAAGTTTAATAAATTCTATATTAATGATCATTTCACATAACTGCAGAAAACGGTCTGTATCAAAACGGACGATTTCTAAATGGTTGTCTCATTCAACTCATGTTTTTTATTCTTAGCATAACGAGACACATTCAGGCAAGGTAAGAGCCCATTCTTCAAAGGTGTCACTGCTTTTGTTGCTTTTTGAGAAATGGTGGACTTAAAATATTCTAGAGACAGTAACTTATTCTCCTCTCCACACAGTAACTTATTCTCCTCTCCACACATTTACCAAGCACTACAAGAATTTATTGTTTTTCTAGGGCTTGGACTGGGTTTGCTAGAAGCATCTTCCAAGGGCTCTTGGACTCGGATACTTCTTCCTGTTCCTTTTCTTTTTAAGCTTTAGCATTCATCCCATATAGTTTAGACTGCAGCAACAGTGATCTAATGATGAAGATAACATAGTTTTGTAAATAAACTTTCCATAACAGTAGATGTATGAGTAGAACTGTGTTGCAGTACAAGCATCCTTTCTTCGTCCCTCTTGTGTTTTTGTCATGCCATTATGGGTGTCCCTGTCTTTCCCTCTAAAAGCATGCATTTTCTGGCAGGGTTGTAACCTCCCTTTTTCTGAGGCACACATGTCTAGTTTCATGCTGACTCACCCTTGAACCACAACAAGTTGCACAGATGTGTGGAAAGTGCCTTAAAGCTTTGGAAGCTGGCTGGACATCCAGTCCTTGGCAGGATACATCCCATAGAGCTTAAACTACTGCTACAGTGATATATTTGAACATCTACTGGTGTTCTAAGTTTACTTTCATAACTGTACTATCCTGCATGAGACCTTCTGGACACTTCATTTGCAGTTATGGTTCGACTGGCAAACTGATGGTGGTCATCATCTAACACATCTGGAAAGACTCTGATATGGTAGCACCCTTGAAGTCCTCACAGGATCATATCACCACGTAAGAACTGGTGTACTTTGTTGAATACTTCTTTTCTTGCTTCCATAATTCTAATGGTAGTCCTTAAGACACAGCCTATGCTCCAGACTCCACCAATTCATCTACCTATTAAGGAGTCTAGAGTACAGAGCTCTGAGCAGCTTTGGAATGGAGATCAGCACATCCTCCATGTTTTCTGTAAGAATTCTTAGCTGTTTTTCTTTCATGGTTTGTGTCTAGCAAGTGCTTAGAAATGAGTTCCATAAGACATTGGACTTGTTTCTGGAGAAGAATGAACAGAGGTGAAACTGATTTTCCAAGTAACAGTGATTTCTATCATATTGAATCGTGCCATGAATATAATACACAATGCCACAGAAGGGACAGCAAGGGCAGCACAGGCAAGTATAACTAATCACTATCACGACTGTCTGTGCCCCACTGATTTCACTGAAGCCTTTTAGATATATTTACTAATTTTCTCATTTAATAGAACTTACTGTTCTACTCCACAAGTGACAGCAAAGCTGAAGGAGAGTAAACAGGATAGTAAAGCCCTAAAAGCAGTTGGAATCCGTTTCCAGACACCACAACATATGTTTGCCAAGATTCTGAATGATTCCAGACAGTTGACATTCATTTGGAGCCAAACACAGTTGCAACAGAAGTACCAAAAAAAAGGAGAGAGCTAGAGAGACAGTTGTTCATTCCTTTAGAGGATAGAATTTTTGGCAAAAGTAGGGTTATTATGGGTTCATAGGTAGGTACTAGGCTATTGGCCCTAGGGCCTGTATAAGCCTAGCCAAAAGGTACCCTGGCTTTCGCCAGCCAGGAAAATATTTTTTTTGTGCCACTGTCAAGCAGAGCCACAGAAGCGATCCCCGGGGTGAATTTCCTATCTCCCATCCAATCATCAAGATTTTTCTTGAAGAGTGCTAATGAGGAGCTTTGTTTGATATAGATAGGTAGTTTGGTCCAGAATATGGGAAGTCTCTGGGATATGAATCTATCCCTCCAGCATGTTCTGTTTATTGTGATGACAAGGTTTAGGTCCCTAGAGCATGTAGCTCAGAGGGATTGGGATTTCTTTAAGTGGAACATGTCCAAAAGCTCTGGGTTTGACATAGCTTTGTATGCTAGGCAGAGATCGCCTCTGAGTAGGCGATATGTGACAGAGTAAAGCTGCAGTTTTTTGAGACGGTCTGTGCAGGGCATCTGTTTGAGGCCAGTAATCCTCTTTGTGAGGTATTTTTGTGGCCTTTCCAGTTGTTGTAGATGTCTTGTGAGGTACATACCAAAAGGGGCATTGTACTCTATAATGGGTCTAATGAGTGATGAGTAGAGGGGAACAATGACCTATTTTTTCCTGGATGAGAAACCTTTTGTGATGAGGTGTGCCACGTAGAAGGATTTCCTGACTACGGTGGTGATATGATTATCAAAGGAGAGACTACTGTCCACCTGTGTCACAAGATCTCTTATCACACTTTCAGTGTTAAGTAGACTACTGCCTATGTGGTAGTTCATGGGTACAGAGGTTTACCAAAAGGGATGACATTGCACTTTTTCGCATTGAGCTTGAGGCCATGGCTTTGACACCAGGCATCTGTCTCAGCGAGGCTCTTTTGTAGGATGTCCACATCTTTTGGAGTTTTCATTATGGCTCCTAGTTTGCAGTCATCTGCGAACCGTTAATAAAGACCTTCTGTGTTAGCCTGTACTTCAGAGAAGTCGATACCAAACAGGAGAGGACCCAGGACTGAACCCTGTGGTACTCCACTTGTCACTGGTCTTAAGTTGGATTTGGAGTCTGCTACTTTCACAGTGTGAGTTCTGTCAGTGAGCCAGATGGCAACGTTTTCCTTCTTGGAGAGGGCACAGAAACAATAGCAGCCTTAAGGAGTTGCCTGATTATTTCTATCTGGAGGCCGTTGGTGATCAAACATACCCCTCTCTGTTGGAGCTATGACCATCACACTGAAGTTCCTTGGGTCTATATTACCAAATTGAAAATTCATGTAATCAAACGTTGTTAACATCGAAAATGCAGTTTATCGAAGTCGGTCTTGTGGGGACCCCCCCGCTGATTATGTATACCAACTCCAAGATTGCACTTCAGTGAGTAAAGGGCAAATTTTCTGATCTTCACTTTACCACAGTCTCACTATAAACACATTGATGAATGGCAGTTCGATGTGAAATGCCATTCAATTACATGACTTTTCAATTTGGTGATATAGACCCACTTTCCTTACCCCACCATACCACCTACTCGTTCTTCCTTTTTCAGATGTGGTGCAGCAGTTAGTGTTGTCACCTCACAGCAAGAGGTTCTCCGATTCAATTCTCAGCTGGGGTGCCTTCTGTGTGGAGTCTGCATGTCCTCCCTGCATTCTCGTGGGTTTCCTCCGGGTGCTCCGGTTTCCTCCCACGTTCCAAAGACCTGTGTCTGGAGCATTTTTTTCCCAGGCCTGTGCTGAAAATGATCTCTGTCCCAGTCAGACTTCCTGGTAAATAAATGTTAATTAGGAAAACAAGTGTAGAAGTAGCAAATCTAGCAAAGTGAGACATCTAAAAGATCTTACCAAATGAGAAAGGGTCAGGCTACAATTTAAGATTCTTTTTGTTACCGAAGAAGAACAAAGACTTCAGCCTACTTCTGGACTTCAGTAGCCAATTGAATTTAGCTTGGTTCAGACTAGGTGTTTTAGTCTTGCCAAGGGAGATAGGTTCATAGGTTCGTGCTAGGCTATCTGCCCTAAGGCATTTATAAGCCTAGCCAGAGTGTATGTGGCTTACACCACCCCTTAGGATGAGAATACTACGCCCTTTTAGGGTTTAGTTTACCATGCCTCTGTCTAGTAGTGACACAGAGATGACCCCCGGGGTAAACCTACGATTTCCCATCCACTCGTCGAGATTTCTCTTGAATAGAGTCAGTGAGGGGCTCTGCCTAACATGGACTGGGATTCTGTTCCAGAGTGTAGGGAGCCTCTGGGTTATGAATCTGTCCCTCCAGCACGTCCTATTTATTTCTGTGTTGAGGTTTAAGTCACTTGTTCTCATGGCTCTGATGGATTTGGATTTTCTGAGGTGGAGCATGTCCATTAATTCAGGATTGGACATGGCCTTGTACGTCAGGCACAGATCACCTCTGAGTAGGCGGTATGCGACTGAATAGAGCTGGAGTTTTTCAGTCGGGCAGCATATGACATATGTTTAAGACCCTTTATCCTCTTGGTGAGGAACTTTTGGGGTCTTTCCAACTGCTGCAGGTGTCGGGTGAGATACATCCCAAATGGGGCATTGTACTCAATCATTGGCCTGATAAGAGAAGAGTACAGGGGCACAATGACCTCTCTTGATCTAGATGTGAAACCCTTCATGATAAGGTGGGCAATATAGAAGGTCTTCCTAACCACTTTGGCAATGTGAGTGTCAAATGAGAGGTTACTGTCAACCTGGGTCCCTAGGTCCCTGATTACCTCTTCCGTACTTAATGGATTACCGCCTATGTGGTAATTTGTCGGTACCTTGTTTTTCCCAAAGGGTATGACTATACATTTTTTGGCGTTCAGCTTAAGGCCATGGCTCTGGCACCAATTATCCGTTTTTATGAGGCCTCTCTGAAGGATGTTTGTGTCCGCTGGAGTATCAATTATGGCACCCAGTTTGCAGTCATCTGCGAACTTTGTCAGCCTCAATCCTCCTATGTTTGCCTGTACCTCGGAAAAATAAATGCCGAACAAGAGGGGTCCCAGGACTGAGCCCTGTGGGACACCACTTGTGACTGGCTTAGAGTCTGACATAGCTCCAGCAACTCTGACCCTGTGGGTTCTGTCCTTGAGCCAGTTTGCAACCCATCTTGTGACATATGGGTTTACATTT
Organism: Protopterus annectens; assembly: GCF_019279795.1. Classification (NCBI taxonomy): domain Eukaryota; kingdom Metazoa; phylum Chordata; order Ceratodontiformes; family Protopteridae; genus Protopterus; species Protopterus annectens. Next base: position 609,467,261 of record NC_056732.1, on the reverse strand, counting down.
AAGCTGGTGAGTTTGTCTATGATGGCCGAGTGGGGTATTGTGTCAAAGGCTTTTGCAAGGTCAAGGTAGGCTGTGTGAACTGCCTTACCCTCATCAATGGCCTTAGTGACTGTTTCAAAAAAGCCGACCAAGTTCAAAAGGCAGGATCTGCCCTTGACAAAGCCAAATTGGGTAGGATCCAATGTCTGTAGGTCCCCAATGTCTTTGTTTATGAGTTCCATAATGATCCTCTCCATAGCTTTGCAGACCAGGCTCGTCAAGCTTATGGGGCGGTAATTTCCAGGGTCTGTAGAAGCACCGCCTTTGTGAAGTGGGACCACTGTTACCGTACGCCACTCTTTGGGTACGTATCCTGTAGTAAGGCTAAGATTAAACAGCAGCCTTTTGCGTGGGTTTAGTTCCTCATGGAGTTCATGTAGCACACAGCCCGGGACACCATCCGGTCCCATTGATGCTGTGTTTTTAGCTTTAGAGAGGGCGGCTCTCACCTGGGCATCTGAGATGTTAGGGAGGCTACACTCTGCTGGGATAGTTATTTCTCCTTTTGGGGGGGAGGGGGAGGAGAAATTTGCACTGAACCTGTCTGCCAGAATGTTGGCAATGTCAGTGGGTTCAGTGTATTTTGTGTCATTTTGGACTAACTCTGATCATATCTGGGAGTTTCCACCCAGGTTTCTAACATAGCTAAAGAAGGCCTTGTGATTGTCTTTTGTGTCTTTTGCGATTTTTCTCTCAAAGTTGGCCTAGGATGATTTTATGAGTGATCGTAGTTTTTTGCTAGTACTGATCAGAGACGCCTTCCCTTTTAGGGATTTTGCTCTGTCATGTAGTAGCTTCCTCCTCCTGTTGTAAAGTTTGTTTATGGCTGGGGTCCACCAGACCGGGCGCTTGCCTTTGGGGGAATGGGTCTTGGTTTTATTTGGGATTGCATGATCCATGCATTCTTGAAGGTGCCCATAGAAGGCATTTGCAAAGGATTCAGCAGTGTGGGTTGTGGTTTCCACTGGCCCAGGGGCCTTGAAGGATACCACTTCAGTCTTAAGAAGTGTGAAGTTTGCTTTTGAGAAGTTCTTCACTGTGGTCTTTTGTGCAGGGGGTGGGGCGGGATGTGGATTTCCAGTGAGATTAATTTATGGTCTGATCTTACCAAAGAGGGATATACTTCCGGTGTGGAGCATTTTGTCCCCATGTTTGTGATGATCAGGTCTAGTATATTGTCTCCTCTTGTGGGAATGGTGACTAGTTGTTCCATTGCATTTGAGTTTATGAATTCTAGGAACCTTTGGGCTAGGGTGTTGGGGCTTGAGTAATGTTCCCAGTCTCTGTTTGGGTAGTTGAAGTCTCCCAAAATGATGGTATTTGGACAGACATTCATACTCTCCAGTGTCTTCAGGAAGGCTGTGTGGGGTTCCTGAGTTTGAGAGGGTGGTCTGTAGCATGCTACAAACTGTAAGGCAGTTTTGCCTATGGTTAGTTGCACCTGGATAGTCTCTGATGCTTCGTGCGTTGCCACTAACCTGGAGGTGTGGGTATCTTTGATGAAAATGGATACTCCCCCTCCTTTTGTGGTTCGGTCCAAGTTTTGGGGCCGGAAAGCATGATATGAGGTAAAACCTGATAGTGCTGGGGTGCTCTCAGGAGCCTTAAACCAGGTTTCAGTCACTGCACAGACATCGATGTTCTCCATACTGAGGAGGGCTTCGAGGCGTGCATCTTGAGGTTTAGACTTCTGACATTGAGCAGCATTACCCTTAGTTTTTTTCCACTTGTGTTTTCTAGAGAGGTAGGTTTGTCATTTGAGCCTTGCCTAAAAAAGGCACTATGGGGGTGGCAAGAGCCTTGGCCAATATCCGGAAGCCCAGGGGTGACAGGTGCAAGCCATCCCTTGCGAAGCAGCGTGGCTTGTCAAGCATGTCATCCCAAGCAGACAGACATTGGATCCCCTTAGAATGACACCAGTAATTAAGCCAATTGTTAAAACTGATCATTTTGTCTGTGTATTGTGGCATCATTCTTGGTGAGGGTAAGATGCTGCTCAGGGTCAGGGTCATACCGGCCTGGGCTACATAATCAGAGAGCTCCTCTATGTCTCTTTTCATGTAGTTCAGGGAGGTACGTCTCAGGTCGTTCACACCAGCATGTACAATGACTGAGTCATATTTGTACTTACTGTGGAGTGACCTGAGTGCTTGTGTTATGTGGCGGATTGGATGGCCTCACTAGTTCTTCAGGATGCTTACCTGTATGGGGAAAATAGCCAAGGAGGTGAGGAGGTTCTTGCATTTTCTCCCCTGGGTGCTCCCCAAATGTGTGGCCATAGTGGCAACACATCAGAGATTGAAGGGAGCCAACATCTTCCCCTTGTTAGTTGACTGTCTCTTAGCTCCCATAACTCTGGAAAGACTGATGATACAAGGGAGTCCTTAATCCTTTCAGACTAAATCCGAATTTCTAAGGTGTACAGTTAACATTTTCATTGGTGGAATTACACCTAAAACCTATCTCTGGGCAATCCCTCACATTGGCCAGGTCCTTTTGTGAAAGTCGCTATGAGCACATCTGCCTTGGGGTGATTGGGGGGGGGGCATTGTTAGGACAAGATAAATAAAGTCATTTGGTGACATGTAGTACCCAGTGTGCACATAAATGTGTTGTCGAGGAAAGCAATCCTTTTAACCTTGCAGACCTCCCAAGATTTTTTTCCCCAGGGTGCTGTTGCCATGCACTCTGGCAAAGTGGTAGTTGTAAGGTGCATAAACAGCATTAAGCTCATTAATAGCCCTCATACCAGGAGACTGTGAGGGTTTCAGAGTGGATCTTGTCTTTTGAATGCTTTATCATTGTAGCCCCCATTCATGGGGAGGCTATCTCTTTAGTGGGTAGGCTTACCTGTTATCTTCTGATACTGCACAAATGGTTCCCTTAATGCAATAGTTGCATGTTAGAGAAAAGTCTTGCTGAGATGTGCTGTCATCTTTGACCAGTACCAAATGCAACAACGTATTTTCGCGGAAATCCCAGTCTGGAAGCAGTCCACAGGAGCTCTAGTCCAGAGGTGGACCTCAGATCTCAGATACCTTTGCACTAATACCCAGATTCATCCAAAAAGTGAATCTGCACAAGGCTGAGGTCATTGTAGTAACCTCTTTTTAGCCCTGGCAAGTGCGATTCCCACTGTTATGACCTCATATGGAGGGATGTCTACATCTGACACTTTCCAGACTCTTCCTATTTCACATGTTCAGTATTCACTCTGTTTGCTTAACTGTATGGTTTTGTCAGCTTCTGTTGATGTCCAGGGATGTGTCATATCCTCCAAGAGTCATCCAGATAATTTTCTCTGACCCACAAGCAATGAACAAGGAAGGCTTACAAAGATAAGCAGCATAAGTTTGCAGTATGGCCTTCATTTTAAGGATTAAATTAATTTTGTGTTCCTGTCTCTGGTGTGTCAGATTATATAGCAACATTTTTGATGCAGGACTCAGTTGCAGGTTGGTCATAGTTCATTTATCTGCTGCTTGTATTTTTCTTAAGGGATAGTTCATTTATCTGCTGCTTGTATTTTTCTTCAGGGAGTATGCAAAACCTTTTAACTTCTCTCTTGATTTCCTTAAAGGAGCTTTTCAGTTTAGACCTCCTGCAAGGATCCAGTCTTCCCTTGGAATATATTTTATTTTATTGCATTTGTATTTGTTAATTGGTGTAGAACACTGATCTGCATGGACCTGTTGCAGACTCAGCCCAGGAGCACTGTCTGGTTAAGTGACTTGCTAAGAATCACACAATTGGGCAGTGGAGGCTGAGGGAATCAAACCTAGATTGCTGGACCACAGGAAACTGCTTATTAACAGTAATTTAAACTAAATGTTAAATAAACTCAAAATCCTGCTATTTAAAATCATTTTGGGGTGCTCATTTCAGCTAGGGTTTCTGAGATTCTGGCATTGTGCATAGAATCTTCTTTTCTTCTCTTGTTTTTCACAAAGAGATTGCGCCTTTACTAGTTCTACTTTTATACCCCTAGTTGTTACCAAGACTAATTTGAATCAGTGTTATAGTATGACTGCTTAATATGACTGTTTTCTTTTTCAGAATACTGAAATACAGGAAAAAATTTGTTGGCACTGTTTAGGTGTTTTTTAGACTGCTATGTTCCTGTTAAGTAGGCAAAGTCATTGAGGAAGACAACTTAGTTGTTTGCTCTGTATGCTTTAGACAAGCTGGGCGCTAAGGTTTTAAAGATAACTTGTCTTGGTGGTTGACAGAATGCTTACAATTTTATTGTGGAAAATATAACAAATGTTTACTAGGTAAGCCTATTGCTAATTAAACCAGGGCAACATTCTCCTTACATGCCTTCTTCAAAGATGCCTTATTGAATGGGATTTGTTCAGCTGCAGCTTGTGATTTTTGTACTTTAAGCTGGATGTTATCTCCTGTTCTAGGTCTTCCTTCAGGACTTCTGTTATCCATAGGATCCTTTCTTGATTCTGTCTGTGATGAAAGCTATTGACTCCATCTTGTTGGTTGAAGGGGTGGACAACATCACCTCAGTTACAAACGTTATGTATTTATCATAATATTAGTAATAGGCCTAGATCATCTGTTTTCATCCTCTTCAGTTTACCCAGCCCATCTGCCCCCTATTTATGCAGTCTAAGGCTTTACATTGGATATTTTTCTGGTAGTAGTTTGTCTTATGGAATAGTTTTAGTTTAATAAATTTACTCATGTTTAAGCAGCACTAAGTAGATCTGTAGATAGCAGGGGAGTATGTAGCATTATGCTGTTGTGGGGAGGAGTTGGAGGTCTGGTAAAATTTTGGTGCTGAACTGACGCAAGTCTGCCGCATAGCCCTTATTGTTGAAGTTGGTGGGCACAAATCACCTATATCTATTGTTATGGTCAAATAACATAATTTTTGTTTGCTTATTAATCATTGTAAGGCCAATCATAACTAACAGGTGAACAATGGCAGTCAACAACTGGCACTTGTATGCTCTAGGAGTCCACTGATTCTGAAATTGCACGGTGTTGAATTATTTGCACTGTATCTATTTATTTAGTGAAATAGTCTATCTAGATCAGCAGATGCCATGGATGGAAAGTTCCACGTATCAGTATGAAAAAATACAAAAGTGCACAAAAGAGAAAAAAATAATAATTTTCCCATTAGGATAACGTAATACAGAATAAATTTATTAATAAATAGCAAAAACAGGAGGCAATCGTACATATTTACAGTCGCATTGATAATTTTTCACAGTTACATATATATTGCAGATTCAGGGTAGATCGGTTTAGCAATATTTTATTAGGACTCACCATCCTAGTGGTGTGGGTGGTGCTGATTTGATTAACATCCTATTTGGGCTGTCAGTTAAGCGTGGTGATTGGGAAATTTTATTAAATATTATTAAACATTTTATTTTGGGAACAGTAAAAGGTTTAAATAGCTCAAAGTAAAACTAATATAAAGTTCTAATGTCAGAGAATGAGGGCTGCATACATCCAATAAAGGGGCTGCCACTCCTTAAAATCTGTGCAATACATAATTTTAAGTGTTTTTCAGTCCTGTGGCGGGAGTAAGGGGATACAAGCCCCTCAATTGACATTACACTGTCTGTCTTAAGAAAGTGAAATTTAAAAAAGAACAACTTGTTTCAAATAAACATTTACTTCTTGATAAATAAGAGATATGGGATTATAATTAAAATTTTGGCCAATGTCACATGGGGAGGAGCTTGCTACTCTGAATCCTGGTGAGTCCTAAAGAAAAATTTCCCTGATCAGTTTTAACAGTCAGTCACATTCATGTGCATTTGCATTGCATATCAGAGCATAGTATGTATAGTAGTTACAGTGCATTGTAAAACATAAACAGGAGTAGTAGAGAGGAGTTATAAGAAAAAGGGGAAAAAACTGTTAATATTGATGATGATTTGGGTTTTGTTCTATTTTGGCAGGGATTTGTTCTGGCAGTCACAATGGCTAGAGAGGCTATGGATGAATTTCGGCGATATCAGCGGGATAAAGAAATGAATTCACAGTTATACAGCAAGCTTACTGTTCGAGGTTAGTAAAATATTTTCGGCTTTATGTATGATAACATTTGATCTGGCTTGCAGTGGTAAACATAGATCAGTGGTCAAAGGTGTTATTACAAGCTTAAAGCTTTAAAAAGAACAGTCAAGGAGTTGGTGTTCTGGCCCCTGTGGTTGAAGTTGAAATTTTTGCAATGTAAGAGTCTAGTGAATTATTGAATTGTCTAAAGTCAGACCCTGTCTTACCACTTTTGGTAATTCACTTAAACTGTTGTAATGTTTAGTTTTGTAGTTTGTGGATGCTGTTTAGAGGAAAAATAGAGTAATAAAATGTATAATACATGTACAGTGATGCAATAGTAGATGGGTAAATGCATTGTTTCTGTTTCACATCCTCGTCTGCTAATTTAACATATTGGTGAACTGTATAGCTCATTTCTCTGTACTTTCTTGAATATTTTAGTTTTAATACCTGCGTTAGTAACTTGTATATTTGATCTGGCTAATGTTAGCTGTTTGAGGGAAAAACAGCTTAAAAAGAGTATTCTTAGCCGCAGAACCTTAAACGTTATACATTTTTTGTTAATGTTCTGTAAGCTTCATCTCATGACTATACACATATTAATTTTATATACTGCATGGATCAGTGGGGATACAAACTGTGGCAGTGTATTGTAAATAGTGGATATTAAAGTCCAGCAGGTATTGTCTTTTAATCAAGACAAGCATCAAGTATGTTGTCTTTTAAAATTATATGCTGGACTTAATTTTGTAGAAATGTGTTGAAATGTAAAATAGATGTTTTAACTGCTTCCCTTTATTTTAAAAGTTGTCCCTGCTAGTGTTCTTGTTTGGCCAGGTTTTGTATTTTTAATATAAAAAACAATATTTGTGAAATTGATATTTTCTAGTAAAAAAAATTGTGAAACAGATTTTAGGACATTCAGCCATAAGCTCCATTTAGATTGTGTTTGATGGGCCAGAGTCCATGGAATAATTAGCTTCATCTTGAATTTCTTTGTGAAAATTTCAGATTTGTATTATATTTTTATTTGTCATAGTATTTAAAATGCTGCAAAGCATCATTATGATATTAGGGTCCTCCTCTGTTGGTCTGTGATTGATGTTAGGTTTGGGGGGGGGGGTGCATCCCATGATCTCATGTGCCAGACTAGGCACCTGTGCCGGGTCTATATTAGAACATCGAGAATTTAATGGTTTGAATCACTAAAGCTCGACCTTTAATGATCAAACCATTAAAATTTTGAATGTTCAGAAAAAAATAAATTAAAAAGAAAATCTAAAGAGTGTAGGCAGGGGGGCAAGCCCCCCCCCTGCACTCCCCACATCCCCAGCTACTTACATATACCAACTCCAAGACCGCACTACATTGAAGTAAACAGAAATCTCCCCTTACAGAGATTTCCGTTTACCCGTTTGATGTTCTGCACTTTTGCTATTCTCGTGTCGACAATGTCGGATTCATCGTTGTCGGCTTTCGAGAATATAATAGGTAACTGCCCTTGCCTAGCCCTTGTGCTCATCATTTCATTTCTGTTATTGCCTACTTCAGATCTGTCCTTGTTCATCTTGGAAAAGTTCCCTTGTTAGATGCTTTTTGATGTCTAGAAAATGTATGCGGATGCAAGATCACAAGCCAAGATCTGCATCTACATTATATAAACTGCTTTTGAGAAGCAAAGGAGAGAAGCAGCGCTGAAATTTAATTCATCCTTAAACCTTGGTGAGTACCTTCAGGGAGGGTAGACCCTGTTTTTCACAAAATCTAACCAAAGCGACACTGATATATAAACTGTATTTATATAACATATATCACGGACATGGACAGAAGTAGGTCAAAAACTAAAAAACATAGCTGGGTGCACAAGACTTAGGGTAAAAAAAGTGCCCAACTCTGGTAGGCACATTCGTGCCAGGACTGGAAAACATTACAGTGTAGAATCCTCAAAATAGGGAAACATTCCTACAATGGGATAGGTCAAGCCCAGGGGGGAGGATGGCCCCCTGTTGTATTAAGGAAGTAGCAATCTACAAAAATCACAAAAACTAATGGGCCAAAGAAGAGCCATAAAGATAATAAAGTGGGCTACTGAGGATAAGAAAGAAATTATGTATTGTCACTATTATGCAAAAAGCCCAGAATTTCCAGACACTAGATATACAAAAAGATTAAGAGATAAATTAGAGGAAAAAAAATAACTTCCACAGGAAAAACTATCAGAAGTGACAAATGAAAATTTGCGTTCATTAATACAACAGATTTTTGAAAAACAGTATATAGATTTCAAAACTTTGATCTGTTTGGAAAAAGAAGCATCTGAGAAAGTGTGAAAATGTAAGCAACAAAATCTAGATATTTTTGAAAAGTGTAAAGAAGAAATATGGACATGGGAAAGAAAGAGAGATTTAATAGGTGCAGTATTTATGCAAAGGAGAAAGCCAAATTAATCAATATAAAGAAGGCAGTTCCAAAGATATTCAAAGAGAAATACAGGCAAAATTGGCAAAGGCATCCACATATGGAAAATTTCACAATAAAAAAAATAATATCACAAAGATGGAACTTGGAAAAGAAGATTAGTAAAGTAGAAGAAGTTATGGAGTGCTTGCGAAGTGAAGGATTTGTTGTAGAAGGTCTAACACAGATTACAACAAGCATGATGGAGTGAGTTCCCAAAGTAAGGAGAAGTAGGATGATTAGAAGACATCCGAAGAAGAAATATGGACATGGGAAAGAAAAAGAGAGTTAATATGGTGTAATATTTATACAAAGGAGAAAGCAAGACTAACCAATACAAAAAGAGCAGCACCAAAGATATTTGAAGAGAAATACAGGCAAAGGAATCCGGCTATGGAAAACTTTACAATACAAAAAATAAGAAGCAAAGAGGAAAAGTAGAAAAGGAGATTAGTAATGGAGAAGTTAAAGAAATAGAAATTGAGGTTATGGAGCACTTGCAAAGCAAAGGATTCACTGGAGAAAATCTAATGCAGAAAGCACCACAAAGGATAAAGCATTGGATATCCAAATTAAGGGGAAACCAGTGGAACAGGAAGCAGTTGGTCATGTGCGATATCAAGATATTTTGGAGCCTTTCACAGGAAACCAGTATAAACGTTCACTTGAAGTTAGCAAGAGAAGGAACAGGAAACTTTGGAAACTCTGATGCATTCAATGCTGAGAAGTGATAGAACAGTGAGTTCCCATATGACAGAGCAACAGATGGCACAGGATGAAATTGAAGAGAAGGTGCCAAAAGAAGATGCTTTAGAACTTTCTATCGAATGCCCACAGACATAACCGACCTTAGGCATAGGCCAACTAGGCAGACTCCTAGGGCGCCGCTTTAGTAGGGGCACTTTTCCATTATTTATTTGGCATAGGTAGACCAGGATGGGGGCACTGGGTGGTGTGGTGGGGGGTGCCGTGGTGCCCTTTTGCCTAGGGCACCAGTTGACCTAAGGCCGCTCCTGCCCGCAGAAAATGGAAAACAAGGGATGTTGCCCTCTGTTTAGAAGAAAATGAGCTAAGAGAAGAGTTGCTTGATTTAATAGACATAGATATATTAAGATCAGTGAAAGAAATAGACTGCAGAAGGTCAATAAAATCCCAAAAGTCAGAAGTCTGATAAAACAAATGAACACAGTAATTAGGACTGTCTATAGAGATCCATGCAATATAACAGAAGTAAACAAGGTATATTACTGTGCAGCTAAATTAATAACTGATAAAGTTCTACCACAAGAACACATGGAAGTGGGGTAAAGGAAGGGGAGGAATCAAATACCATCATGGAAGTATCGAATAGAAAAAACTATAAAGCAATTAAGACAAGAAGTATCACTGTTAGAAGACCATAGAAGAGGGAATAGATCAACAAAAATGCTGTGAAAGATAGACGTGATAAAAGCATTGCACAGTAGTAGAACAGACCAGAATCTATCACGCACTTTTGCAAATAAACTAAAAATCTCAGCACAGGTAGAAAAACTTAGAAGATACAAAGATAAATATAAAGGAAAAGTACAAAATAATCAGTTTATTGATGACCCAAAAAAGTTTTATAGAGAATTGGGAAACAAGGTAAAAGGAATTGAAAGACCACCAAAAAAAGAAGAAATAGATGCATTTTGGAGAAGTGTCTATGAAGATCCTGTGGAACATAACAAATACACAAAGATGCTAAATGGATAAAAGAAGTAAAAGAAAGAATAAGAAGTTTAATGGTAAAGGATATGAATTGGGATGAAGTAACAGCCCGAGAGATTGAAACAAAGTTAAGAAAAGCCTCTAATTGGAAAAGCCCAGGCCCAGATGCAGTACCCAACTTCTGGTTAAAAGTAGTAACATCTTTGCATGAAAAGTTAGCCATGAGTAAGAACTGTTTATATGCTCACCCCAAACAGACACCAACCTGGCTAACAACATGAAAACCAATGCTCCTACTTAAGAGTGAACCTGCAAGCTACCCTAAAAATTGTATCAGTAACTTGCCTTCTAACGAAGTGTACACTATACATGGGAATTGATGCTGACAGAGTTTATAGTCATTTAGAAAAAAACTCAATTATGGCAGTAGAACAAAAGGACAGTAAAAGAAAGTCATATGGAACAAAGGATCATTTATAGGTTCATAGGTAGGTACTAGGCTATCAGCCGAAGGGCCTACGTAAGCCTAGCCAGCAAGGTACCATAGTTTACGCCACCCAAGAAAGTTATTTTCCTGTGCCACTGTCCAGCAGAGACACAGAAGTGATCCATGGGGTGTATTTCCTATTTCCCATCCACTCATCAAGATTTTTCTTGAAGAGTGCTAATGAAGAACTTTGCTTGACATAGATGGGTAGCTTATTCCAGAGTATAGGAAGTCTCTGGGACAGGAATCTATCCCTCCAGCGTGTCCTGTTTATTGTGGTGACAAGGTTTAGGTCCCTAGAGCGTGTAGTTTGGAAGGATTGGGATTTCTTTAGGTGAAGCATGTCCAACAGCTCTGGGTTTGACATAGCTTTATATGTTAGGTAGAGATCACTTCGGAGTAGGTGATATGCTATGGAGTAAAGCTGGAGTTTTTTAGGCGGTCAGTGTAGGACATTTGTTTGAGGCCAGTAATCCTCTTTGTGCGGTACTTCTGTGGCCTTTCCAGCTGCTGCAGATGTCTTGTGAGGTACATTCCAAAAGGGGCGTTGTACTCTATAATGGGTCTAGTGAGTGACGAGTAGAGGGGAACAACAACTTTTTTTTTCCTGGATGAGAACCCTTTTTATGATGTGTGCCACGTAGAAGGACTTCTTGACTACTGTGGCGATACGACTGTCAAAGGAGAGACTACTGTCCACCTGGGTCCCAGGGTCTCTTATCACGCATTCGGTGTTAAGTAGATTGCTGCCTGTGTGGTAGTTCATGGGTACAGAGTTTTTACCAAAGGGGATGAGACTGCACTTTTTGGCATTGAGCTTGAGGCCATGGCTCTGGCACCAGGCATCTGTCTCAGTGCGGCCCTTCTGTAGGATGTCCACATCATTTGGGGACTTGAGTATGGCTCCTAGTTTGCAGTCATCTGTGAACTTCGTCACCCAGAGGCCTTCTGTGTTTGCCTGTACTTCAGAGAAGTAGATACCAAACAGGAGAGATCCCAGGACGGAACCCTGTGGCACTCCACTTGTCACTGCCGTGAGGTCAGATTTGGAATCTGCAACTTTTACAGTGTGAGTTCTGTCAGTGAGCCAGTTGGCAAACCCATCTTGTGACGTAGGGATTTATACCTAGTTTAGTGAGTTTAGCTATAATTCCAGAATGGGGGATGGTGTTGAAAGCCTTGGCAAGGTCAAGATAGGCTGTGTGAACCACCTTACCCTTATCCACTGCTTTGGTGACTGCCTCAAAGAAGTCGATCAGGTTCAGGAGGCATGATCTGCCTTTCACAAACCCAAACTGGGTGGGATCCAGAGTTTGGAGGTTACCAGTGTCTTTGTTTATGAGGTCCATGATGATACGTTCCATGGCCTTGCAGACCAGGCTCGTCAGGCTAATAGGTCGATAGTTCCCAGGATCAGTGGTGGCTCCCACTTTGTGGAGTGGGATAACTGTTGCTGTGCACCATTCAGTGGGCACAAAGCCTGATTTGAGGCTATTATTGAACATTTGTTGTTAAAGTCATAGTGGAAAACTGTAAAAAGGGGAAGAATCTAAGTATGGCATGCATTGACTACAAAAAAAGCATTTGGTAGTATCCCACATTCATGGCTAAAAGAGTGCTTAAAAATGTATAAGATACACCCTACACTGATCGACTACATTACAGTGGCAGACCACTTTGCAATTAAGGCATGATAAAGGACAAATTATTATATAAAAATTCGAAGGGGAATATTCCAGGGTGGCTCTGTCGCCGCTGCTATTTTGCCTTACCCTTAACCCATTAAGCTGTTTTCAAAACAGCTAAGACTATAGCTGTAATTTGGCTCCTAGAAAACAACAAAGTGTAAAGACTTCTCATCTTCTCTTTGTCGATGATTTAAAACTATTGCTCATCAGATGAGGAACTGAAAGCACAACTGCTGGTTATCAAAACTTTTTCAGATGATATAAGAATGTAATTTTGTCTTGATAAATGTGCAAAAGCAACCTTTAAAGCAGGAAAACTGCAGCACCAGGAAAACATCAGTTTGGGACAAGAATGTGGTATAAAAGAACTTGAGCAAGAAGGACTGTATAAATATTTGGGAATTGATGAAGGAGCAGCACTAAAACATGAACAAATACAAATAAAACTTAGTAAGGAATACTTTAGAAGACTTTATGAAAACAGCGTTGACATTTAGGAATAAAATCCAAGCTATAAACCAATTTCCTCTTCCTGTCCTAACCTATAGCCCCAAAATGTGTTGGATGGATTAGATAGGAAAACAAGAGGGATGCTTCATGCTTACCATATGATTTATAAAAAATCAGTCTATACCAAGTTTATATATCCTCTGTTCCGAAGGAGGGCTGGCCCTCCTTGAAATTGATTACATGTATAGATCTGCAGTCGTGGGACTCCACACACAATTGCTGACCTCACATGACCCAAATGTAATGAAAGTTTTGAAACATGAGGAGAATAAATCTAAGATGACTTCCCTGCTTAATCTAGCAGAAGCATATCGGCGTCCAGGAGGAATGGAAATCAAACCGCAAGTGGATAAAAACTAGGCAGCAACTGAATGTGCAAAAAAAAACAAAAGAAAGATGAGAGGGCAAGAAATGTGAAAAATGCATAAATATAGTTACAAGCAGAAAAAACTTCTGGAAGAACCTCATGTTGATCAGGAACAAATGCAGAAATGGTTAAGGAGAGGCAAATTCAAACCAAGAGATGAAAGGTTAATATTGGTGGCCTAGGATAGTGGGCTATATACACGTTGGTTTACAAAGTCCTTTGAACACATGGGAGAAACAGACAAATGTAGGTTTTGTAAAACAGAACTGGAAACAATTGCGCACCTTGTTGCTAGTTGTGACATACTAATGGCAGAAGGACTGTATACTGAAAGGCATAATAATGTGGTCTGACTGTTACACTGGTGATCGTTCGAACATTATGATACTGAAGTGGCTGAAAAACACTGGAAGCATGAGCCACAAAGCATCATAAAAAATGATGAAGTCTATATTACATGGGATCACCCATTATCAACAGTTCAAAAGATAGATGCTTGAAAACCGGTTATAGTGGTCAAAGAAAAGCATTGATCATTGAAATCGCCACACCCAGTTGTGAGGCTGCCAGCTCAGTTATCTGAAATTTTGTAAATAATCATATGCCATTTGTGAATATTAATATGATCCATAGGCTTGTCTTACAAATGTAACAGAAGTATATGTTATGTGGATATTAAAGTACTGGTGCTGAAATGTGTGTTGAACTATATGTTATGTACTGAGCTTCAAGAATGTAACCACAGTATACCCTACTGGAAAAGAACAGAAATGTAGATAAACTATATGCCTGTGAAAATGTATGATGTAATGTGATCCTATCTCGCCTACATTGACTCGGCACGCTATACTATAGAACGAAGTCTCTTACTGGCTGAGCCTCCTCATATCCCAGGATGCCCCACTACTGCTTCCCCAGATCTCGTTTGCCGCTTCTACAACATAGACGTGGTCTCAGACTTGGCTGAGCTAAGTGCCTCTAGTATTTAAATTTCTGTCAGAAGTTTTGCTAAAATTACCCAAAAGCTGTTTTAACAGCTATTTATTGTTGTGTGACTGTTTTTCGTCAAAAGTTTGTGGTAAAATATTGTGTTTTTGTCAACGGTAAAGGATCACGTTTAAGTTAGAGGGGCCTTTGCCTAGCCCTCGCGCTTTAGTTAGGGTTGTCTAACACCTACTCTTTGTGCGTTTTTCAATTGTTTTAACTTTGTGGTAAATTGTAATTTTTTTCTTGGTGGCAAGTGTTCCCGTTTAAATTAGAGGGACCTTGCCTTAGTCTATCTCTGTTTTTTTATTTTAGTCAGTGTTGAACTTTCTCTTCCTTTAAAGTTTAGTGGAAGTAGATAGCCATGTCAAAAGAACATAGGCCATCTGGTTTTAAAAAATGTTTGAAATGCTCTTACAAAATGTCCATTACGGACGACCATTTGCTTTGTGTGTACTGTTTGGGGCCGAAGCACTTACAGGAATCCTGTAGCGTTTGCCACGCTTTTTCCTCTCGCGTGCTCCAAGAGAGGAAAAATAAGTTGATTTTGAAAGGGCTTATTACCCCTTCTTTTGAGGAAGCCCTATCTTCTTCTTCTTCCCCGTCAAGGAAGAAAAAATCTTCGGCTCCGACCAGCCCGTCGGATCCGACAGCAAAAAAGTCTAGGCAGGCTTCTCAGTCGGCTCCACGGACTTCGGAGCCGAGGGCGGAACATTCTGCCTCGATGTCTCCAGCCTCGACTCCTCTGACTTCGGAGCCGAGAGCTCGGGCATCGAGAGGCGAGTCACCTTCATCGGCTCCACTACCTTCGGAGCTGATGAAGGTTGCCCGCTCAGACTCTTCCCCTTCGGTGCCGAAGTTCACATCGGCTCCGAGGGAAATTGCAGTAGTGGTGGAACCTCCCTCGGCGCCGATACTTCTCGAATCCATTCGGAGCCGGTCCTCCAGTCTTTCGGAGCCAGTGGAGAAGTCAACTCGGACCCAGTCGGTCTCTTCTCGGTCTTCGAGGATGTCCAATTCGGATGTAGACAGGGTGCTTCAAAGGCTTTTTCAGTCTCCGGTCTTTCAGAAGTTGGTCTCGGCTCCGGCCCAGTCGGCTCCGGAGCCGATTTCCCACCCTGCCATCTTAGTTCCTCCTCCAACAGCTTCGGCACCGTTGGAGTCGGTGTTGGTGGAGCCGGTGGAAGTTGTAGGGTCGGCTCCGACCTTAATTCCAACTCCGCCCTTCGGGTCGGTGTTCGGTACACGGACCTCCTCTGTCGGCCCCGGGGGTGACGCTTCGGGACCGATTCTTTCGGTTCCTAGCCCCTCTCTCGGTGCGTCGGCGGCGGGAGTTCCGTCTGCTGTTGTGGCCTTGGAGGTTGAACCTTCCCAGGACTCTGGGGGTCCCGCCTTCACGGGCATGAGGAGTGCCTTGGCCAAATCCTCTCTGGCCACTTCTACCTTCTCACCACCACCTTCCCTTGGCATGGAGACTAGTTCCTTTGCCGTCCCCCTGTCTCATGACAGCGGAGTCCTGGGGCCTGAGGTTATCCCCGTCGGGGGTTCCCTTCTTCCGGGAGGAAGAAACAGTGCAAGAGGAAGCACGTCGACTCCCCTGATGAGTCTCTCACCTCGGATACCGACCTTGATGATGCGGAAGAGTCCCCCAAGTCGTCCTCGGATGATGTATCCTTTGCGGACATCTTGGAAATCCTTAAGCAACGAGGTGACTGGCAGTCCAAACCCCCTTCTGCTGAGGAGTCGGTGTTCCTCAAGGCCTTCGGGACTCAGCCCTCCGCCTCCTGGGTGTCTCCGCCCTTCGATGAGCTCCTGGATTTGATCTCTCGAAGGGCGTGGGAACATCCGGATTCTGTTGAACCGTTGCCAGCTCGCCCCAATAAATTCCTTTCGGCACCCCCGGACAAGGATTTTCTTACCAAAGGTGTGGCTGTAGATGCCTTGGTGGTGGCATCTGCTACCCAACAAATGTGGCAGAGGCTTCAACGTCCATCCATCCTCCTAATAAGGAGTCTAGGAGCATGGATCGGTACGGGAAGCGCACCCTTGCTTCAGCAACCTTTACATTAAGGTCCCTGAATTACCTGACTCATTTTACGAGACTGCAGAGGGATCTGGTCAAGGAGCTTTCAGATACCCTCTCTGGTAACCTACCTGAGCAGTTGACCCAGACGGTTAACTCCCAGTTGGCTACCCTGTCTTCCCTATCCAACTAGTCCATGAGGCTCATTTTGTATGCAGCCGAGGGAGCGAGCAGAGCGGCGGGCACAGGTGTTGCTCAACGGAGACAAGCCTGGCTACGCCTGTGTCATTTTGCGGAGGCCTTTAAGTCTTCCTTTGCCGACGCCCCCTTCGATGGGTCCTCCCTTTTTGGACCCAAGGTAAAGGACACTTTGACTCGCTGCGAGCAGGAGGGCAAGACTTTAACTGCCGTAGGGGCCCGGTTTTCCACTCCCTTCAGGCCTTATCCCAAGGCTCGAAGAGGAGGGAAAATGTGGTTCAATAAGTCTCAAAAGTCTTACTCATCGCAGCAGAGCGATTCCCCTTCTAGAGGCAGAGGAAGGGGAAATTTTTCAGGGAGACGCCGTCACAGAGGTGGCGGAGGCCCCAGCAACACTGGAGACCGCGAGTCCTTTCGTGGCTCCTCCTCCTTCCAGCATCCCTGAAGGAGTGCCCGACTGTGCAGCTCCGGAGCCAGTCGGGGGTCGTTTTTCGAGGCACCTAAAGGCCTGGGAAAGTATCACCCAGGACCAATGGATGCTCCGAATCATCGCCGGAGGTTACACCATTCCCTTCTCTCAACCCCCTCCACCGTCCCAAAGAATCCTGGACCCGCCACCCAGTCAACGGGATATGGCAGCCATCGAAATTTCAAAGCTGCTTCAAAAAGGAGTCATCCAACCTGTCCCCGCAGGTCAGACCGGATCAGGGACTTACTCGAGATTCTTTTTGATACCAAAAAAGACCGGGGACTTGAGGCCCATTTTGGACCTCAGCAAATTAAACCGATCAGTGAAAAAGTCCAAATTCCGGATGGTCACTTTGCAAACCATTCTCCCGCTTCTGGAGAAGGGTGTTTGGATGTGCTTCATAGATCTCAAGGACGCCTATTATCACATTCTGGTAAATCAGGCGTCGAGGAGACACTTGCGCTTCAGCCTAGGGGACAGTCATTTCCAGTTCCGTGCACTGCCATTTGGTCTCACCACAGCCCCCAGGGTGTTCACCAAATGTTTGGCAGTGGTGACTGCTCACCTGAGAAGTCTAGGATTCCAGGTGTTTCCATACCTAGACGACTGGCTCCTAACTGCCATCTCAAGGCATCTACTCTTAAGAACTCTAGCTGCCACTATCTCCCTAGGCAGCTCCTTAGGAATCACCTTCAATTGGACAAAATCCGTATTGCGGCCATCACAGCGTATTCTGTTTATTGGTGCAGAAATAGACTCAAGGCAGATGCGAGTCTATCTTCCTGCGGAAAGGATAGCAACATTGCAGTCTCAGGTGCGGGTGATACTCCTCAGATGTCGAGCTCCAGCGAGAATGGTCCTGCATGGTCCCCCATCCCCCTCAGCCACGTTGACTACGGACGCCTCCCAGACAGGGTGGGGGGGACATTATCTGGACAGGTCGGTCCAAGGCACGTGGCACTCCGAGAGTCTTCTCCACATCAGTATCCTGGAAATGAGGGTGGTGCTTCTAACGTTGCAAGCACTTCAGGACCACCTTCCCCGGGGGACGATTGCCATTCAGTCCGACAACATGTCGGTAGTCTGGTACTTGAACAAGCAAGGAGGGACCAGATCTTACCCCCTTTGCAGAGAGGCCATGAAGGTATGGGATTGGGCGATTGCTACCAAATGTTTTCTAGTGGCAACACACATTCCGGGGACATCCAATGTGATAGCCGACAGACTGAGCAGGACTATTCTCTCCCCACACGAATGGTCCTTGAATCACAAAGTGGTAACACAGATTTTCACGAGATGGGGAATCCCATGTTGCGATCTTTTTGCAACTCCCCTTATTGCAAAATGCCAGCAGTTCTTCTCTCTCATTCCAGCTCCGGGGGAGACCCCCAAGGATGCTCTAGTCCAAGCTTGGCCCCCCGGGTCTGCTATACGCCTTTCCTCCGGTTCCCCTTATCCCCAAGGTGGTTCAGAAGGCGATTCGCTTGGGAAGCAAAATGATTCTAATCGCCCCATACTGGCCTCGTCAAGTATAGTTCCCCTTTCTTCGCAAGTATGCATTGGACGGTCCCTGGTTCCTGGACCAAGTTCCGGACCTTCTGATTCATCAGTCAGGACAGCTCCATCAGTCTCTCCATTCATTGAAGCTAGCAGCTTGGCTACTCCTCTTCCGACCATAGTTAGGAACCTTTCTTTCGACCCTGAGGTTATGCATATTTTGTCCTCGGCCCACAAGTCCTCTACAAAAAAGATGTATAGCAGTAAATGGAAGAGGTTTGCTATTTGGGCTCAACTCCGTGGATTAGACCCTATGACAGCTTCTGTGTCAGAGGTTCTGAAGTTTCTAACCTCCCTGTTCAACCAGGGTTGTTCGGTGTCCACCATCAAAGTTCAATTGGCGGCTATTTCCAATTTTCATGAGAACATAGAACCACCTTTAATGAGCAATAAGTTGTGCAAAGCCTTTATTAAAGGAGCTTTGCTTCTTAGGCCACCTATATCGCAGCCTGCACCACCGTGGGACCTTAACGTAGTGTTAGGCGCATTAACCGCACCCCCCTTTGAGCCGGCAGCAACCTGTGACTTAAATTTCTTTCTTGGAAGACTGCCCTTCTAGTTACTATCACATCAGCCAGGCGAGTTTCAGAACTTCAAGCCTTATGCATCAATCCACCATACCTGATTTTTCACAAGGATAGAGTTTCTCTAAGACCAAACCCATCCTTTATACCAAAGGTTTGTTCTAAATTTTGCTTGCAACAATCTCTGGAATTACCAGTTTTTTTCCCTAAGTATACAGACAGAGCTGAGTATACATTTCACACCTTAGATGTGCACAGACAATTACGTTTCTATTTGGATAGGACACAACAAACACGACAATCAGATCAACTTTTTGTGTCTTTTTCAGACAATAAATTGGGTAAAGCCGTCATGAAAGTCACTATTGCCAAGTGGATCAGAGACTGTATCAGTCATATTTATCGCATTTCAAATAAAGAGCTTACAATTCCTGTGAAAGCTCATTCTACCAGGGCTATGTCCACTTCGGCAGCTTTTCATTCCAAGCTCTCTATTAATGACATCTGTGCAGCTGCTACCTGGTCTTCTCTTCATACCTTTATTTCTCACTACAGATTGGATGCGGCATCCAGGGGCCGAGCTTCCTTCGGTTCCACGGTTCTCCGGACCGTTTTCCAATGAGCCACCCAGGAATTAGGTGCTTGGGACACTGTCCCATCTGTTCAGAATGTAGGTGAGATAGGATCACATTACATCTTTTAGTTATGTACTTACCATAACTTTAGATGTATGGGATCCATCTCGCCTACATTCCTAATAACCCACCCTCCTTCCCCCTGCCTTGGAGGCCAGAAGAGACCGAACGGTCCGAATACAACTGTTTTTTCCTCTCTTGAAACACCTGGCAATTTTATAACAACAGTCTATGTGTGTGTGCATGTGTGCGGACAAACAAGATCTGGGGAAGCAGTAGTGGGGCATCCTGGGATATGAGGAGGCTCAGCCAATAAGAGACTTCGTTCTATAGTATAGCGTGCCGAGTCGGAGCCGAGGATCGGCTCCGAACCCATCTTTTCAGAATGTAGGTGAGATGGATCCCATACATCTAAAGTTATGGTAAGTACATAACTAAACGTTTTGATGGCAGAGGCTGGAACATACAGAGTTAACTTGCAAACCCTCAGGAAAAGCACAGAGTTTTATGAATGTGTTTATCTCAGTTTCAAGGCAGCTAGGAGACAGGATGTCTGCAGCTAGAGATTTCTTTCTATTGTCTGGCAACAGAAATAATTACAGGTTTCAAATGTAAAAGTGTTTAACTGTTTTACGACTTCCAGTTCTAGGCAAACTTCTGAGAGATAAGTATTTTTCACAGAGAAATGTTAAATTCTGCTGGTATCTTTTAGCTTGGGAACTGAAGGCAAGTGACAAATAGTGATGCCATCCAGTTGATACAGCAGTAATGTTTTGATATTAATTTAAGAACTCTCTCAGAGAAAGTCTGTGCATTTTGTATTTGTCTTTGTACTTAGAAACATCCTCTCATCAGCAGTTCTGACTTGCTAATAGTAAGTACTAGATTACAGTAATCTCTCTTCTTAGAGATAGATAGAAATATAGTAAGATTAGTTTAGATGTTTTCTGTATTTATGTGAGAGTGTCCTGCAATGTTGTTTTAAAATATTTCCTGTGATTCTGAACTCTGTTGTCATCATACCTCTCAACTGTACTGAATTACTCGGTAAATACAGTTTGAGGGCAAAATATTGGGGTGCCACGAATTTCCAAGTGGTCCCTATAATTTCCGAATTATGTGGGATTTTTTAAGTTATTCCTGATGTCAGCATGTGTAGGGAGTGTGATGACGTCAGAACGTATATTGTTAAACCAGCAGCAGCATTACAACTATGGCACTCTTTAAGTTTAAACGGCTTACCTTTGAACAAACTGCAGGAATACAATATAGTAAGGCTGCTGCTGCATGTACGAGAGCTGTTTTTGCAAGCGGGTGAACAAAGATGCATTTGTGCAGGCATAGTTCTGTGGAATGGCTGCATTAACTTTTCCGTAAGTGGAACAGCTACTTTCCCTAACTGCATAGTGGAACTTTAACGTTTTGAATAAATGGCAGGCATAGTGCTCTATTTAACTTTTTTCTTTTCCATAACAGCTGCATTTTGCCTTTCAGTGCTGCTGTGTGTGTAGTGTACAAGCTTAACATCTGAACCTTAAAATCATAGCAGAAACTAATTATGAAGACGTTTTCTTATTGTTTCACAAAATGTTTTCGTATACTGAAACTTATATAGTTATTGGGAATCTCTGTATATACTTAGTGCATTTATTTCATAGACCCATAAACAGGACTGATGTTATGAGGGAGCATTATTAACTCTAGCAGGATCTGAGGGCCAGCATCCTAGCATTGTCACATGCCTTAAACTATAGCAATAGTGAGGTATGTGGAGTCGTTGCTTAGATAGTGCTCATTAAGCATTAGTCAGGACCTGCAGAGATCAGCTCACATCAATTCATTATTAAGTTGACGACTTTGATTTTATATTATGAAATAAAACGTAGGTACACACCACCAACCAGACTCTCTTAAAATCGAAGTCAAAGAATTAGGGGAATAATTGTAATCGATGACTGACATGAGACAATGCCGTGAACTTTTGATGGATAATTAGGGATGAGGGATGTATGACACTGATAATCACAGTCTGGCTGGCATTTTTGATTAGACTGTTACAATGTAACCTTAAGCAGTTTATCAGACAAATATTTTAGGAGGGATACGCCAAAACTGGGACAGTTGAGAGGTGAGGTTGTGTGCATAGCATTTGTAACTTACATTCCTCAGCTCAAGCAGGTAGTTGTGCAGCAGGTTTGTGAACTGAACTACCATGAGCCAAGCAGTTTGATATGCTGAGTCTGTTTTATTATTTTTTTGTTTTGCTTTTACTTGATAAGAATGCAAAAGGACAGTATACTCTTTCAAAGAGAACAATAACCTACAATCAAATGCGATTTTTGATTTCCCCTAACTGCTGCTCCAATAGTCAGTATAACAGTGATTGAGACCCCAGTAAATGGCACGTGAGGAGAGTCTGCTTATTTCCTGGTTCAGATCTCCTTTCTTACACAGTTCGAGCTTTCCTGGTTCATTGAAAAGATGGGACTACGAATCGTCACTCTGATTGCTGGGGATTCCCCAGTGTATAACGGTCCTTACCGAGGCAGAACAGAGCTTTTCCCTGAAAACGGAATCCTACGTCTCGATATCCTGTCTGATAGTGACAGCAGCAGCTACAGAGTTTTACTTCTTAATGGAGACATTGGGACCCAGACTGAGGCAGTTCTACAGCTGAATGTTTACAGTAAGTTGTAATGTTTGTATGTCCTTTTATATAAAACTAGAATTACTACCTTCTTCATAAACACCAGTGGTACATTTCTTACAGAAAAGTGAGATTTAACTTTGTAGTCAGCGCCTGTAACCGTTCTAAAGTTGTCTTCAATGTGTTTCTAAAATAAAGGTATATTTTTGCAGAGTGTTAGTACATTCTATCCTTTTATGCCAAGTTAAGGCACTTGGCTGCAGCAGCTTAGCTGTCTTGACTTTTTTCAGGATACTACTGTCCACATTAGAACTGTAGGGTGCATAACATTAATTTCTGAGGCACTTGCTGCTCTCCTGACTAACCATTTTGCCTACTGAATTGTTGAAATTAAAAGGACTGATGTGAGCATTCATTTAAACTATATTTAGTCACACCAAGCAATAACCTTAATATATGTAGATTTAGAAGACTCAACTTTACTGCCTAAGTTTTGCAATTTAGAGTATTCTTTTTCAAAACCAAGGCTTTACCGTGAGCTTCCTGAAGAAAGGAAAAAGGCAAATACTTACTATGTATTTACAGTAGTCACCTGTCCTAGAGAATGATTAAGTTACATGCACTGCAGCAGGTTTGCTCTCCCAGTAAAATAAGTTTGGACAAGTATTCCCTTGGAACTGTCTGATGTCAGTTTTTTATGTGTTCAGACCTGAATATCTGATGCTGTTTGGGATAAGTAAATCATTTTGGAGTCTGATTTTTTTCATTAATGGTTAATGGTAAATTCTGACATAATATCTTCACTTTATGGGCTTAATACTGTCGCATTTGATGACAGCATGGGCATGCGTCTTAGGAACACTTGAGTTCAGTAGTTGTTTAAGTTGTGACCACAGGACCGACATTTAGAAAATACAAAGTGCTGTAATTTAAGCTGCATTTGTTTATGGCCAAGGTAGTGCATACTCGGAATTAGCAAGCCTGAGCTTCTGCCTTTCCCTAAGGTGCATAGTGAAAGTGGTGTGTGTGTGTGTGTGTGTGTGTGTGTGTGTGTGTGTGTGTGTGTGTGTGTGTGTGTGTGTGTGTGTGTGTGTGTGTGTGTGTGTGTCTGTGTCTGTGTGTCTGTGTCTGTCTGTGTGTGTGTGTGTGTGTGGTATAAAATGCCCCAGTTAGATATAACTGGTTGTTACAGGGTACATGGAGCAAGAGTCTAAATCCTCTACCCAAATGTCTGAAACGTTTGGCTTATACATTTGCTCTGTTCCTCTTAAAATTTCTGATTTTCTGGCAAAACAGTCATAACTGAATTCACTAAATAATGATAGCCATTTAAGTTTTAGTCTTCCTATCTTTCAGGAAATGCATGGTAACACAAAACATTTTATTCTAGCAAATTTTTCTAAGATTATACAAGCAATGTTTAAAATGTGTCCCTGATTTTGAGCCTTTTGTCCCCCCCACCCCCAATATATATATTTTTTCAAATTTCTTATGCTGCGTAGTTCTTCAGGGGGAAAGACGTTTAGTGCTGCTTATGCTAAGTCTGTTTCAGGTAGAATACTTGCATTTGATGCAGAAAGCTGTGGGTTCTACTCCCACAGCATGTAGATGAATTACTGTAGTGTATTGGGTGGATGCTGCAGTCCTGAGAATGTTCTCTTTGGTGGAGATGCATATTAACTATGAACCTGTTATCAGTTTGCCGTCCATTCTGTATTGCAATATTTTTTTTAATGTAACGTAGGCAATTTATTTTTCAAAGGCAACGGGCACTTTATTTGTAGATGAAACAATGAAATATAAAGTTGTTTGCTAGTGCAAGCAACCTCTTCATTAGTTACAGATCTCTTTAATGTGGAATTATTTAGTTGACTTTTACTTCTGCAGAGATTGTGCATAATTTACTGATTCTGGTGGATTGTAGAAGTTTGAGTAGATTTATGATGGAAATGTTCTGATTTGGGCAGTTTTGTCATTATTGGTTCATGAAATGTGTTTCATTGTTTACTGGAAAAATGTTCAAAATGATAAATTAGTACATGCTCTAACAAGTGTGCTGTAAAATCAGGATGGTGCAGCAAAGAACACATGTATGTTCTGTGTGCAAGGGGCCTATGATTTGAAAATCGGCCCAAAGTAATCTTTATCTGCCACTGGCCAGATACATTTTCTTTGAATGTTAGTATCAAGGACAAAGAAGTTTTAATGCCAAGTCTATTTTCATTGTGAGACTGTATTACTTTGTTTAGCAGATGTCTTTAGTGTTTGTGTTATAAAAATGTAAAGTAAAAGTTTTAAATGAAATCCAAATATCATTGTAGAAGTAAAGCAGTGTGCACATTACAGTGTTTATGGTAAATAGGGTGAAATAGCCAAGTAATGGGACATTAGAATGGCTGCAGGGGGGAGGGCTTTGTATGGGGTGGACCCCATTTGACCATGATCTTGTAAGTGGGGGGGGGGTGGCAAACTCAAAAACAGCCCCAGAGGTCACAAACTCTAGCTGTGCCAGTGATCAGTAGATCATGGAGAATGACTTTTGGACATCCTAGCAAACTATAATATTCTTTTGCTAAGATTAGTATATTGCCTACCACTAAATGCCCTACTTTTACCACAAAACCCACATACTGCAATTCACCAAAAACAAAATCCTATGGTTCATCATCATCTCTCCTCCCAGTGAACATCATTGCTACACATTTACAAAAATGGTTACCATTTGCTACAGGCTCTGGGGCCCTATTTTAGTTGTCTGTTCTTCAGTTTGCGTTTCAAAGTTGGTATCCCACAAGTCCATTGGCATGGGTATGGTTACATAATTATGCATGCAAATTTTATGTTAATCAGCATACCTATTTTTCATGGGACCTTGTCCAGATTTTTGATAATTCCAGGTTGAGAGGTATGGTTGTCATTGTGCTGAGTTATTGAGTATTGTTTTGTTCTTTTAGTATTATTATTAAATATATTTAAAGCTTTTAATTGTGGGTGGTTTGTTTAGAGATCTTTAAGCTCTTAAAGTAGTTGCATATGTATTTGCTGACACTGTGTAGACCACTCCAGTAGCCTTGCTGTTGGTCACACTTACCATTTGGATAATAGTAACGTCACACAGTAGGATTGGTCACTACTTGGAAAGGGCCTTAGAGTAACTTATAAGTAAGGGTGGTTGGTGGCAGTGATTACTACCTTATAGTCTGGGCAGTAGGGGGGCATAGCTAGTGAACCTGTGCCAGCCTTCCCCAGGAGTGTCTGTGTTTTTGAATATAAATCAAATCTCAAAGTTTGTGTGTGTGTGTTTGTGTGTGTCACCTACTTGGGCAGGGACAAAAAACACTGGACAGAGAGGGAGCTGGAGGTTTTGGCATGACCACTCGGCTGAGATCTTAACCCTATAGCTGTACCAGTGGGGAGTCTTGTTGGGGATTTGGGGAAAGGGAGAAACCAACCCCAGACTGACTGTAATCTCTGTGTGCTCTTAAGGGAAATTGTACTTTACTGTGTATGTACTTGTCATCTTCCCAATGTCCACATCCCTCACTTGTGCTAGTGGTGAGGATTGAGGCTCCTTGATTACTGGGTCATTGCAGGGTCTTCACACCAGTGACTACAGTGTCCTGCGTGCAGAGAGACAAAGTCATAAAATTCCAGGATTTGCAAGCAGAAATGAGAGTGATGTGGAAGAAAGATACCCAGATAGTTGTAATAGTAGTAGAAGCAATGGATCTTATAAAAGAGTCTACAGTCATATTTAGATATGTTACCAATACATGTAACTCCATACGAATTGCAGAAGGAGTCATTACTGGGCACATAGCTTGTGCTGCAAACAGCACATTTGGCTGACATCAAAGAGTGAAACAGTACTAATTTCATGAACTTTAATTGTACTTTGACTTAGGAATGGGCTCCATTCCCGATATGGTATTTAAAACCCAAAAGATTTGGAGAAATTAAAAAAGGGAGAAGAGCAGAGTTTTAAACACTGACATAAGTGGGAGCATTTCAGCCTGTCCACCCAAAGACGGAGGAAGGAGAAACTGTAGGTCTGTGTAATGTCTTACACTATGGCAGCAGTTGAGATTGTGAATTGCAGTGATTGGCAGGAGTTTCTATTGTGTTTCTTTTTCAGTGCCACAACACTAAGATAAGTGAGGGGGGATTTGGAGGATAGAAATGTGTCACATATTCATGGAGGTCTACCCTTAAGATGAGGCTTGTAATGCCCATGTGTTTCAAGCTTCCCTTCATCTTTAAGGGGGGTCAGGTTCATTACAGCTTTCCATTTTGATAAACTACCAGGTTCCCTGAAATGTGCGCATTTAGCAACCACCTTCTGAGGTACATCCCCTGGTTAAAATTGTATACCTTCTTTTGGGTAGCATTCCTTCAAGTTCTCCTGCTCGTGTTTGGTAGTTGCACATCAGAAATGAAGGCTTTTTCCCCAAACCTCATCATGATTCCAGCACAGATCACTGACATATAATGAATACAGTCCACCAAGGTTTGCATATCATACCATAGACTTCTGTCAGATATTTGACTTATCCTTGGAGCTGGTCTTGTAGGTGCAGCAACACAGCCTGCTGTTCTTCACAGAGATCTTTTGTACCTTCAGCAGGCATTCCCACAAGCATTATTGCTCCTTTTCCTGACATTTGTCCTTCATCTTTCTTATACTTGAGTCAGGAAGTGCCATCCAGGTATTGACATGCTCATCCTGGAGTTGAGTCAAGGAGAGGTTGGCTGTCATCCTCTGTGTCCAGGGCATAGGACGTATTGGTCCCAGGTGCCTTTATTTTTGAAGAAGACAAAGATAATGAAACTTGTAACCCTCACAGATCCTCCTTCCTGTCTAAACTGTCCTTTGAAGGAAATCTCAAGCTCATGAAATCCACTGTTGACTAGTCTGTGGTCCCTTTGGTGTCCCTATTATGATGTTTCATTCAGTATCTGGGGAAGGAGAAGAAACTGTGGGTTATGTTACCCATAGAACCGCATTTAGGGATGCTATTTTTGTAGCCTGGAATGAACCCGATTTCTTATTCTATGCTGGAAAAAAGTCTGGTGCCCTTTATGAACTCCTTCCCCCCTGTTATAAGTATGTTAGAGCTGCCTCCTATCTGATATCTTTGGTCTAAAAGAAATCCCATAGACAACAGCACCTTGCCGCCTTACACACCTGATAAGGTGTAACTCCTTGTTTGGAGAAGGAGAGCAAAAAGTTTTTCTGTGACATTTTTGAGGCATACAACCATATAGCTTCTTTACTCACCTTTCTACATAGCGTCCTCCCTGATGGATCAGTCTGGAAGAACATTTAACCCTCCATGGTGATGGGGTTCAGGAGAAACTGGTTAAGACAACTACCACAATTTTTTTCTTGGGTTTCCACAAAGTCTGATGTAATTTTGATTGTGTTAATGTCATAGCTAGGGATGTAGGCTTGGATGCATGCCTGTGCAGGATGGTGTGGTTCAAACTTTCCATCATTAAAGTTGAGCTTAGATGATCCATTTTAGATGCATCTTTCCTAGGAGAGAGATCTTTCTTGGTCAGCCATCTCAAGCATGCGTCCGATCCAACCATAAGCGTATCACCCTTGATATCCACATCCCGCCCCCACCCCCCATTAAGGAAACCACAGTAAAAAATTTCTCCAAAGCCAACTTCATGCTTCTTAAGACAGAAGTGGTGAACTTCATGACACCCATGCAGATGGGCAGTACAGTTACAACTGCTGAATCCTACACAAATGCACTCTATAAGCACTTACACGAGTGCATGGATCGTGCTATCCCAAACAGAACCAAGACGCTGTCCTCCAAAAAAAGAAGCCAATCTGGTGGTCCCCTACCATAAACAAAATGTACAACACTAGGAAGAAACTGTTGCAAAAGGGAGCAAAATCCCATGAGTGGAGGAGCTCCCTGGTCAGCCTCAGTATGAAGCTGAGATCCCTTATAAGATCCTCCAAAGCTAGCTACGAAAACAAAATCGCCACTAAATCCAAGGACAGCCACAAAGCATTCTATAGCTACGTCAAGAATCTAGATGGCAACACCCAGATCTGCTCTGAGTTACAGCACAAAGGCACGAAAATTACAGAACCAACTGATATTGCCAACATCCTGGCAGATAGGTTCAGTGCTAACTTTATCCCCCTCTCACCTCCTAAAGGGCCCATATCTATACAGGAAGAATGCAGAGTCCCTGTAATCACAACTATGCAGGTAAAGCCTGCACTCTCTAAAGCCAAAAACACAGCATCCATGGGACCGGACAACATTCCAGGCTGCGTTTTACATGAACTTCAGAACAAACTGGCTCCCCACTTAAGCACCATGTTCAATAATAGCCTCGCATCAGGCTTTGTGCCCACTGAATGGTGCACAGCAACAGTTATTCCTCTCCACAAAGGGAGAGCCACCACTGATCCCAGGAGCTATCGTCCTGTTAGCCTGACGAGCCTGGTCTGCAAGGCCATGGAACATATCATCATGGAACTCGTAAACAAAGACATTGGTAACCTCCAAACTCTGGATCCCACCCAGTTCGGGTTTGTGAAAGGCAGATCATGCCTCCTGAACCTGATCGACTTCTTTGAGGCAGTCACCAAAGCCATGGATGAGGGTAAGGTGGTTAACACAGCCTATCTTGACCTCGCCAATGCTTTCGACACCATCCCCCATTCTGGAATTATAGCTAAACTCACTAAACTAGGTATAAATCCCTACGTCACAAGATGGGTTGCCAACTGGCTCACTGACAGAACCCACACTGTAAATGTTGCAGACTCCAAGTCTGACCTCAAAGCAGTGACAAGTGGAGTACCACAGGGTTCCATCCTGGGACCTCTCCTGTTTGGTATCTACTTCTCTGAAGTACAGGCTAACACAGAAGGCGTCTGGCTAATGAAGTTCACAGATGACTGCAAACTAGGAGCCATAGTCAAGTCCCCAAATGATGTGGACATCCTACAGAAGGGCCTCACTGAGACAGATGCCTGGTGTCAGAGCCATGGCCTCAAGCTCAATGCCAAAAAGTGCAGTGTCATCCCCTTTGGTAAAAACTCTGTACCTATGAACTACCACATAGGCAGCAATCTACTTAACACCGAATGTGTGATAAGAGACCTTGGGACCCAGGTGAACAGTAGTCTCTCCTTTGATAGTCACATCGCCACAGTAGTCAGGAAGTCCTTCTACGTGGCACACCTCATCATAAAAGGGTTCTCATCCAGGAAAAAAGAGGTCATTGATGTTCATCGTGTTTCACTGTTGCAGTCATGACTGTAGGGTCTCCCCTGCCGGCAGGCAGTCCTCGGTCGGCCAGAATCCCAAAGTCTGGGTCCGGCGTCGGCTGTTAAGCCATGCTCCCTGACGTCAGAGTGCCAGGAGTACAAAGCTGACAGCCGACGCCATGTTCTCCAGTCTTTCTTGCCGTGTGGTGATAGCAGTTCGCAAGTGCCGGTCGGCTGACTCCTGACAATTTTTTCTAAAATAAACTTCAGTCCGAAGACTTTCTTCTCCTACTCAAAGCTAAGTACTCCATTGGGGAAACTTTTTTCTTGCTCCAGTCCGATGTCAGAAAAAGTTAATAATTGTATTTCATGTGGGAAGCAAATACCTCATAAGGATTTTCATTCTTACTGTATTCCTTGCTTAGGCCCTGACCACGACGTAGCTAGTTGTCAGTTTTGTGCTAGATTCAATTAACGTACTATTAAACGAAGGTCCGATTTTGCATTTCATTACTTCGGTAGGCGTTTTAATTACAAAATGTCGTCGGATACGGTTCCGGCTACCGGAGTTCACAAACGACGCAAGGACAAAGACAGGCCTCCGAGGTCCAAATCAGACGATATCGCACAAGCAGAGCCAGCTTCAGGTTCGGCCGTCGTCATTGAGGCGCTTTTGCAGCCCCTGTCGTCGGCCATTTCGGAACCGATAGCCGAAATGGACTCCCACGAGGAGCCAGCTAGGCCTTTGAATATTTCTGTTGCAGGACCTTCGGACAATGCTCCTTCGGATGGGTCCGGAGCCGCTGTGCAGGTACTGGCTTCCAAAGGGGTTTTCAGGCCTACTCAGCTTCTAATAAAGGCAAAGCCAAAGACTCCTTCCAAATCAAAGACTGCAACCCAGGCCTCTTCTGATCCGGCTCCCAAGTCTCAGAAACAGTTACTTAAGATGGCGGAGGACTTACTTACTATGATTAGGGGTTCACATCCCCCTCCAGATAAAAGGCCAAGGCAGGAAGTTTATTATGACTCCTGATTAGGCTTCTGTTTCTTCAGTTTCTTCTTCTGACCAGGAATATTCTTTGCCTCCTTATGAGGATTCTGATGCTGAGGAATCCATTCCTTCAGCTTCTCCCCCCTGAGGATTTCTCTTTTGGGGAAACTTTGCATGAAATGAGGGAACATTTCCACTGGGAAGGACAGGAGTATTCAGAATCTAAGAAAAGACTAAGGGATTTTCTTCTTCTTCCCCAACATAGACCCCTGGCTATTCCTCCTATTTTAGATATTGTGGATGATGCTTTTTCGGAGGCTAACTTAACTCCTGATTCTTTTCCTCCAGCTCTTGTTAAGCCAGACAGATACTATAGGGTTCCTGACTCCCACCAGTTTTTATACAAGAACCCTACTGCTGACCCTGAAACCATTTCTCAGGGTCCTAAGGGCGTAAAGGCCGCTTCTGCTAAAAACCCCATTCCCACTGAGAAGGATTCCAGATCTTTAGAAAGATGGGGCAAAAAAGTGTACACTTCTGCTACTTTATCTATTAGGGCTTTAAACTGTCAATTTCATATGCTGAAATACCAGCAATTTCTCCTGTCTGTTCTAAAACAGAAGCTAACTTCCATTTCCGCCTGTGCAGATGATAAGGAGTTACATGACTTAATGCATGCCACTGAACAAGTTGGGAAGCATGGTTTACACTGTGGATTTAATGCCTTGGAGGCTTCTTGTAGGGCTGCTGCCTCTGGCACAGTAATTAGAAGGCATGCTTGGTTAAAGGAACAAAATTTGCCAGATCAAGTAAAAGCTAAATTATTGGATGCTCCTGTTCAGCAAAATGTTTTGTTTGGATCTAAAGCTGAAGAGGTGATTAAAAAGATGGAGGACAAGGCAAAATCCATGCAAGCAGTTAAAGATTTCTTACAAGTACAGCCACCCAGATTTAGTAGGAACTGGCCTGCAAAAAATTGGTCCTTTCCCAATTCAGACAGGCCTCAGAGGGGTAGATACAGACGCTCCCGAGGAAGGCCTCAAACGCAAGCCTCTTATAGACCAAGACAGTGGACTGCTTCCACCCCTAGAGGAGGAGAGGACAGGTCGCAAACTCATAGGAAACAGACTCAATAACTCCCTCTGTTGGGCTGCAGGAACTTCTTGCCTGGAAGCCCCTCTCGGAGGAAAACTTTCTCTTTTTCACCAAAATTGGACTCGTATAACCCAAGACAAGTGGGTTCTGGATGTAGTTTCAAGAGGTTACAAATTCCATTTTCATACCCTACCAAGGCCAAGCGGATGGCCAGATCTTCCAAAACATCAATGGTCAGAGGCCTTAAACCAGGTGGAAGCTCTCTTGGCTATGAAAGCCATAGAACTAGTCCCACTTTCAGAAATGGGACAAGGTTTTTACTCAAGGCTTTTTCTAGTTCCCAGGAAGCAAAATTCATGGAGACCCATTCTGGATCTGTTAGTCTTGAACACTTTTCTACAGATACCAACATTCAAGATGCTTACTCTACAGCAGCTACTTCCAATGCTGACCAAAAATGCATGGATGGTGACTTTGGATTTAAAGGAGGCATATTTACACATTCCCATCAGGCAGGAGCGCAGAAAATACCTCATTTTCAAGGCCGGATCGAGGCACTATCAATTCTCTGTGCTGCCCTTTGGATTGTCTACTGTGCCCAGGGTCTTTACCAAATGCCTGGCTCCAGTAGTAGCTTATTGCAGACTCAAGGGAATTCAAATTTACCCTTATCTGGGCGACTGTCTTCTTCAGGCAGACAGCAAGGATGTCTTACTCCAGCATCTAGAGTTTGTTCAGAATCTTCTCAAGTTCTTGGGATTCACTGTAAACATAAAAAAGTCAAATTTGACACCCTCACAACAGATAATTTTTCTGGGCGCTTCTCTAAACACAATAACCCAGATGGCATTTCTGACATACAAAAAACAATTACAGCTGGCCTCAACTTTCAAAACCTTGGCAACTTTAACTCAGCTATCTGCAAGGAGATTCCTGCAGGCTTTGGGTTACATGGCCTCCTGCATCTTTCTTGTACCATATGCAAGACTACATATGAGGAAAATACAGTGGTACCTAAAAAGTGTATGGTCTCAGCATTGCCACAGTTTAGACATACTGATCTCTGTCCTGCCTTGTCTTCAAAAGGAATTCCTTTGGTGGTCCAAGGCATGTACTCTAAACAAAGGAAAACCCTTCTGTCTGCCTCCTGCCACTCAGATACTGACCACGGACGCCTCAGATTATGCATGGGGAGCCCATTTTCAGGGCAACTGTCTGCAGGGCCTTTGGACAAAGGATCAGAAGCACCTGCATATCAATTTAAAGGAAATGTTAGCCGTTCAAAAAGCTCTGTTGGCCTTCAGGAATCTTCTACAACCAGGACAACTACTTAATACGGACAGACAACACCACAGTTATGTGGTACATAGGGCCTTTGGACAAAGGATCAGAAGCACCTGCATATCAATTTAAAGGAAATGTTAGCCGTTCAAAAAGCTCTGTTGGCCTTCAGGAATCTTCTACAACCAGGACAACTACTTAATACGGACAGACAACACCACAGTTATGTGGTACATAAACAAGCAAGGGGGATCTCATTCCTATCCCCTTTGCAGACTAGCCATGGATCTTTGGAACACAGCTCTAGCTTGCAATCTGGATCTTCAAGCACAGTTTCTACCAGGGAAGCAAAACTTCCTGGCAGACAGTCTGAGCAGAAACCTTTGGGACCCACACGAATGGATGCTGGACACCGAAATATTCAAGATGATTACTGCAGTCTGGGGATGTCCTCACATATACCTCTTTGCATCCCACCTCAATCATCAACTACAAATTTTTTGCAAAAGGGCTTTCCACAAACAAGCTTGGAAAGTGGATGCACCATCATTCAGTTGGAGAAACCTCTCGGGATATGCCTTTCCGCCTCTTCCTCTTCTTCCACGAGTATTATTAAAGATCAAACAGGACAAGCCCAAGATGATAATCTTGCTGGCCCCAAATTGGCCTTGACAGTTTTGGTACCCAACACTGAAAAACCTTTGTCTAGAGCCCCCTTGGGTTTTACCACAGCCTCCGAACCTTCTATCCCAACACCAGGGTCAGGTTCTACACTCCCATGTCAAAACTCTCAGCCTGGCGGCCTGGTTAATCCAGGGTCTTTGAATCATTCTCTCCTACCCAAGCAGGTTATGGATGTCATTTTAGAAGCCAGACGTCCTAGCACTAGAAGATCTTATGCAGGAAAATGGAAAAGATTTTGTTCCTGGATGCAGGCTCAGGAGTCTGATCCTCTTATTCCTAACATTCCTCAGATTTTACTTTACCTGACAGACCTCTTACATAAGGGTCTCTCTTTCTCTTCTATAAAGATTCATGCCTCTGCTATTTCTGCTCATTATAATACAGACCCTCCAATCTTTTCCCACCAGCTCATGAGACAGTTTCTCAGAGGAGCTAAGAACTTAAGCCCCCCTAGATCTCCTCCCATTCCTGCTTGGGATCTCAACTATGTTTTGGAAAAGCTCACCTTACCTCCTTTTGAGCCTGCTGCCATATCTGACATCAAGTTTTTATCTTGGAAGACAGCCATCTTGTTGGCTCTGACCTCTGCCAGGTGAGTTTCAGAGTTGCAAGCTCTTATGGCTGTAGAACCTTATATTATTTTTCATCAAGAGAGGGTGTCTTTAAGGACTAATCCTACTTTCATGCCTAAGGTGGTTTCCCAAGTGGCTTTAAATCAAACTATTCACTTGCCAACTTTTTCCCCACTCCTCAAAATAAAGGGGAAAGGATCTTACATTCCTTGGATGTACACAGACAACTACATTTTTACCTGGACAGAACCAAGGACATCAGGAAATCAGAGCAATTGTTTGTTTCTTATGCTTCAAGTTCCCAAGGTAAAGCCATTTCAAAACAGACCATTTCTAAATGGATTGCTCATGGAATCAGATTTTGCTATTCACACCATGGAAAGCAAATCCCAGGGAGTATAAGGACTCACTCTACCAGAGCTGCTGCCACTTCAGCTGCCTTCCTCAGGGGAGTTCCTACCAAAGACATTTTGGAAGCTGCAACTTGGAGTTCAGTGCATACTTTTTCCAAGCACTACAATCTACCTCTCTACTCTAAGTCTAGGGCAGGCTTTGCTTCTGCAGTCTTGCAGGGCCTTATAGCCGCCCCCTCTACTTTATGACCACCTCCCTTTCATTCTGCTTTGGGATTCTACCCTACAGTCATGACTGCAACAGTGAAACGCGATGAACATAGTACAGTTGTGTACACTTACCATAAATGTAGATGTTCGAGTGTCTTCACTGTTGCAGTCTGGGTTTCCCTCCCTCCTGTCCCCTCTTATTTTTTCTTTTGTGTGGTTCCTTTTTTCACCCTTCTTCTGAGGTGTATTTGCAAAGGGTATGGGACCTTACTCATTTTGGAACTTCTGACATCTGGGGCAAGAAAAACTGGAGAACATAGCATCGGCTGTCAGCTTTGTACTCCTGGCGCTCTGACGTCAGGGAGCATGGCTGAACAGCTGACGCCGGACCCAGACTTTGGGATTCTGGCCGACCGAGGACTTCCTGCCGGCACGGGAGAACCCTACAGTCATGACTGCAACAGTGAAGACACTCAAACATCTACATTTATGGTAAGTGTACACAACTGTACTTTCCCCTCTACTCGTCAATCATTAGACCCATTATAGAGTACAGTGCCCCTTTTGGAATGTACCTCACAAGACACCTGCAGCAGTTGGAAAGGCCACAGCAGTACCTCACAAAGAGGATTACTGGCCTCAAACAAATGCCCTACACTGACCGCCTAAAAAACTCCAGCTTTACTCCGTAGCATATCGCCTATTCCGAGGTGATCTCTGCCTAACATATAAAGCTATGTCAGACCCAGAGCTGTTGGACATGCTACACCTAAAGAAATCCCAATCCCTCCGAGCTACAATCTCTAGGGACCTACACTTTGTCACCACAATAAACAGGACACGCTGGAGGGATAGATTCCTGTCCCAGAGACTTCCTATACTCTGGAACAAGCTACCCGTCTATGTCAAGTAAAGTTCTTCATTAGCACTCTTCAAGAAAAATCTTGATGAGTGGATGGGAAATAGGAAATACACCCCAGGGATCACTTCTGTGTATCTGCTGGACAGTGGCACAGGAAAATAACTTTCTTGGGTGGCGTAAGCTATGGAACCGTGCTGGCTAGGCTTACGTAGGCCCTTGGGCCGATAGCCTAGTACCTACCTATGAACCTCTTAGAGTACGAAATCTGGGCAAAGCCATAGATAAAGGGGCAGGGGGTCAAAGGCCAAAAAACTAGGGACAATTTTAAATATTGCTCTTACAAACTTAGAAAGTTGAGAAGCGTCGTAGGTTCTGCATTAACATGAATTTTCTAAAAGGTATGAAGTCTGAAACTGAATGTCATTATTTTCGGACTTCGATCCTCAATAATTTGCCAGTGATTTACCAGAAAATAAAACACAATTTTATGAGAAACAGACAAAAATATGAGGCAAAAGTCTGGAGTGGAGTATTATTTGCTCCAGCTTAAATAACCATCCCAGAGGTTGGGCATATTTCACAGCTGTTACATCCTCCCCAGAAACAGCTTCATCCAAAGAATGAGCTTTCTGCATGATGCTTTGGGACAGGTATGGCTCAGGGTTTAATTCAGGCTATTGATCCTTCTTGTAAGGTAGTTTCTGGTAAAAGAAAGAGGGATTCCTCTTTTCATTAAAAGATTCAGTATTCTGAATCTGAGCAGGAAGGTGAGACAGTTACATTATTTTCTCCTCAGATTTCTGATTCAGACTTAGAGGAGAACTCATTTTCTTATTCTCCCCTTGGAGTTTCTCTTTTCTGTGACACTGTTGCTAGAATGTGCCAGTGGTTTCAGTGGGAGAGTACTAAAGATTCTCAGTCCCTCAGAAAATACTATCAGTTGTTATTGAAGGAATTTCTAGAACCTATACTAATTCCTCCTGTTCTGTCTGCTTTAGAAGATACATGTGTTACTGGCTGCAATACTCAGGATAATGAGCCAGCTGCCCCTGAAAAGGCAGATAGGATGTATAAATTTCCTCAGTGTTTTAACTTTGTATACATTATTCCCAAACCTGACCCAGCAGCTATAGCCTTACTTGATCCCATTGCTGCTAAACACTTATTTAATTCCATTCCTACTCTTTCTGATAAGGATGGAAAGTTAATGATAAGTATTGGGGGGAAAAGTGTATACTACTTTAACTTTGATTTTCAGAATTTTGAATTGTCAGGCTGATATGTTAGTTTGTTCTGACTAATTGTGGAAGCATGAGGAATGTTTTATCTGCAATTTCTTCCTGTGATGAACAATCTGCTTTAAATAATTTAATTTCTCCTGTTGCACAGATCACTTCTCCTTGCTTTACAGTGTGTGTATAACCCTGTTGATAAATTTTCCATGGCTAAGGATGCATTCTCAGAACCTCACAGATGATGATAAAATGAGATTTTAAATTCCTGTTTGGATAGAGATTTAGTTTTGAACCCTCTGCTGCAGAGGTGATCAAAAAGTGTGATGAAAGGTGTAAACTGATCCAGGGAATCTCTAATATTTTTCAGCCCTGCTTTTCTAAATTTTCTAAAGGATTATCAGACTTCTCATCCAGTCTTGGCAGAAGAAGAATAAACAGTCTCAACAAAGTACAGGTAAACAGACATTTAAGAAAAATGATAAGGGGGTTCCATAAAGAAGCTTTGAACCTTCCAAAAACTAAGGACAATCCAACAAGTCTGAATGATTATTCAGAAGACCTCCCACCATGGCCCCTTTCTTCTTCCAGAAAGTCTAAATGTCCATTTTCTCTTTGGCAATAGATAGCCTCAGACAAATGGGTTCTGAAGATCACTCATCAAGGTTACAGATGGCAGTGGGGGGTATTCCTCCTTTCCAGGGGTCATTCCTCATTCTCCAGATCAGACTGTTTTGTTTGCTCCAATTCTTCATCGCATGCTGTCCCATTGAGTAATACAACCAGTTCCTCCTTCCCAAGTGGGAAAGGGTTTTTATTCAAGGATATTCTTAATGCCAAAAAAAGAAAATGTTTGAAGACCAGTTCTGGTCTTTCTTTTCTGAACCTGTTAGTGTTGGTGCCCAAATTCAAAATGATGGCACTTTATATAACCTGTTGCCTCATCTTCCCCTTTCAAGTTTCCTGAGAACACTGACTTAAAAGATTCGTATCACGTCCGTATTCGTCCTGACTTCAGATGTTTGTTAAGGTGTTGTATCTCTGGATCACGTTATCAGTTCTCTGCCTTACCGTTTGGACTGTCCACTGCACCTAGGGTGTTAACAAAGTGTCAAGCTCCAGTTATAGCTCATTGCATGTTACAAGGTATCCACATTTTTCCATAGTTAGGCAGTTTTGTTGGTGAGAGATCTGTTACTCAAGCTGGGATTCCAAGAGAACTTTCAAAAGTTGTCAGCTAGACACTTCAGTTCAAAGGGATTTTCTTTCACATGAGAAAATAGATCTATAGCTAGATCTAGATCTATTTCTAAAGTTTTTCACTCAAACGTTGGTCACTGTGAGGGAATAACTCAGCATTTTGGGTCTCATGGCTTCTGTAATTCTCATGATATCTCTGGCAGGACTGCACATGAGAAAGATGCAGCGGTTTCTGAAGTCTCCTTGATCCCAGCACCAGAACCCTTTGTCTTTTCAAATTCCACTGCTGGAGTTTGTCAGAAGAGAAATCATTTGGTGGAGACAACAGATGTCCTTAATTCCAGGTCTCCCATTCTCCTCCCCTGTTCCAGAGTAGTCAGTCACCACAGATGCCTTGGACTGTGCTTGGTGTGCAGTTTCAGGAGGCTAAAAGTGCAGGGTGTGTGTGATACCAAGGACAGATGCAAGCACAGATTGAGGAGATTCTTGTCCTGATCAAGACATTCAACTGAAACTCAAATCTCTCTGAAGCAGCTTTGGTCCCCGGGATCCCTTCCAAGTTTTTACAGACAATAATTTACACAATAATAATGTGGTACATAGGTAGGTACTATGTTATCTGACCTAGGGCATTTATAAGCCTAGCCAGAATGTGTTGGCTTTCGCCTCCCTTTTAGACTACATTCCTGAGCCTCTGTCCAGCAGGGCCATATAAGTGATCCCAGGAGTAAATTTACGATTTCCCATCCACTCATCAAGATTTCTCTTGAAGAGGGTCAGCGAGGGGCTCTGCCTAACATGGACTGGGATTCTATTCCAGAGCGAGGGAAGCCTTTGGGATATGAATCTATCCCTCCAGCATGTCCTATTTATTGTTGTGCTAAGGTTTAAACCCCTGGAGATTGTAGCTCTAATGGATTTGGTTTTCTTGAGGTGGAGCAAGTCCAACAATTCTGGGTTAGACATGGCCTTGTACATCAGGCAGAGATCGCCTCTGAGTAGGAGGCAAGCAACTGAGTAGAGCTGGAGTTTCTTTAGTCGAGCTGCATAGGGCATATGTTTGAGGCCCACAATCCTCTTGGTGAGGTATTTTTGAGTTCTCTCCAGCTGTTGCAGGTGTCGGGTAAGGTACATCCCAAATGGGGCATTGTACTCAAGTATGGGCCTGATGAGCGATGAGTAGAGGGGCACGATTACCTCTCTTAATCTAGATGTGAACCCTTTTGTGATTAGGTGAGCTATATGGAAGGTTTTTCTAACCACTTTGGCAATGTGATTGTCAAAGGAGAGGTTACTATCTACTTGGGTCCCCAGATCCATAATTACTTCTTCCGTACTTAGTGGATTACCTCCTATGTTGTAGTTTGTGGGCACTTTGTTTTTTCCCAAAGGGGATGACTATGCACTTTTTGGCATTTAGCTTGAGGCCATGGTTCTGAGACCAGGTACCCATCTCCGTAAGGCCCTTCTGGAGGATGCTTGTGTCAGCCGGCGAGTCAATTATGGCTCCCAGTTTGTAATCATCTGTGAACTTGGTAAGCCACAGTCCTCCCGTGTTTGCCTGTACCTCAGAGAAGTATATACCGAACAAGAGGGGTCCCAGGACTGAGCCTTGTCGGATGCCACTTGTAACCGGTTTAGAGTCGGACATGGCACCCGCGACTCTGACCATGTGAGTTCTATCCCTGAGCCAGTTTGCAACCCATCTTGTGACATATGGGTTAATATTTAAGCTGGTAAGCTTATTTATGATGCCAGAGTGGGGTATTGTATCGAAGGCCTTTGCGAGGTCCAGGTAGGCTGTGTGGACTACCTTTCTCTCATCTATGGCTGTGGTTACTATTTCGAAGAAATCAACTAGGTTTAAGAGGCAAGAGCTGCCTTTAACAAAGCCGAATTGGGTAGGGTCCAGTGTTTGCAGGTTCCCAATGTCTTTGTTTATGAGATCCATGATGATGCGCTCCATAGCCTTGCAGATCAGGCTAGTCAGGCTTATAGGGCGATAGTTCCCGGGATCCGTTGTGGCACCACCTTTGTGGAGCGGGATCACTGTTGCTGTACGCCATTCTTTGGGTACATAACCTGTGGTAAGGCTGAATTGGAACACTGAATTTATGTGCGGGTTTAGTTCATTTTGGAGCTCGTGTAAGACGCAGCCCAGGATACCATCCGGTCCCATTGATGCTGTGCTTTTTACTTTGGAGAGGGCTGCTTTCACCTGTGTGTCTGTGATGTCTGGGGGACTGCATTCTTCTGGGATAGACACTGGTCCTTTTGGGGGGAAGGGGGGGGGTTTGCACTGAACCTGTCCGCCAGGATGTTGGCAATGTCAGTGGATTCAGTGTATTTTGTTCCATTTTGCACCAGCTCAGAGCAGATCTGAGAGTTGCCACCCAGATTCTTGAAGTAGCTAAAGAACGCCTTGTGATTATCTTTAGAGTCTTTGGCAATTTTTCTTTCAAAGCTAGCCTTTGATGATTTTATGAGGGATCGAAGTTTCTTGCTAGTACTGATCAGGGATGCCTTCCCTTTTTGGGATTTTGCCTTATCATGTAATAGTTTCCTCCTTTTGTTGTATAGCTTATTTATGGCCAGGGTCCACCAGACTGATCTCCTGTTTTTGGAGGGGTGAGTCTTGGTTTTACTTGGGATGGCACAATCCATGCATTCCTGTAGGTGCTCATAGAGTGCATTTGTAAAGGATTCTGCGGTTTAGGTAGCATTTTCCATTAGCCTGGGGGCTTTGAAACTTTCCACCTCGGTCTTGAGAAGTGTGAAGTTTGCTTTTGAGAATTTTTCACAGTGGTTTCCTTGGCTGGGGGTGGGGTCGGGTTATGGATGTCCATTGTGATTAGTTTATAGTCTGATCTTACCAACGAGGGGTTTACCTCTGGTGTGGAACATTGAGCCTCCATGTTGGTGATGACCAAGTCCAATATGTTGTCCCCTCTTGTGGGAGTGGTGACCAGTTGTTCCATGGCATTTGAGTTTGGACTTGAGTAGTTTTCCCAGTCAATGTTTGGGTAGTTGAAATCCCCCAATATCATGGTGTTTGGTGATAACTTCATATTCTCCAATGTTCTCAGGAATGCCGAGTGGGGGTCCTGAGACAAGGTGGATGATCTGTAGCAGGCTACAAACTGAAAAGCAGTTTTACCTACTGTTAGTTGCACATGGATGGTTTCCGCTGCCTCGTGCAATGCCACTAGCCTGGAGGTGTGTGTATCCTTGATGAAAATGGATACTCCCCCACCTTTAGTATTTTGGTCCGAGTTCTGGGGCCGAAAAGAATGGTATGAGTTGAAACCTTGTCACTGCTGAGATGTAGAAACACTTGATATTTTATTATTCACATAAAAGATTATAAAATCCAACTGATTGAGCGCTTTCTTCCCTCCTGTAGGGATTTCATCAGAATCAATGAATATTCCCATGTTCCTCTATTTATACTCACTTACTGTGACATCACCAGTAATGAATATGACAAAGTTCATTAATATTTACCAGTTCATTAATATTAATAGGGTTTCTAACCAATGTTTAAAAGTGTATGAGACTTATTTTTTAGACTATCTTATTTAGACTATTCAAGCAACCACCCTATTAAACAAAAAACAGTATCATTAAGGGACAGATGATCAGGGTTGCAAGAATGACTTCTGAAAAGAAAGAATTAGAGAATGAGTTAAATCAGGTTAGTAAAATGTTTGAAGAAAGAGGATATCCAAAAAAGGTGATATAAGAATATAAGGAATATGTGTTAGGAGAATGGGGTAATAAATATAAGCCATTACTGGGTGATGAAAAGGGTGTTGAGAACACTAGAGAAACAAGAGAATTAGGAAAATGCTAGGTTTGAGAAGGTTATGGTCATACCATATGGTAGTAAAACAAAAGAGGTAGAAA
Source organism: Protopterus annectens (assembly GCF_019279795.1). Lineage (NCBI taxonomy): Eukaryota > Metazoa > Chordata > Ceratodontiformes > Protopteridae > Protopterus > Protopterus annectens. Next base: position 609,425,322 of record NC_056732.1, on the reverse strand, counting down.
ATATTATTAAGAAGAATTGGGCTATTCTTAAAAATAATCAGAAATTATGGGGTATTGGCGGTGATAAACCTAATTTTATTTACAAAGTAGGGCCAAATTTAAAGAAGAATTTTGAAAGTACAAAAGACACAAAAATTTATGGTGGAACTAAAAGATGTGGACATTGCTCTCAGTGTAAATACATATTTAGTAATGATCAGATAATTTTAGACAATACATTGTTATCCACAATAAATTTTGTCAAAGGAAACTGTCAAACCAGAGGAATAGTGTATTTGGCCACCTGTAAATCCTGTCCAGCCTTTTATGTGGGAAAAACAGAACGTAGGCTTAAGGACAGGATTTACGAACATACATATCAGATAACCACACAAAAAACTTGAACAATGCACTATATAAACACTCTGTAACGTGTAAGGATTTTACAGAATTTAATTTTGGGATTTTAGAAAGAGTCACAAAGGAACCAAGGGGTGGTGATTATAGAAGCCTTATAGAAGAGAAAGAAGCCTGGTGGCAAATTAAGTTACAAGCTGGGCAAAAACCAGGCTTAAATGATATTATCTCTATCAAACCTATTTTAAATAAAAAAGCTTCATACAGCAAATAAGTAAAAAATTTTAAATATTTTTATTATTTATTATTACTTTTGTAACATAAAGTTTTAATATAATGTACATTGTTGTGATAATTATATTTTAAATGTTTTAAATGTTGCAAAAAATGTATCATACACTTTTAAAGATTGGTTAGAAACCCTATTAATATTAATGAATTGGTAAATATTAATGAATTTTGTCATATTCATTACTGGTGATGTCACAGTAAGTGAGTATAAATAGAGGAACATGGGAATAGTCATTGATTCTGATGAAATCCCTACAGGAGGGAAGAAAGCGCTCAATCAGTTGGATTTTATAATCTTTTATGTGAATAATAAAATATCAAGTGTTTCTACATCTCAGCAGTGACAACTTTTTTATTTATAGTGGACTTAGCACTGTTGGGCTCGTTTTCTTATTACATGAGTTGAAACCTGGTAGCGCTGGGGTGCTCTCTGGGGCCTTGAACCAGGTTTCTGTTACTGCACAGATATTGATTTTCTGCATACTGAGGAGTGCCTCGAATGCGTGCATCTTGAGGTTTAGACTTCTGGCGTGAGTAGCATTACCCTTAGTTTTTGTGTTTCTGGTATTGTCTATGGAGGTGGGTTTGTCTTTTGAACCTTGCCTAAAAAAGGCACTATGGGGGTGGCAAGAGCCTTAGCCAGTAATCGAAAGCCTAAGGGTGACAGGTGCAAGCCATCCCTGGCGAAGCAACGTGGCTTGTCGAGGATGTTATCCCAGGCTGACAGACACTGGATCCCCTTTGATTGACACCAATAGCTTAGACAATTGTTAAAATTGATCATTTTGTCTTTATACTGTGGCATCATTCTTGGTGAGGGCAAGATGCTACTCAGGGTCAGGGTCATACCGGCCTGGGCTGCATGATCAGAGAGCTCCTCTATGTCTCTCTTCATGTAGTCCAGGGAGGTATGTCTCAGGTCATTCACGCCAACGTGGACAATGACAGAGTCATATTTGTACCTGCTGTGGAGTGACCTGAGTGCTTGTGTTATGTGGCGGATCCTGGCACCCGACAGGCAGCTTACAGTGACCTTCGCCTTGTTCAGTCTGGTGAGTGGGACGTCAGTGTGCCTGACAACAGTCTCTCCAATTACTAGTGTATTAGGTGTGCTATTTAGCCTTAGGGGCTGCAACTGCGTGGCACACTGACTTTGTGAAGTATATGATACGTGAAAGTTGTTGTGGGGTAGCAGTTGCTCGGATGTCTGTTTTGGAGGTCTCTGTTGCTTTGACAGATTTTTATTTAGAGCCTCCGAGTATGTTTTTGTGAGTTTATGTGTCTTGTTTGCTGATGCGATTGGTCTATGTGAGACTGGTTGTGTGGTGCAAGTGTTTTCCTTCTCCTCCTGACTGACTGTGCCAGTCTTGGGTTGAGAGAGCATGGCCTCCCATTTGGCTGTATAGTTGCATCTCTCACATATATTTGAGTTTGTTGGAAGGAGGAGAGTGTTGTCTGTGTACATAAGGCAATTGTAACATTGCCTCAAGATTCCTAGATTCACCAGCTGGACTGGAGAGTATACCTGAAATTGCACTTTGGACATGCCTGGATGGTTTAAAGAACTGATTTATTGATTGTCCAGAATGGACGAATAGGGAGCCTTGTACTTCTGCATAGTATAAGGGGGTGTAGTGCTAAAGTTTGTAAGTGCTTACTGAGAAATTTGAGCAAGTGCTGGGCTGTAGAATGAAGGTTGAGTGCTTATTTTGAGAGTTTGACTAGTTCTAAGGGAAAAATTGAAGAGCAGACTTTGTGGAGTCGGGAATAGTTTAAAACTGCTTAAACGGCGCTGTGGGACGTTGCGTGATGTGCAAAAACACGCAAAACTGTGCAAATGCGTGTTTTAAGGCAGTGAACCTGAAAGAGATAGGAATTAGCCCAAAATGGCCAATAAGCTACTAGTTGCTGGGCTGACACCACTCCTCCAGGGACAGATAGGCTGCTCAAAGCACCCCACTCTCACTGGTGAACAGAGAAGCTTCCTCCTATCCAAGTAAGTATATGGGCAACACAGGAACTTATACCACAGCCCAGAATTCAGCAAAACCTGAAATCTGGGCTATAGTTCAGAAAAGGCAGGAAACAAGGATTTTTTTTTTCCTTTTTTCAGCAGAACAACAGTAACTTAACAGAAAAATACTGTAAATGCTTTAAACAGGCTAGCGCACTTGAGTGTGTAGCCTGCAACAGTTAAACAACACAAAAACGATTTAGAGAAGTGCAGGAACAGTAAAAATGCAAAAACAAGCTTTGTTTCGGATATTAGAATAGCTAGAAACTCGCTTTTTGGCGAGAAATCAGTTTAAAGTCTCTCTTTTCGTCTCTCTGCTACTTGTAACACTCTGCAGGACCACAAGGAGCTGTGCTGAGTCTGAAACAAGCGCAAATGCGGGTTTTAAGGCAGAGAACTTGAAAGACATAGGAATTAGCCCAAAACCGCCAATAAACAAGCAGGGGGTAACCAGGTCGCATACCCACTTTAAAAGCTATTGATGTTAGCTTGTGATATAGTTTCAGAACACAAGTCTCATTGTACAGGCATCCTACATTTCTTCAGAACAAAACTGTGTGGCAGACAAGCTGAGCTGGACCAGGGCAGACCCTCACAAAACAAAACCAGATCAAGGGGTCTTCCAAGATTTGATCCAACTGTGGGGAGTTCATCAAGTAGATCTCTTTGCCTCCTCCCTAAACAATCAACTGGCAAGATTCTGTTTCAGGAATCCATAAAAGAAGGCACAGATGATAGATGCCTTTTTTTTTTTCTTTTCCGTGGACATGAATGTTCCTGGATGCTTTTCCACCTTTTCTACAAATATCCAGGATACTTCTGAAGATTCACAAGGAATCTACCAAGATCATTGTGACTGGCTTCTGGCCCAGGCAACCGTGGTTCCCCTTTCATTTGGAAATGGTCAGGGGCAATTTACCCACAAGGTTCCTCACAGACTAGATCTTCTCACACAGGCACAGGGGGTGGTTTGGTACACCTCCGACATGTCAGCTTTAGTTGACTGCCTGGACGATAGGGTTTTAATTACTTTTAGGCACAGTATAATAAGGACATGTAGCAGGTAGTAATAGAGGCAAGAAAGCCTGCTACTAGAAAATCATATATTAGCAAATTTGAAAGGTTTTCTAGTTAGTGCCAACAACATCACCAGCACCCATTCAGGGCTAGTTGTTCTCTAGTTTTGCAATGTTTGTGTTGGTTACTATCCTATGGCTTTTCTTATTCCTCTTTCAAGTTTCATTTATCAGTCATTTCAGCATGTCTGCCCAAGGATGCTCCTGTTTAAGTGCAGTCTCATGTCAAAATGTTTTTGATGGGGCTTTTGTACAAGAGGCCTCCAGATAAACCAGTGGTACCTCTTTGGGATCTTAATTTTGTGTTATAAAAGCTAACACTTGCTCCATTTGAACCAGCTAATCTGGCTGACTTAAGGTTCTTGATATGGAAGGAAGTTTTACTAATTGTTCTGAACTCTGTAAGAAAAGTGTCTAAGTTGCAAGCCTTTATGGTGAGTCAGCCCAGTGTTTTCCACAGGTACTGGGTTTCTTTGAAAACTAATTCTTGTTTTGTGCCTAAAGTGGTATCCAAATTTACTTTAAGCCAAACTATTTATCCATCTCTCAGTTTTCTTTCCTGAGCCTAAAAATGAGAGAGAGGATATTTTGTACATTGGATGTCTGCAGAGAACTCTGGTACTATCTTGACAAAACTAAATCTTTGGATCAGTTCATTGTAAGAAAAGGGGGAAGACCTGTGTCAAAACAGACTATTTCAAAATGGTTGTTTACCTTTTGTTATACTTGCCATGACAAAGCTATTCCAGGCAAGATCAAGGTCCGCTGTACCTAGTCCTTGGCTTCACTGTGGATTTTTGGAAAGGGCTTGATTCTTGAAGCTGTCTCTGTACATACTTTAACAAACCACTATAAGCTTAATTACTTTTCTAGGTCCAAGCCAGGAGAGGACCATTCTGCAGGGGCTTCTGGACTCTTTTCCTTTCACTTACCAAATGTAATAAGCTAGGGTACTCTACCCATATAGGTTCATAGGTTTGTGCTAGGCTATCGGCCCCAGGGCCTATACAAGCCTAGCCATAACAATTCCCTGGCTATTAATTCCCACAATATTTACTTCCCTGGTCCCCTGTCTAGCAGGGCGACTGACGTGATCCCTGGGGTAAATTTCCTATCTCCCATCCAGTCGTCAAGGGTCCTTATGAAGAGGGCCAAGGAGGCACTCTGCTTGACATGTATGGGCAGTCTTTTCCAGAGTATGGAGAGTCTCTGGGTCAGGAACCTATCCCTCCAGCATGTTTTGTTTATTGTGATGACAAGGTTTAGGTCCCTGGAGCATGTGGCTCTGATGGATTGGGATTTCTTTAAGTGTAGCATGTCCAACAGCTCTGGGTTTGACATGGCCTTGTATGTTAAGCAGAGGTCGCCTCTGAGTAGACGATATGTGACAGAGTATAGCTGGAGTAATTTTAGTCGGTCTGCATAGGGCATCTGCTAAGACTATTGCAGCATCAATAATATGACTAACATACTACAGTTATGTAAGTTAACTTACCATAACAGTAGATGTTCAAATGCTCACTGCTGTAGTATCCACTCCCTCCCTTGGTGTTTTTTTTTTTTTTATGCCAGGGTGTGGGCATTTATTTATTTATTTTTTGTTTGTTTTTAGCTTTGCCCTTTTAGGGTGTCAGTCTCCCTCTCATTGTTGACAGGAAAGCTCTAAAGGGCTTGGTGCCTAAATCTTTCTTTCAGTCAGTTGAGCTCGAGCTGCCTGACAGTTTGGTTGAGTGGAATGTTCCCCTGAAGGTTTGGAAGCTAGATGAATGTTATCCTTGGCAGGATTTAACTCCCTATAGCTAGGGCTACTGCAGCAGTGATCTTTCAAACATCCATTGTTATGGTAAGTTTACATACACAACTGTATTTTCTTCCTTTTTTCAGTCTAGCCAAAGGCATGTACCACCAGCTCCCCCACAGAGTTGATTTACTCATGCAAGATGGGGAGTTTGATATACTACAGTCTGGAAACTCTTCAGCTAACTGCCTAGATGGTAAAATTTTGATATCTGTTAGGCACCTTTTTTGGTGGACATTGCAACAGGTGCTAGAGGAGGTGAGAAAACCTGCTACTAGAAAATCATACATGTGCAAGTGGAAACTATTTTCTAGCTGGTGCCACTCAAAGAAGCAGGATCCTCTTCAGGCCCACTTGGCTCTGGTTCTTGATTGTTTGCGTAAGTTAGTAAACAATGGCCTTTTGCATTCGTCTAGAAAGGTACATTTATCAGCAATTTCTGTTTTTCTGCCCTAGGATCCCCCTTAAATGCCTAGGTTAAACAGTTTTTGAAAGGGGTGATCTGATGTTGTCAGTCTTCGTTCATTCTTGCCTGTTGGGTCTCCGTTCTGACCCTTGGAACTGACTCAGCTGTTATATCAAGCTCGCACCAGCAAGAAACTCTCAAGCCAAGGCTACCCATAGTGCCTCTCTTCCCTTCCCCTCAGATCTCTTTTGCACGGTAGAAAATTGGATGTGTCAGCCGTGCTCTCAGCTAAGTGCTAGATTTTTTGATATATATATATATATATTTTTTTTTTTTTTTTTTTTTCATATCGTCTCCTCTTTAACTGTTTTTATTGTGCCTTTCTCTGTTTTTGTTTACTTCTGTGTTGTCTTGGTGTGAGTGATATACAATACCCTTTTTCTTACCTTGTTGCTAAAAGCTTACTTACCATCATTGGTATAGGCCTCTCACTTCCCTCTTACCTTTGGTAAATTCTTAAATGCCATCATTGGTATTCTCTTTCTCTTCTTTCCTTCTTTATCACAACAAACTAATTATCAAAGGGCTGCTAAAATGCCCTTGTGGTGAGGCTTTGTCTGTGGCAGAGGCTTCTAAGTCTCCCAAAAAAGAGCCAAAGAAAAGGAGTCATTCAGTTCGTGCTTCTCCTAAACTACATGAATCTAAATCTGAGTCTAAGTCTACTAAGGGCCAGGTGCCATCTCATCACTTGGAACCGAGGCCCAAGGTACCAAAATCGACACCGACTACTACTACTCTGGCACCGAAGCCTGTTAAATCTCCTCTGATGCCGAAGACTGACAAAACATCAAAAATTCCTATGGCGCCAAACTTTGTCATCAGTACCAATGACCCTCTCCACACCAATAGTTTCCCCTACCATACCGGTTACTTCTGCCCCTACAAAGCAAGTTATTGGTCAACCGGCCACGGTGCTGAAGGTCGAGAGTACACCCAGGACTAGGTACTCCCCATCTATAGACCTCTTTTTGGGTCAGCAATTAAGCCCATTCATCGAAAGACCAGAATTGCCCTCGGGGATGTCCATCCATTCCACCAGGAGCCTTTCAGAACTTGATGTAGTCAGATTAGTGGATCAGCTCTTGGCGGCCAGAGGTCTCCCTGCCCCATCTAGGACCTCTCTCCCATCCAGAGCTGAGGTTTACTCTCCAAGGACTAGGTCTTGGAGCCCTCAACTTCGACGTTCTCGGTGCCAGCTACGTCACTGCCTATGATGGACCTCACCTTGGTTCTGGAACTGACTCTGTGGTCAGTGGCTCCATTGGAGCCGACCCACCCACGGGACAGTTACTTGGTTGCCGGCTCTGGGATCCCTGGATTGGCTCCAGTTTTTTCTACGACGCCGTCTAGAGTTCCTGGTGCCGGGACAGTTTTGAGTCTGCTTGAAGCTCCTACTCTGGAGGTGGGCTCTTTGGAGCGGGGTGTGACTCCGGTTCTGAGGTTGTTTTTCTTGGTTATGGGCTCCCATCCCTCTTTGTGTGGGTCTACCTTCCAGATTATGGACAGAGAGCACTGGTCTCTGTAGGCTCACAGCTGACATCATCCCCAGAGTGTCACATCTGTGTATCCTCTGGCTCACAGCTATCACAATCTGCTACACTGGGATCTTCCCCCTGAGGAGCCACCCTGTAAGAGAACGTACAAGAGGAAGCACCTGGATTCTCCAGAAGAATCGGTCACTAAGGATACAGATTTTGATGAAGAAGGATCCCCTCTGTCACCCCCTGAAGATGTCTCCTTCGGAGACATCCTGGAAATTTTAAAACAGAGGAGTGATTGGAAATGCTCTAACCCATCCTCCGAGGAATCTGTTTTCTTGCAGGCCTTTCATGCCCACCCTTCTAGTTCATGGGTGACCCCACCTGGCAATGAACTTGTAAAACTCATTGTGCAGCGTGCGTGGAAGGCTCCTTATACCATAGAGCCGATTACACAGAAACTGGACAAAATTATTTCTGTGCCCGAGTATCAGCCTCACTGGTCAAAAGGTCTAGCAATAGATGCCATGGTGGTGGCGGCTGCCACAAAGAAGGAACTTGCCGAGGAGAGTCCAACTGTCCATCCTCCCAGCCAAGAGTCCGGAATGATGGACAGATTCGGGAAGCGGGTCTTTGCTTCATCGACTTTTACCATATGGTCCTTGAATTTTTTGGCACATTTTAAGCGACTCCAGTGGGATCTGTTAACCTAGCTTTCAGAAACCTTAGCAGAAGCAGTGCCTGATGAGATCTGTGATGAGGTTGCCTCTCAGCTTGCCACCCTAGAGTCCATCTCCAACTCGTCCATGCGGCTTATTGCACATACAGCCGAAGGAACTTCCAGAGCAGTGGGTACAGGCGTTGCCATTAGGGTTCATGCCTGGATGAGCTTGTGTGACTTTGCGGACCCCTTCAAGTCTTCCTTTATCAATGCTCCAGTTGATGCTTCATCTCTATTTTGCCCAAAAGTCAGTGACACATTAGCCAGGTGTGAGAAGGATGGAAAGACCATTTCTGCTGTGGGCGTGCATTTTTCCACTCCTCAAAGACCTTACTCCAGGAATCAGAGGAGTGGAAAGATGTGATTCAGAAAGTCCCAAGGGCCTTTTCAGGACACATGTGGCAAGTATTCCTCCCGGGGCAGAGGGAGGAACTGTTTTTGAAGACACCCGTCCCATGGCAGAGGGGGCCCGCGGAACCAGGGTTCCATGGATATTTTCTCTGGGCAACCGTACCAGCATTCCTGAACAGTGGTCCGATTGCTTACCTCTGGAAGCAGTCAGGGAAAGATTCTCTCTGCACCATGCAGCCTGGCACACAGTAACATCAGATTCTTGGGTGCAGACAGTGATTACCAGAGAGGTTACCATATCCCCTTCAATCTTTGCCCCAGACAGCAAAGACAAATCCCCAGTGAGAGGGATATAACAGCACTCAAAATCCAAAAGCTGCTTCAAAAAAGAGTCATCCAAACAGTCCCACCAGACCAAATAGGATCTGGATTTTACTCGAGATTCTTTTTAGTGCCAAAAAAGACGGGACTGGCGGCCAATCCTAGATCTCAGAGTGATAAATAAGTTTGTTCAACGAACAAAATTCCAGATGATTACAGTTCAGTCTATCCTCCCATTTCTGGAGAAAGACAATTTGATGTGCTCCATAGATCTTCAGGATGCGTATTACCATATAAAAATGCACAAGTGCTCCAGAAGATACCTCCGCTTCCAGCTAGGAGTCTGTCCTTACCAATTTTGAGCACTGCCCTTTGGTCTCCCCATAGCCCCAGGTTGTTAACCAAATGCATGGCACTGGTAGCAGCTCATTTAAGGCTACAGGTATTCTGGGTTTTTCCATATTTAGACGACTGGCCCCTCATCGCCCCCACCAGACACCTACTGCTTTCCACCTTGGACTCTGTTCTAGGGCTTGAAGAGTTCTTAGGCATCTCGATCAACAAGGAAAAGTCAAAGCTACCCCCCAACACAGGACATAGAATTAATCAGAGCAAAACTAAACACAAAATCCTGCATGGCTGCTCTTCCTCTTCACAGACTGGAGAAGTTGAGGTTACAACTAAAAATTATACTCTCTCAAGACAAAGTTCCGGCCCACCAGGTCTTACAGCTCCTTTGGTACATGGCAGTGGCAATCACCTTAGTTCCTGTGGCGAGATACCATATGAGGTTACTTCAGTGGCTTCTGGTGTCACAGTGATCAATCTTAACTTATCCAATGTCTCACCCAATCCAAATAACCAACCAATGCAAACACGACTTATATTGGTGGATGAAGCCAGAAGACAAATTTTGGAGCCGCCCCTTTCCCCCTCTCAGCCCAAGGCCATAGTGACCACGGACGCATCCCTGATAGGGTGGGGGCATTTGCAGGTAAAGACAGTCCAAGGCACTTGTCCCCTGCAGAGGCCAGTTTACATATAAACATCCTAGAACTGAAGCCAGCGCTCTTAGCGTTGCAAGCATTTCAATCTGCCCTCCCTTGAGGACAGTTGCTATTCAGTTGGACAGCATCAGTAGTTTGGTACATCAGCAAACAGGGGAGAACTAGATCCTACCTCCTTTGTCAGGAAGCCCTAAGAGTTTGGCAATGGACGATTGCCTCCAACCGCTTCCTGATAACAATGCACATTCCGGGGGACTCCAACGGGATTGCAGACAAACTGAGCAGATGCTTTCCCTGCCTCATGAGTGGTCTCTCAATCCCAATATTGTGGTGAAGGTTTTTTGTCTGTGGGGTCAGCCTTGCTGTGATCCGTTTGCCTCTCCCACAAATCACAAATTCAGCAGTTACTTTGCCTGGTCTCCACTGGGGGGGGGGTCCCAAAGAGATGCTCTTCTCCACGATTGGCCCCCCGGGACTTCTTTATGCCTTTCCACCAATCCCCCTAATTCCCCAATTTCTGAAGAAAGTCCAACGGTTGAGAGGCAAAGTGATTCTCATTGCACCTTATTAACTCCATCAAGGCTGGTTTTCCTTCCTGTGGCCTCACTTAATTTACCCTCTGTGGATTCTCGATCCAACCCCCCAGGCCTGTTGTCTCATCACAGGGCCTGGTCCATTCCAGCCTACAAAATCTGACAGCTGACAGCTTGGTTTCTCTACATCCAGTAACTGCCAGGCAAAATAACATCTTTCCCAATACAAAAGATACTTCTGGCTTCGCATAAACCATCCACCAAAAAGCTTTATCTTAGCAAATGGAAGAGATTTGCGCATTGGTCTGAAAACATTATTGATCCCTTTTAGCCTTGATCGACAATGTCCTGGAATATTTATCCACCTTTTTCCTATCGGGAGCCTCTACTTCTACTGTTATACTTCATTACCTGCCATTTCAGATTTCCATAATGGTTTCAGTGACCTTTCTCTGATGTCCCACCGTCTCTGCAGAATCTTTCTGAAGGGCGCCTTACCTTTGAAACCGCCTTTCAAAGAGCCCATTGCACCTTGGAGTTTAACATTGGTCTTACAAAGTTTGCTCCATCAGCCTTTCGAGCCAGCAGCCATTTGTGATATCAAATTCTTATCTTGGAAAACTGTATTCCTGGCAGCTATCACGCTGGCCAGGAGAATCTTGGAATTGCAGGTTCTGTGTGTAAAATACCCATATATCTTTCACAAAGAGAGAGTATCACTCAGAACTAATCCTTCTTTTTTACCTAAAGTGGTGTCAGATTTCAATAAAAATCAGTCCATTGATCTACCAGTTTTTTTCCCAAATTCCTCAAACAAGGGAGAATATTGTTTACATTTATTGGATGTACACAGACAATTAATTTTTACTTGGATAGAACAACATCTTTCAGAAAATTGGACCAATTGTTCCTATCCTTTTTGGGTCCTAGAATTTTACGTTGTCAAAATAGTTGAGAGATTGCATCACTTTTATTTATCAACAAAATAAGCTGGATTTATCAACAAAAGTTAGGGCGCATTCTACCAAATCTGTTTCCACTTCAGTAGCCTTTCATTCCAGAGCTTCCATGGATGACATATGTGCAGCTGCAACTTGGGCTACTCTGCATACCTTTATCACTCATTACAATGTCTCCAGGGGAAGAGCATCCTTTGGCTCTATGGTACTCAGGAATATCCTTTCCTAGGGCCTCCCAAGGTCTAAAGTAGCTAGGGATGCTGTCCCAACAGTCAAGAATGAATGAAGATTGACAACATCAGATAAAGAAAGACATGTTTTTACCATAACATTCCATCTGTTTTGTCGATCTTCATTCATTTTTGACATCCCACACACCATCTCCCTCCTAAGACTCCTGGAGGTTCGGAACTAGTCCTGGGATCCAATAAGGTTATTGTTAGGGCAAAGCTTCCATCATTTTGTACTTTGTAGGTAAACTTGATCTGAGGGGAAGGGAAGAGAGGCACTATGGGTAGCCTTGGCTTGAGTGTTTCTGGCTGGTGCGAGCTTGTTATAACGGCCAAGCCAGTTCCAAGGGTTAGAACCGAGACCTAACCGTCAAGAATGAATGAAGATAGACAACACAGATGGAACGTTATGGTAAGAACATAACTTCTTTTTATATACTTGTCCACCTAGGAAATAGGTGGCTTATCCTTGGGATTTGAACTTTGTGCTTAAAAAGCTTACTCTATCTCCATTTGAACTAGCTCATCAGACTGATTTTGAAGTTCTTAACTTTGAAGACTGTTTTACTCTTTGCTTTAAAATCTGTTAGAGAGTATCTGAGTTACAAGCTTTTATGGTGAGCCAGCCCTGCCTTGTTTTTTTGGGTCTATTATTACATCATTGAAGCTTCAAAACTTTGAATCTGATATGGTCAACACCATATAATCAAAGTCTTGAAACATCGAAAATGTAGTAAAGTGATCTTTGTCTGAACATGGTGCAGTTCTGTAAGTAAACATGATCATTGTTGTAGTGGCTTTCCCTGCTTCCAGCCCCCTTCTCTTCTTGTACTCTTTTTCTTTACTGCAACAGTGGACTATTAGAACATCTGATGCTTTGGTAATTTTACATACTGAACTGTACTTGCTTATCCATTGGCTTTTACCTTTTCTGTCCCTGGTAAATGTTTTATTGGTACTGTGCACTGCTGTTGTTTCTGTGAGTTGTATTGAGGCTGCGCAGCACTTAACAGAGGGCATAATTTCATTTTTAGGCAGTGTGGTATAGCTGATACAGCACATGCTTAGGAAATGACCGATTGCTTTTTCATAAATTAAAAGACTGGAGGATATTGTTGTGTTTAAATATTTTTGTTAATTATATTTTTAACTTTTTGTGACATGATGCAGTTCCTTTGGACTTGCAGATAGTATGTCTGGGAAAAATTTTCCTTGGGCATGAAAATGTTATCAGAGTAAAGTAAACTTATCCTTAAAGTTTCAGGTTGTTTCAGCTTTTTTGTTAGGTTGTGTGTTGGTAGTGGTTGTTGTTAGTTTATATACGTTTTTTTTCCAGACTGTATTTTGCTCAAATTTTCTTTGCTTGTTATATTTGCTTCCTGACATTGTCTTCTTATTGGTATTATTTCTCTTTGGTGTTAATCTACTTTGTGCAAGGATTTGAGCTGCAGTTGCTTTGATACTACAGTTGGTGTATCATTTTGAATGGTTTGCAAGTTTACTGAATTTTGGCATCATTCTTACAAGGTGGCTTTCTCCATTGTCTCTAAAGTGTACCAGCACTGTTCTAATTGTAGGCATATACCTGGTTATTTATCTGGGAGAGGGTCCTGGTTGCTGGTGGATTGTCTGGCAATACTTATGCACATTTTAAGTAGTATACAACTGAACATAGTAGATTTTCCTTTTGGGTGAAGTTTAGAAAGCTGGTAGTCACTTGGCACACACTGTGTAAGAGTGGTATTCAGAAAGGATTTTGTTCGGTATTCAGCTTCAGTGCTGACACGTAAGAGCATTTCAGAGATAAAGTTCTCGATATTCATTGTATGACTGCGTTACTCCAGTGTAATGCTGATACATAAGAGCAATTCAGACACTGGGCTGTTGATATTCTTTATGTGAATGAATTACTCCAGTGTAATGCTGATACATATGAGCAATTCAGAGACAGGGTTCTTGATATTCATTGTGTGATTGAATTACTCCAGTGTAATGCTGATACATAAGAGCAATTCAGAGACAGGTTTCTTGATTTTTGTTGTGTAAAGGAGTTACTCTGGTGTAATGCTGATACATGAGAACAGTTCAGAGACAGAGCTTTTGGTACTTAAGGTAAGCAAGTTACTCCAGTATAATGCTGCTGTTTTAAGAGCAGTTCACAGACAGGATTATTGGTACTCTTTGTGTGAGTCATTTTGGTATAATGCTTATACGCAAGAGTTTCAAGGACTAGGTTCTTGGTACTCCATATATAACTGAATTACACTGATGTAATGCTGGTATACAACAGTGGTTCAGAGATGGGTACTTGATAAACAGTACATGGGTGAGTTACATCAGTGTAATGCTGATATATAGGAAAGACGGTTCTTAGTACATAGCGTAGTGCTGACATGTAAGAAACATTTCAATTACATATGTATGTGCAACAGTGTTTTTTCTTTACACAGTAATGCAGCTTTTCATAGACCATGCATGCACAATTGTGTGACTGCTATAGTTGAAGAGTGGGACAGAGGGATACAGGCAGCTACTGATTCAGATGAAGTTAAATGAAGAGTAGCTGTTCCAAAAAAAACTAGTGCAGTTGTTGGTTAAGCAGAAGAAATATGTGTAAGTTATAAGGAAGATGTAAGAAACAAAGGTGTGCATTAATACATGTAGATGTGGCTATGTCCCCTTATATGTTTTTTTCCAACTAACATCTTTATTAAATTTTCACATATGACATAGGCAATCTTACATTTATATAAATGAAAAGCAAACAAAATGACACCACTTTAGTCGCAAACATACATCACAGACATCATTGAAACAACTGTAGTTGCAAACATTATACATAACTTCTAATCTATCCAGTCATTGTCAGTTAAGCATTATGTAGCTTAGTCACATCCTGCATCTTAAACCTCATTCCTTCTCTGCATATATTGGTTCAACAATTCCCATTTTTTCTTATGTAGTTTGCTCCTTCCCTTTTCTAAAGATCCCCGTTCCAGTTGCTTTATCTCTGTTATTATATTCACTGCTTGCAGTAAAGTTGGTCTAGACTTTGATTTCCATTTTCTAGTAACTGCTTTTTTGTCATCCACCATAATTAGCCTCAGCAAGGGTTTACTATGTCTAGGTAATTCCAAGTCCGTATCATAGCTCAAAAAGTCATCTCCCCAGTCAATCAAATCTGCTCACCCAGCATCTCTGACAGAGGAGTCTGCAGGGAATCCCTAAAGTCTGCCAGCTCATTACACTCCCAAAAAATAAGTTCCCGGCCACCTCTTTCTTGCTCATCACACCTCCAATATTTGCTATCCACCTGGGAAAAATTCTTTGGAGTCTACCTGGGGTATACAAATACCTATGTAAACACTTCCAGGCAAAGATCCTAAATCTCCTAGACTTTGTTTCATATTTGGGAGATGTACATATATCCCCCAATTGTCTCTTTGTGAATTGCTTATCCAGTCTCTCTTCCCAATCCTTTCTAAGTTCCTCTGATTTTTTCTTATAATAATCATGCAGTATTTTATACGCTTTACTAATTATTCCTTTTTAGCAGCAACTTCTGTTCTAGATTCTATTAAAAACTCTACCAGTGCTGGTCTTTCATTCAGGAGCCCCATGTTTTTTTTATTTCTTTGCCTATACTCTGATATCAGTCCTTGATAGGGAAGGCATTCTCTAACCTGCAGTCCACATAAATTCTTGGCCTCTTCCCATTCTGTTACCTTTCCCTTTCTAGTTATTTGCTCCCAGTACCTCGGTTCCTTTGCCAGTTTTCTCCAATAACTTCCAGCCCCCTCCTGCCTATTATCTGTATCCGTAACCACAGTCATCCCCTATTGCAAAATCTCTTTTCTCCATTCTCGTGATGGTTTAGTTCTTAGAATATTCCCTGGTATTTTATGAATATAATACTCTGTATGGTTGTTGTTGTTCTCCTTAAGAGCCTGCATCCAAAATCCCAATCTTTCCTTATTTCTTGAGCTTCCTCCCTCTATCATCATTCCTTTCCACTTTGAATTATAATTTAATGTTTGTGCTGTGTGTAAGAGCCTTAAATGTGTTGTTCTAAAATACCCCCTGAAATTGGGGTAATCCTATTCCGCCTTGTTCTGTTGGAAGAACCAACTTATCCCAATTGACCCTTGCTGTCTTCCCTTTCCAGATAAAATCCTTCAACTCTTTTTTAATTGCTATCCACAGCTTCTCCTCTGGTTGATAAAAATATGCCTGACCTGTGTATAAGACTAAAGGGACTAAAAACATTTTAATGGCTTGTATCTTAGTATCCATATCTATATATCAACGCTTCCAGTTTCTCAATTTTTGTATCATCTTCTGTTTAGTCTCTTCCCACAAATCCTTAGCTGCCACAACAGAGTCATTTCTAATCCATACTCCTAAATACTTTGTTTTATCATGTCCCCATAAATATGGATATTGTTGGACCAATTTGTGTGTGGGTACATAATTTACTGCTATTACTTTTGTTTTAGCTTCATTAATTTTGTAATTCAAGAAGATTTGAAACTGTTTCCAAACAGAATATCATCTATTCCTGGGGACTTTCCTATAGATTGGTTATACATAGCCATTTTTATCTCATATCTTCCTATCCTGTTAGTAATTGAGCGTCATCTGTCTCTAACCTTGGCATATTGAAATCTTCCATAAACATTTCCATTGATTTCCATATTTCTCTGCTTTATTACAAACTTTCAGAAATTTTCCAAAATACTTCTAATATTTCTACAGGATCTCTTGTTATCTTCCTTGTTATAGGCTTGCTGACAGCCCTTTCTACTTTCTGTTGCCTGAGTTGTTATGCTAAAAGTTTTTGTGCTCTAGAATTATCATAAAAAACAGTTGCATAAAAGCAAACTCAAGGTAATCCCTTATTTTCTGTTTAGCATTTTGCAGTTGCTCCTTTTCTTGTTCTGAGAGATTCCCCATGTTTTGCAGTACTTTAACATTTGTCAATCCCTCTAAATAATTCTTGTTACTTCTTAACCATATCCCCCTTTCTTTTATTTCCACCCTAGTTTTAAACTCCACTTTAATTTTATTCCACTCCCTAGCTATGTTTTCAGAAGAAAATTCTTTCTTCTCTAGTAGCTCCTGAATTAGTTCCAAAACCCATTTCTTAAATTCCTCTCTTTTCAACCAATAGGTGGGAACGCGCCAGTGTCTCATTTTTATTTCATTACTTCGCGTTTTTATTTTAGTTGTTATTGGCACGTGATCAAACCCGTGGTGGTGGTGCTGCGGTAGCGTTATCGCCTCACAGTAAGACGCCTCTTGCAATGAATGTAAGTGCTCCTCTTTTCCTTTGCCCCAGATATGCTGCTAAATAACCATCCTGAAAACCTTTCTTTATCAAATTCACATGTTCAGTTCTTTCCAGGTGTGTGTCCTGTAGCATAGGTATTTGCACTCTTCATTTTTAATATAGTTCACTACTCTTTCATAGGTTTATAGGTAGGTACTAGGCTATCGGTCCAAAGGTCTTCGTAAGCCTAGCCAACAAGGTTCCCTGGCTTATGCCACCCAAGAAAGTTATTTTCCTGTGCCACCATTGAGCAGAGACACAGAAGTGATCCCCGGGGTGTATTTCCTATTTCCCGTCCACGCATCAAGATTTTTCTTGAAGAGTGCTAATGAAGAACTTTGCTTGACATAGATGGGTAGCCTGTTCCAGAGTATGGGAAGTCTCTGGGACAAGAATCTATCCCTCCGGCATGTCCTGTTTATTGTGGTGACAAGGTTTAGGTCCCTAGAGTGTGTAGCTCGGAGGGATTGGGATTTCTTTAGGTGTAGCATGTCCAACAGCTCTGGGTTTGACATAGCTTTATATGTTAGGCAGAGATCACCTCGGAGTAGGCGATATGCTACAGAGTAATGCTGGAGTTTTTTGAGGTGGTCAGTGAAAGGCATTTGTTTGAGGCCAGTAATCCTCTTTGTGAGGTACTTCTGTGGCCTTTCCAGCTGCTGCAGATGTCTTGTGAGGTACATTCCAAAAGGGGCATTGTACTCTATAATGGGTCTAATGAGTGTCGAGTAGAGGGGAACAATAACCTCTTTTTTCCTGGATGAGAACCCTTTTATGATGAGGTATGCCACTTAGAAGGACTTCCTGACTACTGTGGCGATGTGACTATCAAAGGAGAGACTACAGTCCACCTGGGACCCAAGGTGTCTTATCACACATTTGGTGTTAAGTAGATTGCTGCCTATGTGGTAGTTCATGGGTACAGAGTTTTTACCAAAGGGGATGACACTGCACATTTTGGCATTGAGCTTGAGGCCATGGCTCTGACACCAGGCATCTGTCTCAGCAAGGCCCTTCTGTAGGATGTCCACATCATTTGGGGACTTGACTATGGCTCCTAGTTTGCAGTCATCTGCGAACTTCATTAGCCAGAGGCCTTCTGTGTTAGCCTGTACTTCAGACAATTAGATACCAAACAGGAGAGGTCCCAGGACGGAACCCTGTGGTACTCCACTTGTCACTGCTTTGAGGTCAGATTTTGAGTCTGCAACTTTTACAGTGTGGGTTCTGTCGGTGAGCCAGTTGGCAACCCATCTTGTGACATAGGGATTTATACCTAGTTTAGTGAGTTTAGCTATAATTCCAGAATGGGGGATGGTGTCGAAAGCCTTGGCGAGGTCAAGATAGGCTGTGTGAACCACTTTACCCTCATCTACGGCTTTGATGACTGCCTCAAAGAAGTCAATCAGGTTCAGGAGGCATGATCTGCCTTTCACAAATCTGAACTGGGTGGGATCCAGAGTTTGGAGGTTACCAATGTCTTTGTTTATGAGTTCCATGGCCTCGCAGACCAGGCTCGTCAGGCAAATAGGTTGATAGTTCCTGGGATCAGTGGTGGCTCCTCCTTTGTGGAGTGGGATAACTGTTACTGTGCGCCATTCAGTGGGCACAAAGCCTGATGCGAGGCTGTTAATTGAACATGGTGCTTAAGTGGGGAGCCAGTTCATTCTGAAGTTCGTGTAAAACACAACCTGGGATGTTGTCTGGTCCCATGGATGCTGTGGTTTTAGCTTTAGTGAGTGCAACTTTTACCTGCTTAGTTGTGATTACAGGGACTCTGCATTCTCCCCGTATAAATATGGGCCCTTTAGGGGGTAAGGGGGGTAATGTTAGCACTGAACCTATCTGCCAAGATGTTGTCAGTATCAGTTGGTTCTGTAATTTTTGTGCCTTTGTGCTGTAACTCAGAGTAGATCTGGGTGTTGCCATCGAGATTCTTGACATAGCTATAGAATGCTTTGTGGTTGTCCTTGGAATTAGTGGCAATTTTGTTTTCGTAGCTTGCTTTGGAGGATCTTGTAAGGGATCTCAGCATCTTACTGAGGCTGACCAGGGAGCTTCCCCACTCATGGGATTTTACTCTCTTTGCAACAGTTTCTTCCTTCTGTTGTACAGTTTGTTTATGGCAGGGGACCACCAGATTGGCTTCCTTTTTTTGGAGGAGAGTGTCTTGGTTCTGTTTGGGATAGCACAATCCATGCACTCATGTAAGTGCTTATAGAATGCATTTGTTTAGGATTCAGCAGTTGTAACTGTATTGTTCATCTGCATGGGTGTCATGAAGTCACGGGGGCGGGATGTGGATATCAAGGGTGATTAGTTTATGGTCAGAACGGATCAACGAGGAGTTGACTTTGTCACTCATGTTGGCAATGACTAGGTCTAGGATATTTGTTGCCCCTGGTGGGGGTGTGGATAAGTTGATCCAGGGCATTGGAGTTTATGAATTCCAGAAAGCGTTGAGCTAAGGAGTTGATATACGAGTAGTTTTCCCAGTTAATGGTGGGGTAGTTGAAGTCGCCCATTATTAGGGTGTTTGGTTTAACCCTAATATTTTCCAGTACATCAAGGAAAGAGGAGTGGGAATCCTGGGGCATGGTGGGGGATCTGTAGCAAGCTACAATTTGGATTGCAGTTTTGCCCAGAGTTAGTTGCACTTGGATAACCTCGGATGCATTATGCCGAGCAACTAGCCTGAATGTGTGGATATCCTTAATGAATATGGACACACCTCCGCCTTTGGTGTTTCGGTCTAGGTTACGTGGCCAAAAAGTGTGGTATGAGTTATAGCCTGGTAGTGCAGGAGTGCTCTCTGGAGCCTTGAACAAGGTCTCAGTCACTGCAACAGATATCAATGTTCTCCATTTATGGAGTGCCTCGAGTGAGTGCATTTTGAGATTTAGACTTCTAGCATTGAGTAGCATTACCCTCAGTTTTTTATATTTATCTGAAAGACCATTCATATTGAAAGACATTACAGAAAGCATCATTTTCTTATATAGTTATTATTACCACCTTTTATGTATAAATACTTTTTTGTTAACTGTCTATTTCCAACTTTTATCTTACATACATCTACTGTTTGGCGGGTTGGTCTTTTATACAGTTGTTTCTTATCATAGCCATTTGCGCCTGTGCCACATCTTGCATAACTTTTTTTTTTTGAAAGCCCTCATATAAAACAAACAACCCCCCGACCCCCATAAAACCTATTAACTTAATAATATCACACAAAATTATGTACTTTTGCTTCCTAATAAGAACAACATTTCTAAGTTGATAGCCACACAGACAGGCTAGAGTTAACCAAAAAGAAAGGTTAGTCTTGCTAAGATGCATGGTACAGCATGTGCTATTAGTAAGTTCTATTTGATTTAGACTATCTTTATAGCTCTCCCAGCTGAGAAAACACTTAAATGCTTTAAGTAAACCCTTTATTCAAGCCATTTCTCTTTATCAAATTGTCTTCTAGTGACATATAGCCAGACACAAAACTGCTAAGGTACCTTGTTTACCAGAAAAAAAGCCTTATAGTATTTAGTATTCTTTTTCATTTAGATGCTTTAACAGTCATTTCCCTATGCAAGCATGGGAAAAAGCACACTGATTTTTCTTTTGTCAAATTCTCTTAACCAGACCCTTCCTCTCTCCCCTCTCTTTTTCTCCCCCTTTTTTCATCGCAGTGCCTACATTTCTTAAAACTAAACAAAGAAAAAGAGAAAGGACAAAAAGAAAAAAAAGCAAACACCCTTGTTTATATTATTATCTCCATTGCATTTCAAAAAAGCTGAACAAACTTTACTTCAAGTCTAATTGGTTTTGTGTTATCTTTAAGGCTCTCACAGTTGGGAAAACCCCTGATTGTTTTCAGAGAACATTATGTCCTAGCCAGTTTCTCTTGTCTTTTTTTCCCCTCAGCCAATCCACTTCCACCAGACTGTCTCCAGTTTCTGTTTATCAGATTGTTTCCATGGAGACACGGAGACCAGCTGCAGACTTGCTCCTTACTATACAGACATGCATTTGTTAGAGAATAAAAGCCTCATAGTATTCAATATTTTTTTCATTTACTTGCTCTCTCTTAAAACTAATCCACTCAAGGTCCTTAATCAGTCATTTCCCCATGTAATAATGAAAAAGGTACATACATTTTAACTTTGTCATGCCTTTTTTAGCCAGGCTCCTTTGTTTTTATCATTGTATTGCCTATATTTTTCAAAGCTGTACAAGAAGAAAGAGGGAAGAGGGGAGAAAAAAAATGCCTGTTTACAATCCCCATTACACTTAAAAATAGCATGAAAAGAAAACCATGCACCACAAATACAGTATGTTTCAGAAAAGAAAGTGTGTTTACTTACAGTTGGCTTTCACCGCTCTCTCCCCCTTCCCAAAGCATTTTTCTGAATATTAATAGCATGAAGTAGGGCATGTACTTTACATTCCCCCACAAATCCAACAAATGTTGAAGAAGTCCAATATTTCCAGATTCTCTTGCTCTGTCATATTTCATAAATATAATTATTGCATTGTAATCCCACATTAAGTTACTGGTTTTATTACTGTTCTTCTCCATCACCCATATCCGGTCTCTGCTTCATTTCCAATGTACTCTCGATTCTTCTAGTCAACTCTCATGCACCCTTCCTTCTCTTCAACTTTTTCTGTTGAAATACTGGAAAAGGTTTTCAGGTACAGTCTCTCTGTGGTCTTTATTACAAGAGGAACAAGAAGCAGAATCTTCTA
Organism: Protopterus annectens; assembly: GCF_019279795.1. Taxonomy (NCBI): domain Eukaryota; kingdom Metazoa; phylum Chordata; order Ceratodontiformes; family Protopteridae; genus Protopterus; species Protopterus annectens. Next base: position 609,403,669 of record NC_056732.1, on the reverse strand, counting down.
CTGTTTCACAGCTCATTTTTGTTGGGCAAACTTTTGTAGTTCCTCCTTAGCATGCACTTCATCAAAAAATTATTTTGTCCCTCCAGGGAAGAATTCCTTGAAGACAGTTGGATACAGTAGTTTGAATCTCACACTTGTGTCTCGACATTCTCTGAATAATGGAATGAATTTACTTCTCATTTGCCTGGTGTGCAATGAGTAATCATTCTCTACAAACACTCTGCTGTCTCCTACATTTAGTATTTTGTCTTTCTGTCATACTTTTGTCAGATTCACCTCCTTCTGCTGGTACGATTGCATCCTTACTATTAAACGTTTATGTTGCTTTCTTATAGCTAGGTTTGGAGCTTACACACAATGTGCCCTTTCAACTAACAACTCTTAATGTGGAATACCAGTCCAGTTGCTTATTTGTGCTTTCATAAAATTAATACAGTCTGTTCCTTCCAGTTTCTGTGGTATAGTTGAAAATATAATGTTTTTCCTAAGTGCACTGTTCTCTGATTCTATCATTTTTTTAAACATTTCTTCCTGAGCAGTCTCATATTCAGCCAGCCTTTTCTTCATTTCGACCTCTGATTTTTGCAGCTTTATCATTTCATCTGAATATCTGTTTATAGCTTCTCCTATTTTTTCCAGCCTCTTGTTTTTTTGTGATGATATACTCTATCCCTGTTTTGTTTAGTTTAACCAGGTCTGTATGCAGTTCTCTTGTATCTTCCTGTAGGTTATTGGAAGCCATGTCTGAAGGTTGCATTGTTTTTTGCTGAGCAGCTGCAAAACTTTCCCCAGTCACTGTTTCTTCTTCACTTTTTGTAGCTGATTTTTTTCCAGGTCTTCTTTATGTCTTTATACCTGGCATCCAGGCAGTGCACTTACTTGCCAGTTACTGAAATTTAACAATAAACCCAAGTATACTGGCCTTCTCTGCTGAGTTTCTGTTTTCACAATAGGAAAGCTAGAAACAAGCTGTTATTCAGTGTGCATCCATCTTGGAAGTCCATCTGTGTCCCCATATATGTTTATAGAGTTTTTTTGTAAGGCCGTATTAATAGGAGGTCAGGAAGCAAGAAGGAGAAAAGGTAGCAGCAGCTAGAAGATGCAGGCTTAGAACTGGTAATAAATATTGATAGATGGAAGACCTTGGACTGGAGCACAAGGACTGTGACAGGTAGCTGTTCGAGATCTGTGCTATACATGAGGAGGTACACAGCCGCTATTATGGTATGGGCAGCTCAGTAGACATGGTAATGTGACAGTTTACATACTTCCCACTGGAATGTTCTGGAAATGTTCCCTGCACAAGACAAACATAACACTTGATGTTATGTTGTCCTTCTCGCCTTCATTCTTACTGGATGGGTTTGGAGCTGATCCTTGGCTCCGACTCGGGCAAATACACTAGCTTGAAGTCTTTCACTTGGCTCGTGGCTGAATACCTATCCCATCTTGCATTGGAGTAACCCCCAGATCTCATTTGCTGCTTGACTTTGGATGCCGTCTCCTTGGCCATGGATAATTGTTTTCAATTTCACTATTGATAGTTGTTTTCTTGTCGAAATTTTATTATTAGAGTTGCTATAGATCCTAGTCTTAGGCAGTTTATCCTTCCTATAGTATTGTGTGTGCCTTTTTTATCATCTGTTGTGTTGTTGTTTGTTGGCCGTCGTTTTTCTACTAGGCCCTATCCTATCCCTGTCAAACTTTTTGTTAGTAGTAGTTTGAGTATGTATTCCTTTTTGCTCGTTTGAGTTAGAGAACTAAAAGTAAACCCGTTTAAGTTAGAGGTTTTATTGCCGTGTGTTCCCCTTTAGCTCAGCTAGGTCCATTTAAGTCAGAGGGCCTAGCACCTATTTAACTTAGAGGGTAGAGCTGTGTTTTCCCTGTAGTGTTTTTTTCTGTGTGTTTGTCTTAGGGTGTTTATTGTGTCAGTACTTCTTATTGCTGTTGAAAATCTTTTGGTGTACAATATGTCTAAAGAGTCCAGAGATAAGGAACCCAAGCCCTCTGGGTTCAAGAAATACCAACAATGCTCGCAGAAAATGTCTATAACTGATGGGCACAGTGTGTGAGTGTACTGTTTAGGGGCTATTCACCTTCAGGAATCTTGCAGTTTTTGTCACTCCTTTAGCTCTCGAGTGTTGCATGAGAGGAAAAACAAATTGATTTTAAGAGGTTTAATAAAGCCTACTTTTTATGAAGCTTTACAAACTGCTTCAAAATCTAAGTCCCCAACTACTAGTGACAAATCCAAGAACTTTCTCTTCATCCTCTTCCTCAGCTCATTCCGAGCCTCCAAAGAAAATTGCTATAGTGACTGAAAAGTCTATGTCCTCTGCTCCACCGTCTTCAGAACTGAGGGAGACAGTTGGTGCAGACAAATCAAGTCCATCAGTTCCAAAGACTTCGGAACTGATAGAGACTACTTTTCGGAGCTGGTCTGTTGAATTAGAACTGGTGTCTCCAACCTTGAGATCCCCTATTTTTCAAAGGTCTCGATCCCCTATACTCTCATCCAGGTCTTCTAGGAGCATATCAGATGATGACATGGACAGGGTGGTATGTAGGCTTTTGAAGTCGCCGGTGCTGGCTAAATTGTTTTCTGCTCTGACCCCACTGGTCTCGGAGCCATCCAAGACGACTACATCCACTATTCTTCCTCCAAGCCATGCTGTATCTTCGGAGCCAGAATGCCAGATACCTGTTGTGGTAGATCCTTTGGTTCTGAGACCCCTTCAAGACTCTTCGTAACCGTTACCTGCTCCAACACTATCGGTGCCATCCGTAGTTCTCTGGTCGGCTCCGGGGAGGGGGAGCTCTCAGATCCAAATTTCTTCGGTTCCGAGTCTACCCCTTGGTGTGTTGGCATGAGTGAGCTCAGCTCCTACATCAGCCTCGGAGCCGATCTCCTTCGGGCCGGGGATTTCCTCTGTTTCCTCGGAACTGGAGGTGTCCTTGGAACCAGGGGGGGGGGGTCAGCCTTTGAGGTGATGAGGAGTGTGCTGTCCCCACCTACAGCTCTACTCAAGGGTACTGGCATTCTTCCCCCTCAAGCACTGGCATCTGCTTTGGCGCCATCCCATCCACAGGACAGCAGAGATTCAGGGCTTCAGGAAGCCCCATTGGGCAAGCCCCACTCTTCCGAGACCTCCTCAAACCAAATAGGATTCGGAACTTACTCAAGATTCTTTTTAGTACCAAAAAGAACAGGGGACTGGAGACCCATTTTGGATCTCAGCAAGTTAAACGAATCTTTAAAGAAGTCCAGGTTCTGAATGGTGACACTGCAGTCAATTCTTCCCTTTTTAGGGAAGGATAATTGGATGTGCTCAATAGACCTCCAAGATGCGTACTACCATGTAAAGATGGACAGAGCATCAAGGAGTCATCTATGCTTCCGGCTGGGAGCCAGTCATTATCAGTTTCGAGCTCTGCTCTTTGGTCTCACTACATCCTCCAGAGTGTTCGCCAAATGCATGGCAGTAGTAATGGCTCACCTGAGACGCCTGGGATTCCAAGTGCTTCCATATCTGGACGACTGACTCCTAACTGCCACCACCAAGCATCTACTTCTACAGGCCAGTGACACTACACTGGAAATTTGTGCTCAATTAGGCATAACGGTAAATTTTCAAAAGTCTGCCTTGTCAATGTATTACACTCATAGATGCAGATCTAGACACAGTTTCCATGATGGGCTCACCTTCTGCCTGAGAGTTTCTGTCCTCAGACAACAAATAGTCAGTCTACTTCCCAAGAACAAGGTAAAAGCAAAAGTAGTTTGAACACTCCTTGGAACCATGGCGTCAACCATAACTCTAGTGCCTCTAGCCAGGATGCAAATGAGAATCCTTCAGTGGCTTCTGTTTGCTCAGTGGTCTCTACAAGAACTTCCTGTGTCCCATCAGATAAGGATAACAGATTCATGCAAGAGAGATCTTCTGTGGTGTTTTCAGTCTGATCATGTGACCTTTGGAAAGACCCTTTGTACCACAATAACCTGTTGCTACTGTGACCATAGACGCTTCCCAGATAGGGTGGGGGGGGCATTATCTGGGAAGAATAGTCCAAGGCACATGGCAAAAACATGAGGCTCAGTTGCACATCAGAGTTCTAGAGATGAGAGCAGTGCTTCTGGCGTTGCAAGCACTTCAGGATTCTCTCCCACTAGGAACGATTGCAATCCAGTCAGACAACATGTCAGTAGTCTGGTACATAAACAAACAAGGAGGAACCAGATCATGCCTCCTTTGTCGAGAAGTGCTGAGAGTATGCAATGGGCAATCTCTTCTCAATGTTTTCTGGTAACAACACATTTCCCGGGGAAATCCAACATGATAGCGGACAAGCTCAGCAAGGAGATTTTGATGCCTCATGAGTGGTCTCTGAAACAGAACATAGCGGACAAAATTTTCCGAACTTGGGGCCAGCCTTGCTGCGATCTGTTTGCAACCCCCCTCGAATACCAAATGGAGCAGCTACTTTGCCCTAATTCCCCCAGTGGGGGAGACACCGAGAAATGCACTCCTCCACGATTGGCCCTTGGGATGACTATATGCCTTTCCTCCCTTTCCCCTAATACCCTTAGTCATTCAGAAGCCAAAGCCTTGGGAAGCAAGCTAATTCTCATTGCCCCATATTGGCCTCATCAGGTTTGGTTCCCCTTCCTCTGACCTCATCTTCAGGAGAAGCCATGGGTTCTGGACCTAGTTCCAGACCTTCTGACTCGTATGTCAGGAGCGCTTCACCTTCTCTCCAGACCCTTAGTTTGACAGCTTGTCTGCTCCACTTCCAAACATAGTCAGGCTTCAAAATTGTACTCCAGCAGTTAAACATGTTTTGCTCTCTTCTCATAAGACTTTGACCAGAAAATTATATTCCAGCAAATGGAAGAGGTTCTCCTACTGGGCAAGGGCGAGAGACATATATCCTTCCTATGCTTCTATTAGTTAAAGTTTTGAATTTCTGGCAGAACTTTTCCAGCAAGGCTCCGCTGCAGCTACAATCAAAGTCCAATTAGCTGCCATTTCGAATTATCACATCAGTGAATACACACCTAATCTAATGTCACACAGGCTGTGTAAAGCATTTTTGAAAGGAACTTGTTTGTTGAGACCTCCCATAAAAGAACCTCTCTCACCTTGGGACCTACATTTCGTTCTTACTTAACTAACTTTACTCCCATTTGAACCTGCTTCTTCATCGATCTAAAATTTCTCTCTTGGAAGACCATCTTGTTAGTGACTATTACATCTGCACGAAGAGTCTATGAGTTGCAAGCTCTATCAATTAAGCCGCCGTACCTTATTTTTCATAAGGATAGAATATCTTTGAGGACTAATCCAGCTTTTTTGCCAAATGTCTGCTCACAAACCAATCTGAACCAATCTATTGAACTCCCATTTTTCTTTCCTAATCGTACCAACAAGGCAGAATACAAACTACATCAGTTGGATGTACATAGACAACAGAGATTTTATCTACATAGAACCAAAGACTTTAGGAAAACAGATCAGCTATTTATTCCTTCTTTCAAGCAAAGCAAGGCAAGCCAGTCTCAAAAGTTACACTTTCAAATTAGCTTTCCAGTTGTATCACCTGTATATACACCTCAAACAATAAAAGTTTACCTTTCAAAGTCAAAGGCCATTCAACTAGTGCACTAGCAACATCCTCTGCTTACCAAGCCAGATTGTCTAGGGTAGTTTTTGTGCAGCTGCTACATGGGCTAGGCCCCATGCATTTATTACTCATTACAAAGTAGATTTGGCCTCCAGGGACAGTGCTTCTTTTGGGTCCACAGTGCTCAAAGGTGTACTCCTGTAAGCCACCCAGGAAGATGGTGCTAGGGACACTGTCCCACCCAGTAAGCATGAAGGCGAGAAGGACAACATAACATAAAGAGGTTATGTACCTACCATAACGTTCCATGTTTGTTGTCCTTCTTGCCCTTCTTTCTTATGTCCCTCCCTCCTTCCCCCAGCCAAGGCTGCTAGAGGATTTAGATAAGAGTTTTTCCTTTCCTCCTAGTGAGGGAGTTCCTCTGAAATTCGTTGTTTTTCCTCTTATGTGTTTATATATATATATATATATATATATATATATATATATATGTGTGTGTGTGTGTGTGTGTGTGTGTGTATATATATATATATATATATATATATATATTTAAAGATCCGTACAGATGCTCGATTGCTTCTTTTACCATATCCTAATTTGGTGAGCATACTTGCGCAAAAGTGCTGTTCACCGAAGCAGCACTTTCGTGTAAGTATGCTTTTTGTTCTGGTCGTACTACCCATGTGAAGTTGTTCAATCTCGCCGTTTGTTCTTACACGTGGAGCCGGCCGCTTTCCAAGCTCAAGATCTTTGAGTAGCTCGAGGCACAGCCCCTATCCCATGATGCTCTCTGACTAACCCCAGATCTAGTTTGCTGCTGCAACGGATCGCAAGTTCTCCAGAGAGCTCGGGCCAGTATAGGTTCATAGGTTCATAGGTTGGTACTAAGCTATCAGCCCTAGGGCCTATACAAGCCTAGCCATAACAATTCCCTGGCTATTTCTTCCCACATTATTTACTTTCCTGGACCCCTGTCTAGCAGGGCGACTGACGTGATCCCTGGGGTGAATTTCCTTTCTCCCATCCAATCGGCAAGGTTCCTCTTGAAGAAGTCCAAAGAGGCACTCTGCTTGACATGTATGGGCAATCTATTCCAGAGTCTGGGGAGTCTCTGGGTCAGGAACCTATCCCTCCAGCATGTTTTGTTTATTGTGATGACAAGGTTTAGATCCCTGGCGTGTAGCTCTGAGGGATTGGGATTTCTTTAAGTGTAGCATGTCCAACAGCTCTGGGTTTGACATGGCCTTGTATGTTAAGCAGAGATCGCCTCTGAGTAACAGAGTATAGCTGGAGTTTTGGGCATCTGCTTTAGGCCTGTGATTTTTTTAGTGAGGTATTTCTGAGGCCTTTCCGTTGTTGCAGATGTCTTGAGAGGTACATACCAAATGGGGCGTTGTATTCCATAATGGGTCTAATGAGGGATGAGTACAGTGGGACAATGACCTCCTTTTTTCTGGATGAAAAGCCCTTCGTGATGAGGTGTGCCACATAGAAGGATTTCCTGACTGTTGTGGCGATGTGGTTATCGAAGGTGAGACCACTGTCCACCTGTGTCCCTAAGTCTCTTATCACACTTTCTGTGTTTAGTGTACTGCCACCGATATGGTAATTCATGGATACATGTTTTTTCCCAAAGGGGATAACAATACATTTATTGAGCTTGAGCCCATGGCTCTGGCACCAAGCATCTGTTTCTGTAAGGCCCTTTTGTAGAGTATCCACATCATTTGGGGATTCAATAATGGCTCCCAGTTTGCAGTCATCTGCAAACTTTGTTAGCCAGAGTCCCTTAGTGTTGACCTGTACTTCAGAGAAGTAGATGCCAAACAAGAGCGGCCCCAGGACTGAACCCTGAGGTACTCCACTTGTCACTTGTCTGGAGCTGGATTTGCTACTTTTACAGTGTGGGTTCTATCAGTAAGCCATTTAGCAACCCATTGGGTGACATAGGGATTAATGCCCAACTTAGTAAGTTTATCTATGATTCCAGAGTGGGAGATGGTGTCAAAGGCCTTGGCAAGGTCTAGATAGGCTGTGTGGACCACCTTACCCTTGTCCATGGCTCTGGAGACTGATTCAAAGAAGTCAATCAGGTTCAGGAGACAAGATCGGCCCTTCACAAACCCAAACTGGGTGGGGTCCAGTGTTTGAAGGTTGCCAATGTCTTTGTTTATAAGTTCCATGATAATACGCTCCATGGCCTTGCAGATAAGGCTTGTCAGACAGCCTCTGTCTTTGAGCATTTTCTGGTTCATAGTTAGTGAGTTTTACTCCAATTTGATAAGTAGTATATTTCTTTGTCTTTTTTGTGGTTGAATTAGTCGAATTTGTGTATTTTTTCGGAGCGGTTGCTCTTGGGCCTTGCCCTTCTTTTCGTCAGGCACTGCTGTGCCTTTTCTCTACAGTTGAACAGGGTTCTGTCAACTTTATTCCCTATCCCTTTCTTTGATAGTGTGTTGTTGGCTAAATGTGTATTCTTTACAATTGTTTTGGGACAGAGTGCTTGTTGGTATAGATTCATTTATACTGTGAACTAGTTAGTCTGTTTGCGTAGTATGTCAGGGATCTGATAACTATTCCTATTATGTCTGACCAAAAAGAGAGAGAAGTCGGGGTTTAAAAGGTGCGACTGTAGTCAAAAAATGTCCATTACAGACAACCATGTGTCCTGTGTGTATTGCTTAGGACCTCTGCACTTACAAGAGGATTGTTCCTTCTGCCACTCTTTTAGTGGCAGAGTTTTGCTTGAAAGGAGGAGAAAACTTATGGACAGAGGACTGTTGAAACCTGAATTTCAGGAAGCCTTGGATAGGACTGACTAGACCTCCAAGCCTTGAAAGGGTTGAAGTCTTCAAAGGTGTCCTCGGAACCCAGCTCCTCAGTTCAGAGCACCTCTGTTAAGGTGCGGTCGCCTGTTCCTAAGTCATCGGAGCCGTGCACCGAACCGATGTTTCACAGCCAACCCTCTGAGCTGGAGCCGGTGTCAGAGGTGTTGAAGTCTCCAATCCTTCGATCCGTGGCTTCTTTGGTCCCTTTGACCCGTTATTCTAGGACCCTTTCAGACGTCGATGTGGATCGTGTGGTGCAGAGGGTTTTAGAGAACCCGGCATTGGCTAAATTACTCTCGGTTTCATCCCAGCTGGGTTCGATTCCTAATACCATCCCTTTGCCTGTGCCTACTCCTCCTCCGACCTTACCTAGGCCTTCGGAGGCGGAAGATCTGATGTTTGTGGAACCCTCGGAACCGAGTCCTGTCCCGGTGACCTCGGCTCCGTCTACCCTGATCTCTTCGGTGCCATGTGAAGAGTCTCGGAGCTGACACTCTCTCGTCGGTTCCGGGGGGGAGAGTTGAACCAACGCATCAGTTCTGACCCTTCCTCTCGGGGCCTCGCCGCAGATGAGCTCGGCTCCGTCCTCGAGTTCAGAGCCCTTGGTCTTGGCACCGGGGAAGCCGCCTTCTTCCTCGGAACAGGTGGGGTCCTTGGGCCGAGACTCTGGCACCTTCGATGCCATGAGGAGGGTAATGTCTGCCAAGACTCTCAATTTCTCAGGTCTTTACTCTTCCTCCCCTAAAATACCGCATTCTGCCTCTACATCACAGGTCCCTAATAAGCGTCGAGACCCAGAGCCTCGGGTAACCCCTTTGGGTGAACCCTGCTCTACTGAGACCTCACCAGATGCTCCCACTGATGAGGTCCCCAGAAAGAGACTTTGCAAGAGGAGGCATTTGGATTCCCCTCAGGAATCCTTGATATCAGACACAGACTCGGAGGAATCAGAAGGGTCCCCACGGTCCCCCTCGTAGGATGTCTCCTTCGCAGACATCCTGGAAATACTGAAACGGAGGGGTGACTGGCAGTCCGTTACCCTGAGGATGAGTCGGTGCTCCTGAAGGCCTTTGGGTCTAAACCTTCCACCTCCTGGGTTACTCCACCCTTCGATGAACTCATGGATCTGGTTGCTCAAAGGGCATGGGAGTCCCCTGATTCCATGGAACCAGTCCCTCGGAGGCCCAATAAATTTATCACTTCCCCTTCAGACAAATTGTACCTCACTAAAGGAGTTCCTGTTGACGCCATGGTGGTGGCGGCGGCCACCAAGAAAGAGATGTCGGAGACCTCTGCTTCTGTCCATCCTCCTAATAAAGACTATGGACAGGTATGGGAAACGCATTTTTAGTTCTGCGACATTTGCCATGAGATCACTTAACTACCTAACCCATTTTACCTGTCTTCAGCGAGATCTCCTACAGGAACTTGGAGATACTCTAAAGGGTAACACAGATGAGGCTGTCTCAGAGAAGGTTACAGCTCAGCTTTCTACCCTGAATTCCATTGTCAATTCGTCCATGCGGCTCATTTCCTATGCAGCCGATGGATCGAGTCGAGCAGCAGGCTCAGCGATACTTCTGCGGAGACAGTCCTGGATGCTCTTATGCTCCTTTGCGGAAGCCTTCAAGTCTTCCTTTGTCAGCACCCCATTTGATGGCTCTACCTTGCTTGGGCCACAAGTCAAGGAGACTCTCACTAGGTGTGAGCAGGAAGGAAAGACTCTGTCTGCCTTAAGAGTCCGTTTTTCCACCCCTACCAGACTATACCCCAAAGGACAGAAAGGTGGAAAAATGTGGTTACGGAATTCCCAAGGAGCTTTCCAGAACACACGTAGTGACCCCCCCTTCAGGGGTAGAGGAGGGAGCAATAATGGAAGACGCAACTTGGGCAGCAGAAGGGGTCCGCAAAACCAGGGCGACAGGGAGCAAGCCTTTTCAGCACTCCTGAGAGGAGGCCCGACTGTCCTACTCTTGAGGCAGTGGGGGGTCGCTTGGCCTTGTACCCAGATGCCTGGCTAAAAATTACATCAGATTCCTGGGTACAAAGCATCATTAACAGAGGTTACACCATTCCCTTTTCAGAATCCCTGCCAGTCAGAACAAGAATCCCAGATGTTCCACCCAGTCTGCGGGATCAAGCAGCTATAGAAATCCAAAAGCTGCTGGAAAAAAAGAGTTATCCAGCTAGTCCCGGCGGACCAGGTAGGATCCGGAACTTACTCCAGATTTTTTTTAGTTGCAAAGAAAACAGGGGCTGGAGGCCCATTTTAGACCTCAGCAAGCTAAACTTTTTGTAAAGAAGGAAAAGTTCCGGACGGTCACGCTTCAGTCAATACTCCCATTCCTGGGAACCAACAATTGGATGTGCTCTTTAGATCTCAAGGATGTACAGACTTCACTAGACTATGTATACACTTGGCAAATACTGCTTTTTTTTCTACACTGTGTATAAATCTATAACGTGTATAATGTAGAGTGTTTCTCACCAGGCCTCCACTAAAAAGAGGACTGTGTGCCCAGTTGGATTTCCCCTGGCAACAAATGCAATAAATAAATAAAGTAAATAAATGCAGGCTTCCCTGTTTGTTCAGGGGTAAAGTCCCCCATGAATAAGGTATTTGGTGGAATGGTAAGTACATCTGTGTATGAGGTATAGCTTGCAGGGATAGCTTGCAGGGATATGATATGGGGCTCTACCTATGGTAATTTGGTAGTGTGATCATGGAGAAGCTCAAGCTCATCATCCTGTTTGACCAGCCTTGAAGTGTGTATGTTTTTGATGTAGATTGAGATGCTCCCACTTTTAGTCCCTGACTGCAGTAACTGGTCTAAGTGTATGGGAGGCATTGTAGTCATGCATTGGTAACTGCACAGATATCTGCATTCTCCAAAGTGAAGAGAACCTGTAAGGAGTGGAGTTTCTTGTTTAGGCCTGTAACATTGAGCAGTAACACCTTTAGAGTCCCTTGAGTTAATTTTGCTTAGTTGGAAAGCTTGTCAATTTTGGAATTGCCTAAAAAGACACTATGGAGAGGACAATATTTGAAAGCCTAGCTAGGATGTGCAGACCATTCTTCCCAAAGCTATGTGATCTGTTAACCGTATCCTACCATAGTGACAAACATACTCCTTTTGGATGACAACAGAAGCTAAGTTAAGATAATTATTAAAGTCTGTCATCTTCTGTTTGTATAGTGGCATCATTCTTGGTGAAGGTAGACTGATGTTCAGTGTTAGGCTCATACCAGCTTGGGACACTTTGAGAGCTCCATAATATCTCTTCATATAGTCCATCTCAGGTCATTTACACCCACATGGACTGTGAAAAAGTCATACTGGTACTTGTGGTTCAGTGACATAATACATGAGTGAATTGGCAGATCTTCGCCCCTTGTAGGCAAACTGACCATAGTTTTCTCCTAGTTCAACTTGGTGATTGGGCTATCCATATATCTTACAGTGGAAAGGAGGATCAGTCAGACAGAAGCCTGCACTCTTTTAATAGAGAATAATCTTTTTCCTTTCCTTTTCCATAGCAGCATCCACTTACAGAGACCAATGTATAGCCGTTTATATAAACAGGTTAATGTTAATGTCAGAGCTGTTAAAGTTTGAAGAGGGTGTTTATCAATACTAAGAACTGGCTTGGAACTACAAGTATCAGTATGACTTATTCAGACTTAGCTACATGTGAAGTTCATAGGTTGCTACTAGGCTAACGGCAACTAGGACCCTTACAAGCCTAGCGGCACACCCTAAACCATTTGGGTCCCCAAGTATCATTGGCGTCTATACAGGGGAGGCCATGTTAGTAGGGAGGTAACTAAGGATTTGTAAGGGAGTATTAGTTGCGATAAAACTTTTCTTATTGATGGCCTCTGTCCATAAGGGACATGGCGACCAGACCTAGGGCAAATTTACAATTTTCCAGCCAGTTGTTGAAGTTTCTTTTTGAATGGAGTCAGCAATGAACTATATTTTATATGGATCAGGAGTCTTTTCCATAGTGTGTCTACATTCTCCAGAATGAGGAAGGCCTGAAGGTTGTGAATTTTTTTTTTATTTAGGCTCCTAGCGTTGAGCAATGACACCTTAAGGTAGCTTGTAGGCTATTTCACTATGTTGGTAGTTTCATCTTTTTAGCGTGGCCTAAAAAAAGGCTGTAAAGGGGTGGATAAAGTTTTAGCCAATATCCAAAATCCATCCAAAAACCTGGGGTGGGGGTGGGGAGCGAGGCACATCCTTGGCAAAGCAACATGTTTTTGCTTGACTGTGTCCTCCCATGCTTTGAGATATTGGATTCCCTTGGAGTGACACACGAAACTAAGCCAGTTATTAAGATCAATCATTTTATGTTCATACTGTGGCATCATCCTTGGTACATTTAGAATGTTTCTCAAAGCAAGGCTGGCACCTATCTGTGACAAATATTCCAAGAGATCCATTATGTCTCTTTTCATATAGTACATTGAGGTACATATCTCAGGTCATTTACACCTCCCTGGACTGTGGTAGAATCATTTTGATACCTGGGGTGCAGTGACTAGAGTGCACACGTGATATTGCAGGTCCTGGCTCCAGATAGGCAACTAATCATTATCTTCTCCTTGTCTAACCTGGTGAGTGGGGCATCTGTGTGACACACATTGAAGTCCCTAGTGACAGGAGTATTGGGTAAGGTCAACGCTTATGGGCTTTCCTGTTGGGGGACCATTGGATGTAGGCTGATTTGAAATGTTTGGTGTTGCTTTGGTGTGTGTTTAAGTGGTTGCCGAGGAGCAGTGTTGCCATTAGATGGCTTTGAAGGTCTTTGAGATTTGGGAAGGCTTATCTCAGCATTACACACTGTGTGTGTGTGTGTGTGTGTGTGTGTGTGTGTGTGTGTGTGTGTGTGTGTGTGTGTGTGTGTTCCTGACAACCTCGGTAGTATGCAAGGTTTTTGCATACTGTGTCATTCATGATCAACTGGTTATTTGAGAACACAGGATTATTGCTACATTACCTTAGGATGCCCAAATCTGCTGACCTGGCCACAGAGATATTTGGAAATTGCATATCCATGTTGTTTGGACCTGGAATAGGCTGGGTTGTTTAGGATTAAGGATTGGGTTATAAGAAGGGTCTCTTCTGGGGTTAAAGGCAAGATGCTATATAATGCTAGGATATGGTAGTGCTATTTTATGTGCAAGTTAGCTGCTCTAAGCTCAGTTCCACACAATTCCATACTGTTTAACAGGATATTCTTCATGTTTCACTGTTGCAGTCATCACATTTGGGTTATCCCTGCCAGGGTAGCCCTCAGCCGGCCCGAATACCAGAGACTTAGTATTTCTGCATCGGTTGCTGTCACTTCAGGACTGACGTCAGGTCAGTAGTATAAAGTAAGGCAGCTGACGCCATTACATCAGTCTTTCTTGCCATGGAGCCTGAAGCAGAAGCAGTTCGCATGAGTGCCGGTCGGCTGCTACCTGAGTTTCGTCTTCCGAGTTGAAGCTGAAGTCTTCCAAATCTAAGTACCCCATTGGGGATCCTTTTTTCTTGCACTAACCAATGTCAGAAAAAGTTAACAATTGTCTCGCCTGTGGAAAGCAAATACCACACCGAGACTTTCATTCATACTGCGTCACTTGCTTAGGCCCAGACTACGACGTCCACTGCTGTCGCTTCTGTGCTTTGTTCAATGCCAGATCTATACTTCGTCGGGCCCTTATTGTAGCTAGATATTTTCGCATACAGTCCTCGAATTCCGGTATGGCTTTGGTAAGCTATCCGACAGCACATCTTCTGAAAACACGTAAAGACAGAGATAGACCACACAGGTCCAAACCTACTGATGATGCTCCCGTTAAGCTAGTTGTCAGTTCTCCGGTCCTCAGTGAGGTGCTTTTGCAGCCCCTGATGCCTGCTTCTGTGGATTCGCAGGCTGCTACTGAGACCCTTTCAGAGTTCGTATGCCGCAAAACTCTTCTTTGACTAAGGACCCCGCGGTCGTCTCTACCTTGGATGGGTCTGGAGCCGCTGAGTAGGCACCAGCTTCTGAGGAAGGCCTTCGCACTACCAATTCTCGACACAAACCGACTTCTTTCACGACTACCATTCTTTTGAAAACTACTGAGTTTTTTAGGCCCAGGTTACGAACCACACCCAAGAAACTGACGTCCCAATCTCAGGCACCCGCTTCCTTGCCTCAGTCTCAAATGCTTAAAATGGCAGAAGACCTTATCATGCTGATCAGGGGGAAGCCAAGCTACCCCTTTCAAAAGAAAAAGAGAACTGTCACCTGTAGTTTTGTCTGAACAGGAGTCCGATGATTCTGATGCTTCTGAGTATGAAGACATGCAACCCCTCTCTGCTTATGAGGATTCTGATGCAGAGGATTCCATTCCTTCAGCCTCTTCCCCTGAGGATTTTTCCTTTGGGGAAACCCTGCACACCTTAATGGAGCATTTCCAGTGGGAAAGTTAGGACTTCCCTCAGTCTAAAAAGAGACTCAGGGAATTCTTAGATCTTCCACAGCACTGTCCATCCCCCCAGTCCTGGATGTTGTGAAGGATGTTTTCCTGGAATCCAGCTTGACTCCTGACACCCTCCTTCCTGCATCCTGAAAACCAGACAGGTATTACAAAGTCCCTGACTCACACAAATTTCTTTTTAAAAATCCTACTGCTGACCCTGAGGTAATTTCTCAAGGGCCTAAAGGAATTAAAGCAACCTCTGCTAAGAATTCCACCCCCTCAAATAGGGATTTCCGAGCACTAGACAGATGAGGTAAAAAAATATACACCTCAGCTACTCTTGCTATCAGAACACTAAATTGTCATTTCTATATGCTAAAATTTCAGCAACATACCGTGGAACTCCTCAAACAAAAACGTATTCCTTTCTTGCTTGTGCAGAATCTAAAGAATTACAAGAGTTAATGCATTCTGGAAGTCAAGTAACTAAACACACTTTGCAGTGTGTTTTTGATGCCCTAGAAGCTTCTTGCAGGGCAGCAGTCACCGGTTCTGTCCTCAGAAGGCATGCATGGCGTAAGGAACAGCCCTTGCCAGACCATATTAAATCTAAATTGTTGGATGCCCCCTTGCACAAAGGCAACTTATTTGTTACTAAGGCAAAAGAGGTCTTAAAAAGGATGGAAGAAAAAGCAAACTCTATGCAGACAGTTAAGGATTTCTTACATGTCTAGCCACCCAGGTTCAGCAGGCATTGTCCCTCCAAGCACTGGTCCTTTCCTGCTCCCACCAGGTCAGTTCCGCCCAGACCCCACAGACAGCAGCCACAGGGAATTCAGAAATCTAAGCAGTGGACTACCTCCACTTCAAAACCAGGAAGTTCTAAACCACTCCCTTATGGTAAGAACTCGCAATGACTCTCCTCCCCCACCCCCTCCATCTGCCCACCTCCACTTATCCCTAGGAGGAAAACTCTCCTTTCATGCAAACATCTGGGTTATCATCGACCGCTGGGTTCTCAATATAGTGCCCCAGGGATACAAATTTTTTTTCCACACCCTTCCAACTCCAAAAGGGTTCCTAGATCTACCTCAAAACCAGTGGGCAGTGGTGCAAAAGCAAGTCCTTTCCCTGCTCTCCATGAGGGCAGTAGAGCACGTTCCTGCAGAACAGAAAGGCCAAGGTTTCTACTCCAGACTTTTTCTGGTACTCAGGAAAGATGGGCACCTGGTGCCCCATCCTTGATCTATCCATTCTAAACACTATCCTGGTGATTCCAAAATTCAAAATGCTCACCCTCCAGCAGCTGCTACCCATTCTCTCCAAGGATGCTTGGCTATCCACCCTAGACCTAAGGGAGACCTACCTCCACATTCCTATCAGGGAATCGTGCAGTAAATTTCTCAGTTTCGGGGCAGGATCTCAGCACTTTCAGTTGTCTGTGCTTCCCTTTGGCTTATCTACTGCTCCCAGAGTATTCACAAAATGTCTGGCTCCAGATTTACCCATACTTAGACGACTACCTAATTCAGGCAGACAGCCAGGAAAAGCTACTCAAGCACCTGGCCTTTGTAAAGTCCTTTCTAACCTCCATGGTTTACATAATCAACGAAAAGAAATCCAAACAGGTAGCCACCCGAAGCATTATATTCCTGGGAGCAAGCCTGGGCACAGCATCCCAGATGACATTCCTTACACCAGAAAAGCAAACCTTCCTGATAACCTGCTTCTCTCAACTAGCCACCAGACCCCAACTATCTGCAAGGAAAATCCTGCAAGCTCTGGGGTTCATGACATCTTGCATTCTACTCATTCCATATGTCAGACTGCATATGAGGAAACTTCAGTGGTATCTAAAAAGCCTTTAGTGCCAGCAGTTTCAAGACCTGGAGACTCTTATACCTATAATATCCGCGGCGGTGGTGCTGCGGTAGCGTTGTCGCCTCACAGTCAGACGCTGTCCGGTTCGATTCTCAGCTAGAGCGTCTTCTGCATGGAGACATGTGTGAATGGGCGTACCTTCGTTGAAGGTTGTGCGTCAGGGCTGGTAACTCGGCATGTAAAAATCAACTACCAATCATTAGCGGACCAGAGTTCCGCTGTGGCGACCCCTAACCGGGAAAAGCCGAAAGACACAACAACAACAACCTTTCCTCAGAAAAGATTTTCTTTGGTGGGCAACAGCATGCTCCCTCAGCAAAGGACTACATTTCTCGCCACTCCACACTGCCCAGACCATCACCACAAATGCATCAGATTATGCCTGAGGTGCACACCTGGACAGCAGGTGCATACAGGGCCAATGGAGCCCACAGCAAATCCATCCGGACATCATCCAAAAAGAGATGATAGCTGTCCAGCACACCTTGATAGCTTTTAAGCCCCTTCTCTTCCCAGGAACTTTCCTGATCAAAACAGACAACACAACTGTGATGTGGTACATCAACAAGCAGGGAGGGACTCAGTCCTACCCTCTGTGTAGGCTGGCCGTGACCCTTTGGCACACAGCCTCTGCCATGCAACTCCACCTGTTAGCACAATTCCTATTGTGTTCTCTTAACTCTCTGGCAGACCACTTAAGCTGAAATCTTCTGGACCCACACGAGTGGCAGCTCAACAGAAGAACCTTTGCCCTAATAACTCAGAAATGGGCACCCGAAGGTCGGCCTCTTTGCCTCCCACACCAGCCATCAGTTCAGCAAGTACTGCACCAGGGAGCATCACAGCATGGCTTGGAAAGTAGATGCCCTGTCCTTCCCCTGGGTCAGTCTATCGGTCTATCCCTTTCCTCCACTGCCTCTCATCCCCAGGGTACTGTTCAAAATAAAGAAGGAAAATCTAAGGACAGTTCTAATAGCTCCAGACTGACCTTGCCAGCACTGGTACCCCTTGCTGCGCAGCTGGTCTTTTCTGCAACTTTGGCATCTACCTCAGATTCCAAACCTCCTGACCCAGAGGGAAGGGGAATTCATGCATCCCCCAACTGCAGACACTCAATTTGGCAGATTGGCTATTCCCTAACCCCTGATCAGTCTTGACAACCTCAGCAAACAGGTTCTAGAGGTTATACGTGAGGCCAGACGCCCTAGCACTAGGAAGTCTTTGCTGAAAAGTGGAAAAGGTTCTGCACCTGGATTCAGGCTAAGGTAGCCAATACGGCACAGCCCTCTCTCCCTATTATCCTGGATTACTTAGCTGACCTGCTACACAGTGGACTCTCCTTTTTCTTTATTAAAATTCATGCCTCTGCTATCTCTGCTCATTTTCCCACTGAGCATCCCCTTTTCTCACACCTTCTGATCAAACAGTTCCTAAGAGGGGCTAGCAACTTGAGGCCACCCAGAAGAGCACCAAACCTGCTTTGGGACCTTAACTTTGTGTTGGAAAAGCTCACCCCCACCCCCCTTTGAACCTGCCTCTTCAGCAGAGCTAAAATTTCTGTCCTGGAAGACTGCTTTCCTTCTGGCCATAACTTTAGTCAGAAGGGTCTCTGGGCTGCAAGCACTCATGGCTGTGGAACCCTTTATCATCTTCCATGCTGACTGAGTATCACTCAGGACTAACACATCCTTCATGCCCAAGATGGTGTCCAGTGTGGCTCTCAACCAGTCCATTTATTTGCCCACCTTTATCCCTAACCCACAGAACAAGGGGGGAAGGATCCTGCACTCTCTAGATGTGCACAGGCAGCTCAGATTCTATCCAGACAGGACTAAATCCTTCAGAAAGTCTGATCAATTGCTGGTTAGCTTTGCTGCAGGGGCAGAGGGCAAAGCCATTTCCAAACAAACCATCTCCAAATGGATAGCACACTGCATCGATTTCTACTACAAACAACACGGAAAGCCTCCCCCCAAGGGGGTCAGGACTCACTCCACCAGAGCAGCCTCCACCTCTGCAGCTTTCCTCAGAGGAGTCCCCACCAGGGACATCCTGGAGGCTGCCACCTGGATATCTGTTCACACTTTCACCAAACATTACCACCTACCTATCTTCTCCAAATCCAGGGCAGGGTTTGCCTCTGCAGTCTTGCAGGGCATCCTAGCCAGCCCTTTGTTTCCTTAACTACCTCCACCCTTTTCCTCAGCTTTGGGAATCAACCCACATGTGATGACTGCAACAGTGAAACATGAAGAACATAGTACAGTTGTGTACACTTACCATAAATGTAGATGTTCGAGTGTATTCACTGTTGCAGTTCTGGTTTCCCTCCCTCCATCCCCCTCATCTTTCTTCTCTTTCCTTACAAGGGACATTTTGGTATTTACTTTCTACTGGTGGGGTTCTTCCACTAGAACCTTGCTGCCACTTGGGGGCTCCTGACAGGTTAAGGCAAGAAAAACTGATGTAATGGTGTCGGCTGCCTTACTTTATACTACTAACAACCTGACGTCAGTCCTGAAGCGACAGCAACTGACGCAGAAATACTAAGTCTCTGGTATTCTGGCTGGCCGAGGGCTACCCTGGCAGGGATAACCCAAATGTGATGACTGCAACAGTAAATACACTCGAACATCTATATTTATGGTAAGTGTACACAACTGTACTTTTTGGACCCAGTCATAACTTTATAGTTAATTTTACTGTCTAGGCATTCACTACTATACAGGGCACTGCTAACCACTGCTGTTGGGTGGGCAACTACACACAAACTTGACTGATTTATAGTAGAGGATAAAAGCTTGAAAGCTGACTCCTATACCCTCTAGCCAATAAAAAAAAAACACTTTGACCTTCCTGTTGCACTTCTCAACTCAGAGAGACCAGGTAAACACTTTCTGTCACAAAATGGATGTTCCTGGAATTTCTTAATGTACAACAAAACCAGCTCTCAAGTGCAGGTTAAGGCATTAAACAACAAACGGCTACTAAACAACTAAGTCCCTGGCTAATTCACAGTTCTCAATTAAATGAGGAGGCAAACAGATCTAGAAAAGCCAGCAAACAGAATATTAACTTTTTGCAGCAAAATAAATTAAATGCTTTTAAAAGTGCCCAAAAATGGTAGTGATCACTGTATAAATTAACTGCAAGTGTGATAAGTCAAAAAAATTCTTGTCTTAGCTTGGATGGCTTGAAGTGAACACTTGAAGTGTTGCAGTGAAGTGTTGCAGTGTTCTCTGTAAATTAACTAAGACCCTTGCAAACTTGCCTTATTTATAGCAGAGGAAAAAAGCTTGAAAGCTGACTCTGCCCTCTAGACAATAAACCTACTTTGAGCTTTGTGGTGTGCTTTTCAGCTCAGAGAGACCAAGTAAACCCGTTGTGCCACAGGTTGGATAGTCATTGCCATGTTCTAGCATAGAATAGAACATTGTTGGGGAGATTCAGTGATGATATATCCACTACACAGTGGCAGTGTGCAGAGAAATGCAGGCAACAGGCCAATACCCATTTCAGAGGTAGGAATGCTCTAATGCTCTAGAACTAGTATTTTATTGTGCATTAGGTAAATTGCAGATGATTTAACACTGCATGAATAAGGGTGCTAATGCAGTTCAGGAATAGCTGCACTGCATGCCAAGACTATGTTTGGGATTTGCATTAAATCTTAATTACAGATGTGCACTAACAGAAATGATTACATTTTGCCAATTTGCAACCAAAGCCTCTGATTTCCGGTCACATTTCCAACATATATGTACACAAAATGTAATTAATGCTCTGTAAGTATTTCTTGTATACAGCTTCCCCAACTGTAATAGCACAGCCATACCCTGACCAATTCAGCAGGCAGTAGTTACAGCACTGCAAGTCAGCACAACTCTGTAACATTTTGGGACATCAACCAGAGTGAGAAGCATATGAGTGGTAGCATGCACCAATGATTAGTACATACTTGTACTAGCAGCAGTGATGTAGACTATGAATGGCTGTCTGCCTTGCACACTTAGTATCCCCTAGCCATCTTATTTGCATTTTTTGCAAATGTGTTTGGTATTGGTTAATCTGATGTAGTCAATCTTCACATAATCCTTAACTGTGAGCTCAGTTCCGAGCCTTGGAACCGACTCTGCCCTTACTCCAGCTTGCGCTTTCTGAAACTCTTGAGCTAAGCTGTACCTACCATGCTCCTCACCAAATTACCTCAGATCTTATTTGCCGCTTCATAGTGCCCGACACGTTCAAATCAGTCTCTCAAGCTTTAGCTTTTCTTCAAACTGTAAGTCAGATTTTTTCTTGATATCCAGTCTCTAAATTTTGTCTTTTTCTCTTTCTATAATATCCCGTTCCTCTAGATATCCTTTAGCATGTGCGAGAGACTGTTTTCTTCTCTCCTTTACCGTTAGGTAGTCTCAAGTACCAATGTGGTACATCTTCCCCTTTTACTTTTGGATAACCTATTGTACCATCATTGGTAGTTTTCCTTTTTTCCCTTTCTCTGATACTTTAAAAAAAAAAAACTTTCCTTATTCTAAAGTCTGTGTGTATGCGTATCTGTGTATAAGGTCACCTTACTTTTTTCATATGGCTAATAGACCCTCTAAATGTACCTCTGGTTTCAAAGAGGTGACAAAAGTGTGATAGAAAAATGCCTACTTCAGATGGACACACACTGTGTGTGTATTATCTTGGTGTGGACCATCTGCAAGAAGACTGTGTGATCTGTCATGGATTTAGTACTAGAACCCTGATAGAGAGCAAGAATAAGTTAATATTGAAAGGCCCTCTTAAGTCTGAATTTGAAGAAGAACTGTCTGGTCCAAAGACAGAAGCCAGTTCCTCATCTTTGTCAACATCTTCCTCCGGACCAAAAAAGAGGAGTCACTGTCTTCATAGGTTCATAGATTAGTATTAAGCTAACTGCCCTTGCGAGCCATTTTAAGCCTAGAAAATTATCCCTTGTGAGACTCAAACCCTGCACCTTATGTTTGTAAGGCAAACACCTTAACCATTAGGCCACCCTCCCAACCTCTAGAACTGCCTTCTAAATTGGCCAAGTCTCCCATGGTGCCAACAGCCTCCTTGACACTGGTGGGCCAAGATTCTCATTCCTCAGTACTGTTGGCACTGACCTCTTCCATTCCTGCATCTGTGCAGACAACTTGCCGTTCGGTACCAACAGATCTTTCGGTACTGAAGGACCCTCAGGTAATAAATAGTTTTACCAAGTGCAACCTACTCCCCCTCCATATATCCATTTGTGGACAGTCTTCCCAGTCCTTTTTTGGTCAGATGACCACCAAGGTCTCCATCTGCCTCCTCTATTCGGTCCACCAAGAGTCTGTCAGAGTCCAGTATTATGAGATTGGTGGACCAGCTCCTGGTGATGAGGGGATTACCTCCATCCATGGTGCCTATCCTTGTTAGCTCTGGAACCTTGTCTTTTTCTACCCCCATCCATATTCCTCCTTCAACTCCAGCTGAGATTTCAGAGCCCCTGGTGCCAACATTTCTGGCTTTGACTGTTTTGGTGCTGGCCTGAGCTCTTTCTCTGATACCGATAGTTACCCTGAGTTCTGCTGGTTCCTTGGAACTGGAGAACTCCTGGGGCCAGGGCTTCATTTTCGATTCCTGGGGCAGGGTTCAACTTCGATTCTTTATGAGCATATGTAAGCTTGGCCCCAGCTTCTGTGTTGGGGGGCAGACTCCTTAGTGCAGGATGAGACCACAGTTCTGAAGGAGTCTATTTTGGTTCCAAGCTACTGTCCCTTTACTGGAGGAACCTGCCTTCCAGGCTGTGGAGAGGGCCTTGATCATTGTGGGCAAACAGTCTACTCTATGTCTTCTGTGTCGGGACAAACATCATGTCCATCCCCTCTACCAGATCTTCAACCAGTCTCTGGCCTGGGATAGAGGGCACAAAAGTCTCAGGACCAGACCTCTCAGGTTACGTCATCTTCAGAACCTCTCCGGGACACCCCACTGAAGAGGTACTTTTGAAGAAAAGTGTTAGAAGAAGCACTTGGACTCACCTGAAGAGCCCTTCACAGAAGATACTGATTTTTAGGAAGGGAAAGGCTCCCCTAAGTCACCCTCTGAAGATGTTTCCTTCAGGGACATCATACAAATCCATAAGCAGAGGGTCCGAATGGAGAGATGACAGAGGTCCGAATGGATGATAAGTCAGTAAGCAAAGCAGAGTAGTGTTGCTAAAATTGAATTCATCCTCAAGTCTTGGTGAGTGGCTTCATGAGGTGGATGCTGTTTTTCACAAAATCTCACCAAGATGACACTGATGTATAGACTGTATTTATATAGTATTTATCATGGACAGAAGTAGGTCAAAAAATTAACAAAAGATATTTAGGTGTACAAGACCCAGGATAAAAAAGTGCCCAATCCTGGTAGGCATACTGGTGCCAGGACTGGAAAAAATGACAGTGTAGAATCCTGAAAATACAGAAACATTTCAACAATGGGGCCAGGCCAGGCCCAGGGGAAGGATGACCCCCCCCCCAATTGTACAAGGAAGTAGCAATCCACAAAAACTGATAAGCCAAAGATAAAGAAGACAGCCCCAAAGATATTCAAAGAGAAACACAGGCAAAGGAATCCAGACATTGGAACATTTCACAATAAAAAATATACATCACAAAGAAGGAATGTAGAAAAGATTAGTAAAGCAGAAGTTAAAAAAGTAGAAGTTGAAGCTCTGGAGTGCCCGCGAAGTGAAGGATTTGGTGTAGAATGTCTAACACAGGTTACATCATAGCATGATGTAACGAGTCCCCAGAGTAAGAAGAAACAGGAAGATCAGAAGACATCTGAAGAAATATGGACATGGAAAAGAAAAATCGATTTGATATGGTGCAATATCTATGCAAAAGAGAAAGCAAAGCTAATCAATACAAAAAGAGCAGCACCAAAGTTATTTGAAAAGAAATACAGGCAAAGGAATCTGGACATGGGAAACTTTACAATACAAAAAATTAGAAGGCAAAGAGGAAAAGTAGAAAAGGAGATTAGTAATGGAGAAGTTAAATAAATAGAAACTGAGGTTATGGAGTACCTGCAAAGTGAAGGATTTAGTGTAGAAAGGTCAATTCAGAAAGCACCTCAACAGGATAGAGCAGTGGACATCCAAATTAAGGGGAAACTAGTGGAATGGGAAACAATTGGTCAGATGCCATATGAAGATATTTTGGAGCCTTCCACAGGAAACCAGTATACATTTAATTGCTGGAACCTGTGTTCTGAGAGACCGCCTTCCAGACTCTCTGCAAATATACAGAGCCGAGTATATTTTTTTGGTTATAGAGTTTAATTGTTGCTTAGATCTCTGTTGAAATTGTTGTCTCCCTGTTCTGAGAGACTGATCTGCAAATGTACAGAGCTGAGTATATTTTTTTGGTTTTAGAGTTTGTACTGTTAGTTGTTGCTTAGATCTCTGTTTTGTCCCACCTACCCTCCCTATTTTTGGTTTGTAGTTTAAATTTGGTGGCTTTTGCAGTTGCCCGTCCCACTGTAGATTTGATCTGGGACACTCCCCCAGTCCCATCTCTTTACCATATTCTACCTAATAAACTCTTTATGCACTTGCTTTTAGTACTTTTTAATTTAATTACATTTTTTAAACTGTGTTTGGTCTAATATTGCTACATACTCAAGTTTGCTAGCTTGCACTGCATGTGAATTGTTTTTACTACTTTCCTGTAAAAAAAAAAAAAAAAAAACTGTAAGCCTGTTTCCTACCTTTCCTGTAACTAGTGTTCCAGATACAGATTTGCTGTATCCAGGACTGTATGTAAGCTTCTGAGCCCCCCAAGCCTTTCTGTGTTGGAGGGAAGCCTTCTAGCTTATCAGTGGGAGTGGTAAGCACTTGGTAACCTGTCTACCACATAAGGAGTGGTTCTGGCCCAGAAATTGTAGTTATTGGCCATTTGGGCAATCTCTTCCATCTCTCTCAACTTTCTGATTTGAAAGCCTGCATTTGCACCTGTTTCTGTCCTGTAACTCATCTAGTACAGATACAGATTCTTAGTTTTAGCACTTAAATTAGGTTATTCATGCTCAGCACTTGTTCAGAACTTGTAAGCACTAAATAAGCTACTAATTACTATAGCACTCAATCTTCCTCATTACCTAGAGGAAAAAATTTTTTGTACTTACTTTTCTCACTTGCTTAGAGAAAAACAGCTCTTGTACTCGCTTTCCTCACTTATCTAGAGGAACATAGTTTTTTATTCAGGCATGTCCAAGGGTCAGCTCCCAGTGTTCTCTCCTGTCTATCTGATGAATCTGGGCATCTTGAGGCAATGTAGAAATTGCCTCATGTACACAGACAACCCTCTCCTCCTACCACCCAACACTACAACCTGTGAGAGATGCACTTATCTAGCCAAACTGGAGGTAAAGCTCTCTCCTACCAAGACTGAACTTGACAGTCATGAGGAGAAGGTAAACATTTGCACCACACCACACTCATCACATACTCACTAAATCTACACCACCAAAATCCACACATAACAACACAAAAACATTTGCGGAGGCTCTCAATAATAATCTGTCTAAGCAACAGAGATCTCCAAAGCAGAAACGCAAGCAACCTCCATCCCCCAACTCATCCCAAATGACATATAGACCACAGACTCAGTGTACCACTCAGCCACAGCCAATAAGGCAAAACAATGTACCCAACACACTAGTCATAGGTGACTCTATATAATCCAAAACCAAAAAACAAACCAAATGTAGAACCAAATGCACGATAAGACCGGTGGCTTAGAGATAAATAGAGAGATAAATTTCACCAAATATAAATACTGTCCACGAACGTAATCCAAGGCTTTTAATTCAAAACAAGACAAATTCACATAAGCGCTTTCATTTGGCTCATGCCAAACTTTTTCAAACAGTTAAAACATCATTTCCTGTTCCTTAAATAAGTAACGATACATTAATAGTTCTAATTATTTAATTGTGCCAATAATGATATAGTAATTTGCGCACTTACTCTGAGATAACCTTACACTAAAGTAATCATAACCTGATGATTCAAGTCTTTCGTTTAACACTCACAATATGAATACATAAAACTAAGCGAAAAGGATGAAAAACAAGTATAGGAAGTAAATTGATAACCAATAAACAAATGTCCAACCCAAATCTGGGGTACTTTTTCTCAATATGATGTGTATACATGTGTGTATGTGTATTTGTTTTGTAATGTTAATGTATTTATATTTATGTTATATATATATATATATATATATATATATATATATATATACACACACACACACACACACACACACACACACACACACGTACGTTGACCCTCCCATCGTAAAACCACGTGAAACCAACCATTTAATAACCCTCATTTTAAGTGTGTGCTTATATTCATAAAATTTATACAGAATCTTATATTAGTTCATTTAATCAATACAATAAAAATATATGTGCTATATGTAACTAATTATTTTATCAACTTTCGTATAAAAATAATTTAAATAAATCATTGAATAAATAAGCATAAAATTGTATAAATATAATTATATAATATAAATATGAATATAATATAAAATTTTAAGATCTTAAAGTATTTTTGACAATGTTTATTTTTAAAAATTATTTATTTTTAATGTTTGTGTGAAATGATTTTTTGTGAGAATATTTGTAATTTTTATCCACTTGAATAAAATTGATGGTTTTGTATATGATTATTATTATCCCATAAGTATGTTGCATAATTCACCTCTGATTGTGTATTTTAATTTATGTATTACGTTGATGTTATCGTGATAAAGACTTCAATTTTAAAATACTGCTAATAGAAATATAATTATTCAATCCTGGCCAGTTGTTTGAATTGAGTCTAAGTTGCCATTCCAGTTCTGATTTTTCTAAAATTGGTTGCCAGGCTCCGCCTCTCACATTTTGTTTAATGACATCTATAACCACAAATTTAAACGTGTGTCCTGGGCAAGTTTTTACGTGTTTTGCTAATGCATTAACTTAATTTTCGTCTCTTATAGCCCTGACATGTTCACTTATACGTTCTTTAAACTTTCTTTCTGTCTTACCTATGTAAAACATAGGACAACTAAGGCAGAAACCACAATAAACAACCCTTTCGGTTGAGCAACATGCTTTGTGTTTTAAATTTATCTTGTTATTGGAAATGGTCAGTACATTTGTTTCATATACGTATTTACAAAATTTACATTTTCCACATCTGAAAGTCCTTCCGTTTTCCTGTTTCCTATTTGGTTCAAACATATTTTTCATGTTCTTTCCTTTTTTTATAAACGACTAATGGTTTATCATCCAATACATTATGTAATGATGTGTCATTCATTAATATTTGCCAGTTTTTGTTCAGAATTTTCCTTATAGTATTACTATCAACACTATAGTTAGTAATAAATGAATTTCCAAAACCTTTTGTGTTGCTCGTTTGTGCATTATTTCCAAAATCATTTTCTATAACGTCGTTGTTTGAACTTATACATCCATTCGTGTTTCGAATAATCACCCTAAGTCCACATTTGTATCTTGTGGGCTTTCAGTTGGTGTGCTGAAATTAAATTTCAGCAAAGGTTGGTAAAAGAATTCATCACGCTTTTTTACAACTTCAGAGCATACATCCTAAAAATTCGCATTCTTTTAGAAAGTCCTCTTTTTTACTAACCATCCTTGCCGCCCTAACAAACTGACCCTTAATTACTGCTTTTTTTTGATAAAAAGGGTGGCAGCTACTGAAGTGTAAAAACGTGTTGCTGTATGTATCTTTTCGAAATAATTCTGCTTTATACATCTTGTAAAACCTGTCCTTTTGTAATAAAACATCTAAATAAGAGATGATATTTGAATCATAATTCATAGTGAATTTTAAAAATGATGTGGTTCTATTTATATATAATAAGAATTCATCTAATAATTCCATATTACCTTTCCAAATTATAAAAATATTGTCTAAAAATCGCAAATACACTGTACAATGTTTAAAATATTCAGAGGTGAAAACATACTCTTGTTCCCACATAAACATTACGATGTTGGCATATAGACCCCCACACGGTGAACCCATCGCCACCCCTTCTTTTTGCAAATAAATTTTGTTGTTAAAATTGATGTAATTATTATTTAAAACGATGTCCAGTAATTGATCATGTAAATTTATTATATTTTGTGATGTACCTTTTTTACCCAAATAAGAATTAAACATAAAAATACCTTCAATGTGAGGTATTGAGGAATAAAGGTCTTTGACATCAATTGTAATCAAATAATCTGCTCCAGAATAATCAACTGTGTTTAAAATCTTAAGGAAGTGCCACGAATCCTTTAATAAGTGTTCTTCCGTGTAAATTAAATGTTTTAATTTATTGTCTATAAATCTTGCTATAGGGTACGTAATGGACCCCTGAGCATCTACGATGGGTCTAAATGGTGGACTTGTGATGTTTTTATGAATTTTCGGAACTTCGAAAATTGTAGGGGTTCTTGGGTGATCAATATTTAAGTAATTAAACTCTTCTGTTGTTATTTCACCATCAATGAATAAATCATAGATAATAATAGCTCTAATACGTCTGTATGAGGTCTTCATCTCATTAATAGAGCTTAATTCGTATGTATCACCTTCCAATATTATTTCTATTTTAGAATTGTAATCAGTCACATTAAAAATTGTTATTCCCCCTCCTTTGTCAGGTTTGATAAACCTCACGGTGTGTAAACTTGTTAATTCAGTTAAAACATCCTTTTCATACTTAGTTAAATTATACTTGAATTTACTGTTGTAGTTTCCTTGAATGGACCTAAAATCCAATTCGCATGCTTTTTCAAACGTTTCAATAGTGGGGTACAGCGATGGATTGAAGGAGCTGGAAACATAAAATGGTCCAACCACTCCTTCAATACATTTAAACATTTGTAAGAAATTTAATTTCCTTGTGTACAGTTTTAAATCAATTATACTTTGTACTAAATCCATTTTCCTGGTTGGAATAAAGGTGTAACCACGTGCCAACAAGTCACAAATTTCATAATCAAAAACAAGGTCTGAATAGTTATACACAGTGAAGTCCCCTTTGGAATTCTTATATGTGGAAGGTCCATTATTGTCATTATTCTCTATTAATGTCGACCTCTCCAAGGTCCTCTCTGTGTCTGTGTTTTCCCCCTCGTGTAAGAACCTCGATTGTTCGATAAGTTTTGTTGACCTTGCTTCGTCACATATTGTGTTTGTTGCCGTTGTTGCAACCGCTCCGATCTTCGCAGCCTGGCAACCAATTTTAGAAAAATCAGAACTGGAATGGCAACTTAGACTCAATTCAAACAACTGGCCAGGATTGAATAATTATATTTCTATTAGCAGTATTTTAAAATTGAAGTCTTTATCATGATAACATCAACGTAATACATAAATTAAAATAAACAATCAGAGGTGAATTATGCAACATACTTATGGGATAATAATAATCATATACAAAACCATCAATTTTATTCAAATGGATAAAAATTACAAATATTCTCACAAAAAATCATTTCACACAAACATTAATAATAAATAATTTTTAAAAATAAACATTGTCAAAAATATTTTAATATTTTAATATTTTAACATCTTAAAAATTTATATTATATTCATGATATTTATATTATATAATTATATTTACACAATGTTATGCTTATTTATTCAATGATTTATTTAAATTATTTTTATACGAAAGTTGATAAAATAATTAGTCACATATAGTACATATATTTTTATTGTATTGATTAAATGAACTAATATAAGATTCTGTATAAATTTTATGAATATAAGCACACACTTAAAATGAGGGTTATTAAATGGTTGGTTTCACGTGGTTTTACGACGGGAGGGTCAACGTACGTGTATATATATATATATATATATATATATACTTAACATAAATATAAATAAATTAACATTACAAAACAATTGCACATACACACATGTATACACATCATATTGAGAAAAAGTACCCCAGATTTGGGTTGGACATTTGTTTATTGGTTATCAATTTACTTCCTATACTTGTTTTTCATCCTTTTCGCTTAGTTTTATGTATTCATATTGTGTGTGTTAAATGAAAGACTTGAATCATCAGGTTATGATTACTTTAGTTTAAGGTTATCTCAGAGTAAGTGCGCAAATTAGTATATCATTATTGGCACAAATAATTAGAACTATTAATGTATCGTTACTTATTTAAGGAACAGGAAATGATGTTTTAACTGTTTGTAAAAGTTTGGCATGAGCCAAACGAAAGCGCATATGTGAATTTGTCTTGTTTTGAATTAAAAGTCTTGGATTACGTTCGTGGACAGTATTTATATTTGGTGAAATTTATCTCTGTATTTATCTCTAAGCCACCGGTCTTATCGTGCATAGGTGACTCTATAGTCAGGCACACTGATGTCCCACTCACCAGACTAAACAAGGAGAAGGTTACTGTCAGCAGCCTGTCGGGTGCCAGGATCCCCCACATTACCCAAGCACTCGGGTCACTCCACAACAAGTACAAGTATGACTCTGTCATTGTCCATGTTGGTGTGAATGACCTGAGACGTACCTCCCTGGACTACATGAAAAGAAATATGGAAGAGCTCTCTGATCTTGTAGCCCAGGCAGGTATGACTCTAGCCCTGAGTAGCATTCTGCCATCTCCCCGAATGATACCGCAGTACAAGGACAAATTGATTGACTTCAAAAATTGGCTAAGCTTCTGGTGTCATTCTAAGGGGATCCAGTATCTGTCTGCTTGGGATGACATGGTCGACAGACCACAATGCTTTGCCACAGATGGCCTGCACGTGTCGCCCCTGGGATTCCTGATACTGGCTAAGGCTCTTGCTGCCCCTATAGTGCCTTTTTTAGGCAAGGTTCAAATAACAAATTCACCACCGTAACAGGAACAGGCAAGCAAAAACGTAGGGTAATGCTACTCAATGCTAGAAGTCTCAAAATGCACTCACTCGAGGCACTCCTTAAAATGGAGAACATCGATATCTGTACAGTGACTGAGACCTGGTTCAAGGCTCCAGAGAGCACCCCTGCACTACCAGGCTATAACTCATACCACACTTTTCGGCCATGTAACCCAGACCGAAACACCAAAGGCGGAGGTGTGTCCATATTCATTAAGGATATCCACACCTCCAGGCTAGTTGCTCATCATAATGCATCCGAGGTTATCCAAGTGCAACTAACTCTGGGCAAAACTGCAATCCAAATTGTAGTTTCCTACAGATTCCCACTCCTCTTTTCTTGATGTACTGAAAAATATTAGGGTTCAACCAAAAACCCTAATAATGGGTGACCTCAACTACCCTACCATTAACTGGGAAAACTACTTGTGTACCAGCTCCTTAGCTCAATGCTTTCTGGAATTCATAAACTCCAATGCCCTGGATCAACTTATCCACACCCCCACCAGGGGCAACAATATCCTAGACCTAGTCATTATCAACATGTGTGACCAGTGTTCCACACCTGAAGTCAGCTCCTCGTTGGTCCGATCCGACCATAAGCTAATCACCCTTGATATCCACATCCCACCCCTCCACCCCCCATTAAGGAAACCACGGTAAAGAAATTCTCCAAAGCCAACTTCATGCTTCTTAAGACAGAAGTGATGAACTTCATGACACCCATGCAGATGGACAATACAGTTACAACCACCGAATCCTACACAAATGCATTCTACACGAATGCATGGATCGTGCTATCCCAAACAGAACCAAGACGCTATCCTCCAAAAAAAGGAAGCCAATCTGGTGGTCCCCTGCCATAAACAAACTGTACAACAGAAGGAATAAACTGTTGTGAAAGAGAGTAAAATCCCATGAGTGGAGGAGCTCCCTGGTCAGCCTCATTAAGAAGCTGAGATCCCTTATAAGATCCTCCAAAGCTAGCTACAAAAACAAAATCGCCACTAATTCTAAGGACAACCACAAAGCATTCTATAGCTATGTCAAGAATCTTGATGGTAACACCCAAATCTGCTCTAAGTTACAGCACAAAGGCACAAAAATTACAGAACCAACTGATATTGCCAACATCCTGGCAGATAGGTTCAGTGCTAACTGTACCCCCCCACTCCGTAAAGGGCCCATATCTATACAGAAAGAATGCAGAGTCCCTGTAATCACAACAACACAGGTAAAGTCTGCACTCTCTAAAGTCTAAAACACAGCATCCATGGGACCGGACAACATCCCAGGCTGGCGTTTTACACAAACTTCAGAAAAAAATGGCTCCCGACTTAAGCACCATGTTCAATAATAGCCTTGCATCAGGCTTTGTGCCCACTGAATGGCGCACAGCAACAGTTATCCCACTCCACAAAGGGGGAGCCACCACTGATCCCGGGAACTATCGACCTATTAGTCTGACGAGCCTGGTCTGCAAGGCCATGGAATGTATCATCGTGGAACTCATAAACAAAGACATTGGTAACTGCCAAACTCTGGATCCCACCCAGTTCGGGTTTGTGAAAGGCAGATCATGCCTCTTCAACCTGATCGACTCCTTTGAGGCAGTCACCAAAGCCGTAGATGAGGGTAAGGTGGTTCATACAGCCTATCATGACCTCGCCAAGGTTTTCGACACAATCCCCCATTCTGGAATTATAGCTAAACTCACTAAACTAGGTATACATCCCTACGCCACAAGATGGGTTGCCAACTGGCTCACTGACTGAACCCACACTGTAAAAGTTGCAGACTCCAAATCTGACCTCAAAGCAGTGACAAGTGGAGTACCACAGGGTTCCGTACTCGGACCTCTCCTGTTTGGTATCTACTTCTCTGAAGTACAGGCTAACACAGAAGGCCTCTGGCTAACGAAGTTCACAGATGAATGCAAACTAGGAGCCATAGGCAAGTCCCCAAATGATGTGGGCATCCTACAGAAGGGCCTCACTGAGACAGATGCCTGGTGTCAGAGCCATGGCCTCAAGCTCAATGCCAAAAAGTGCAGTGTCATCCCCTTTTGTACCCATGAACTACCACATAGGCAGCAATCTACTTAACGCCAAATGTGTGATTAGACCTTGGGACCCAGGTGGACAGTAGTCTCTCCTTTGATAGTCACATCGCCACAGTAGTCAGGAAATCATCCTACATGGCACACCTCATCATAAAAGGGTTCTCATCCAGGAAAAAAGAGGTCATTGTTCCCCTCTACTTGACACTCATTAGACCCATTATATAGAGTACTACGCCCCTTTTGGAATGTACCTCACAAGACATCAGCAGCTGGAAAGGTCACAGAAGTACCTCACAAAGAGGATTACTGGCCTCAAACAAATGCCCTACACTGACCGCCTCAAAAAACTCCAGCTTTACTCCATAGCATATCACCTACTCCGAGGTGATCTCTGCCTAACATATAAAGCTATGTCAAACCCAGAGCTGTTGGGCATGCTACACCTAAAGAAATCCTAATCCATCCGAGCTACACGTTCTAGGGACCTAAACCTTGTCACCACAATAAACAGGGCATGCTGGAGGGATAGATTCCTGTCCCAGAGACTTCCCATACTCTGGAACAGGCTACCCATCTATGTCAAGCAAAGTTCTTCATTAGCACTCTTCAAGAAAAATCATGATGAGTGGATGGGAAATAGGAAATACACCCTGGGGATCACTTCTGTGTGTCTGCTCAACAGTGGCACAGGAAAATAACTTTCTTGGGTGGCGTAAGCCAGGGAACAAAAAATGTGTCCTCAGTTTAGAAGAAAATGAGCTAAGGGAAGAGTTGCTTGATTTGGTAGAGATGGATAGACAATATTATATTAAAGTTATAGACTGCAGAAGGTCAATAAAACCCCAAAAGTTAGAAGTTTGATAAAACAAATGAACACAGTGATTGACTGTCAATAGAGATTCATGCAATATAACAGAAGTAAACAAGATATATTACTGTGCAGCTAAATTGATAACTGATAAAGTTCTGGTACAAATACATAAGATAGTAAGGGAAAGGAAGGGGAGAAATCAAATACCATTATGGAAGTATTGAATAGAGAAAACTGTAAAGCAATTAAGACAAGAAGTTTCAGTGTTGGAGGAGTATTGAAGAGGGAACATATCTCAAAAATGCTTAAAAAGATAAATGTGATAAAGGCAATGCTCAATATTACAACAGATCAAGATCTATCATGCACTATAGCAAATAAACTAAAAATCTCAGCACAGGCTTAAAAACTTAGAAGATATGCAGATAAATATAAACACAAATAAATATTAAGGAAAAGAACCAAATAAGCAATTTATTGATGACCCAAAAAAGTTATAGAAAATCTGGAAACAAGGTAAAAGGAATTGAAAGACCACCAAAAAATGAAGAAATAGATGCATTTTGGAGAAGTACTTATGAAGATCCTGTGGAGCATAACAAAGATGCTAAATAAATAGAAGAAGTAAAAGAAAGTGTAAGAAGTTTAAAGGTACAGGATATGAAATGGGATGACGTAACAGCCAG
The DNA here is from genome assembly GCF_019279795.1 of Protopterus annectens. NCBI lineage: Eukaryota > Metazoa > Chordata > Ceratodontiformes > Protopteridae > Protopterus > Protopterus annectens. The sequence continues at coordinate 609,369,357 of NC_056732.1, read as the reverse complement.
AGAGGTTGACACAAAGTTAAGGAAAGCCTCTAATTGGAAAACCATAGGCCAAGATGCAGTACCTAATTTGTGGTTAAAAGTATTAACATCTTTGCATGAAGATTTTAGCCATGAGAAAGAACTATTTATATGTACACCCTGAACAGATACCAGCCTGGCTAACAACAGGAAAAACAATGCTCCTACTTAACAGTGAACCTGCAAGCTACCCTAAAAATTATAGACCAGTATCTTGCCTTCTGACGACGTATAAACTATACACTGGAATTGATGCCAACAGAGTTTATAGTCATTTAGAAGAAAATTCATTTATAGCAGTAAAAGAAAGTCATATGGAACAAAGGATCATTTGTTGTTAAAGTCATAGTGGAGAACTGTAAAAAGGGGAGGAATCTAATTATGGCATGGATTGACTATAAAAAAGCATTTGATAATGTCTCGCATTCATGGATAAAAAGAGTGTTTAAAACACCCTACTCTGATCGACTACATTACAGTGACCGTGAAACAGTGGCAGACCACTTTTCAATTAAGCCATGATAAAGGACAAATTACTATTCCAGGGATAAAAATTTAATGGGGGATATTCCAGGGTGAATCTCTGTCACTGCTGCTCTTCTGTCTTGCCCTTAACCCATTAAGCTGTCTTCTTAACAGCTTAGGCTATGGCTGTAATTTGGCTCCTAGAAAACAACAGTGTGTAAATACCTCTCATCTTCTCTTTGTCGATTATTTAAAACTGTATAGCTCATCAGATGAGGAACTGAAAGCACAGCTGCAAGTTGTCAACACTTTTTCAGATGATATAGGAATGTCATTTGATCTTGATAAATGTGCAAAACAACCTTCAAATCAGGAAAACTGCAGCATCAAGAAAACATCAGTTTTGGGCAAGAATTTGATATAAAAGAACTTGAGCAAGAGGGAGTTTATAAATATTTGGGAATTGATGAAGGATCAGCAATAAAACATGAATCAATGCGAATAAAACTTAGTAAGGAATATTTTAGAAGACTTAAATTAATCCTGAAAACAGCATTGACATCTAGGAACAAAATTCAGGCTATAAACCAATTTGCTCTTCCTGTCCAAACTTACAGTTTTGGAGTGATGGATTGGCCCCAAAATGTGTTGGATAGATTAGACAGGAAAACAAGAAGGATGCTTCATGCTCACCAAATGATTTATAAAAATCATTGCATACCAAGATTGTATATTTCACATTCCGAAGAAGGTGTAGCCTTCCTTGAAATTGATTACATGTATAAATCTGCAGTTGTGGGACTGCACACATTATCTGCTGACCTCACAAGACCCAAATGTAGTGAAAGTTTTGAAACATGAAGAGAATAAATCTCAGATGACTTCCCTGCTTAGTCTAGCAGAAGTATATCGACATCAAGCAGGAATGGGAATCAAACCAGAAGTAGATAAAAACCAGGCAGCAACTGAATGTGCTAAAAAACAAAAGCAAGACTCTAAGGTGAAGGATCAGAAGAGACTGCAAGAATTGTGGAAAATGCAAAAATGTAGTTGCAAGTATAGAAAACTTCTGGAAGAACTTCATGTTGATCTATATTGAATGCAGGAATGGTTAAGGAGAGGTGAATTCAAATCAAGAGATAAAAGGTTAATATTGGCGGCTCAACATAGTGGGCTATGTACACTGTTTACAAAGTCCATTGAACATGTGGGAGAAACAGACAAATGTAGGTTTTGTAAAACAGTCGCACACCTCATTGCTGGTTGTGGCATGCTACTGGCAGACGGACTGTATACTGAAGGGCTTAATAATGTGGCAAGACTGTTGCACTGGAGAATGTGCAAACATTATGGTTTTGAATGGACTGAAAAACACTGGAAACATGAGCCACAAAGCCTCATAGAAAATGATGGCCTACATCACATGGGATCACCCATTACCAACAGTTCAAAAGATAAATACTAGAAGACCGGATGTAGTGGTCCATGAAAAGAAGGAAAAAGTCACGGACATTTAACAGGTAAGAATTTTAATTTCGCTAATCATGCCTACCATGTTTTAGTAAGTGTGGCAGTGTTATGCATGTGTGGTAGGCATGATTAGCAAAATGTAAACCTCTTACCTGTTAAATGTCCGTGGTTTCGATTATTTCATGTGTCGGTGGAGTGAATGTCGATCTTCCGACTTGTCGATGTACTAACATGAACCCATATACATATACATATATATACATATATACATACATATATATATATATATATAGACATATATATATATATATATATATATATATATATATATATATATATGTAGGGGGAGCATAGTATAAGGCAAAGATGGATGGGAAGAGATGTGTGTAACAGGGTATGACAGGGAGCCATCCAGGACTGTCCCACCCAGCACACATCCCAGTGGCACAAAAGACATGAGGTGGACATCTCACCCACTGTACATAACAGCCACCAGCATCTGTAAGCATTACAGTGTATGTGGTCCATGTGCCTGCTGTACAACGTGACTGTACAATGAAGTGCACATCTACGATCTGTAGACATGTACCTGTCACATAGGTTCATAGGTATGTAGTATACTATCTTCACGAAGGCATATATTAGCCTAGGCAAGTTGTGCAGCTTTCACCACCCCATTGGGTAGTCTCCCAAGCCCTAGTTCTAATAGTACCCTAACCCCCTTTCTAGTGGGGCTGCTGATGTGATGCCTGGCGTGAATTGTCCATTTCCTATCCACTCATCAAGGTTCCTATTGAAGAGTGTCAGCGAGGGGCTCTGTCTGATGTACATTGGGACTCTGTTCCACAGTAAGGCAAGTGTCTGGGATGGTACTGTATCCCACCAGCATGTTGTATTCATTGTTGTGATGAGGTTCATATCCCTGGAGTGTGTAGTGCGATTCAATTTTGTTATCAGTAGATGGAGCATGTTCAACAGTTATGTGTTAGACATGGCTCTGTATGTTAGGCAGAGTGTGCCTCTTAGTAGGTTGTACGCAACGGAAAACAGATTTAGTTTTACCAGTTGTATTGCATAACTCAACTGTTTAGTCCAGTAATCCTCTTGGTGAGGTACCTCTGTGGTCTCTACAGCTGCTGGATATGCTCAGTTGAGTACATCCAAAATGGTGCATTGTACTCAATGATGGGTCAGATGACTTAAGAGTAGAGGGACACCACTACCTCTTTTGATCCTGATGCAAACCCTTTGTTGATTAGGTGGGACACATAGGATTTCCCAATCACTTTGGCAACATGGTTGTCAAAGGAAAGATGACTATCTACTTGTGTCCCCAGATCCCTTATTACCTTGTCTGTTTTAAGGGGGTAACACCTATGTGGTAGTTTGTGGGTACTTTGTTTTCACCAAAGGGGATTACTATGCATTCTTCCACATTGAGCTTGAAGCCATGATTCTGACACCACACATCTGTCTCATAGAGTCCCTTCTGGAGAATATTTGTGTCATCCGGGGAATCTATTATGGCAAACACTTTACAGTTCCCAGCAAACCTAGTCAACCACAACCCTCCTGTGTTGGCATGTACTTTTGAGAATTCTATACCAAACAGGAGGGAACCCAGGACTGAACCCTGGGAGACACCAGTTGTTACCGGTGTAGAGTCTGACATGTAGCCAGCAACTCTTAATTTGTGGGATCTATCTGTGAGCCAGTTTGCAGTCCATCTTGTGATGTATGGATTCATGCCCAGGTTGGTGAGGTCATCTATGATACCTGACTGGGGAATGGTGTCAAAGGCCTTAGCGAGGTATATAGGTAGGCTGTGTGGCGCTCATTTCAATAATCTGTAGCCTGGGTAACTGTCTCAAAGAAATCCACCCAGTTCAGAAGGCGTGATCTGCATTTGATGAAGCCAAACTGGGTGTGCTCAACTATGTGAAGGTTCCCAATGTCTTTATTGTTGACTTCCATTATGATTGGCTCCATTGCCTTGCAGATCAGACTCGTCAGGTTCATAGAGCGTGAATGCCAAGGGTCTTTTGTGGCCCCACCCCTGTGGAGTGGGAAGAACATTGCTGTGCAACATTCTATGGGTACATATCCTGTAGAGAGCATGTAGAGAGAGGTGTAGGTATCCTTGATGAATATGGATACATCCCCACACTATGTGCTATGATCCAGGTTCTGATGCTGGAAGGTATGGAATGAGTAGTATCCAGGTAGTGCTGGTATGCTCTCTTGAGCCTTGAACTAGGTTTCTGTTACTGCACAGATATCAATATTCTCCATACTGAAATATCATACTGGTAAGTGCCTCGAGTTTGTGCATCTGGAGGCTGAGACTTCTGGCAATGAGTAGCATTTAGCTCACTTTGTGGTTATTTGTGTTGGTTACGGGGTTTAGTTTGTCTTGAGTGACCAGTGTTCCACACCTGAAGTCAACTCCTCATTGGTCCGATCTGACCATAAGCTAATTACCCTACATATCCACATTCTGCCCCCACCCCCTATTAAGGAAACCATGTTAAAAAATATCTCCAAAGACAACTTCATGATTCTTAAGACAGAAGTGGTGAACTTCAGGACACCCATGCAGATGGACAATACAGTTACAACTACTGAATCCTACACAGTTGCACTTTATAAGCACTTACATGAGTGCATGGATCGTGCTATCCCAAACCGAACCAAGACGCTATCCTCCAAGAAAAGGAAGCCAATCTGGTGGTCCCCTGCCATAAACAAATTGCACAACAGAAGGAAGAAACTGTTGCAAAAGAGGGTAAAACCCATGAGTGGAGGAGCTCCCTGGTCAGTCTTAGTAAGGAGCTGTGATCCCTGATAAAATTTTCCAAAGCTAGTTACGAAAACAAAATTGCCACTGATTCTAAAGACAACCACAAAGCATTCTATAGCTATGTCAAGAATCACAATGGCAAAACTCAGATTTGCTCTGAGTTACAGCACAATGGCACTAAATATACAGACCCAAGTGATATTGCCAACATCCTGGCAGATAGGATCAGTGCTAACTTTACCCCCTTCTCACCCATGAAAGAGCCCATCTCTATACCAGGAGAATACAAAGTTGCTGTCATCACGGCTGCACAGGTAAAAACCACTCTCCAAAGCTAGGAATACATCATCCATGGGACCAGATAAGATCCCAGTCTGCGTTCTACACGAACTACAGAACGAACTGTCACCACACCTAAGTACCATGTTCAATCATAGTTTCACCTCAGGCTTTGTGCCTGCTGAATGGCACACAGCGATGGTTATCCCACTACACAAGGGGGTAGCCACCATGGACCCCAGGAACTAGCACCCCATTAGCCTGATGAGCCTGGTCTGCAAGGCCATGGAACGTATCATCATGGAACTTATAAACAAAGACATTGGCTATCTCCAAACTCTGGACCACAACCATTTCGGGTTTGTAAAAGGCAGATCATGTCTCCTAAATCCGATAGACTTCTTCGAAGCAGTCACCAAAGCCGTAGACAAGAGTAAGGTGGTTCACACAGCCTATCTAGATCTTGCCAAGGCTTTCGACACCATCCCCCACTCTGGAATTATAGATAAACTCACTAAACTAGGTATAAATCCCTATGTCACAAGATGGGTTGCCAACTGGCTCACTGACAGAACCCACACTGTGGAAGTAGCAGACTCCAAGTCCGAATTCAGACCAGTGACAAGTGGAGTACCACAGGGTTCAAGTCCTGTGTCCTGTTTGGTATCTACTTCCCTGAAGTACAGGCTAACACAGAAGGTCTTTGGCTAATGAAGTTCCCAGATGACTGCAAACTAGGAGCCATAATCGAAACTACTAATGATGTGGACATCCTACAAAAGGGCCTCACTGAGCCAGATGCCTGGTGTCAAAGCCATGGCCTCAAGCTCAATGCCAAAAAGTGCATTGTCATCCCCTGTGGTAAAAACTCTGTACCCATGAACTACAACATAGGCGGTAGTATACTTAACACTGAAAGTGTGATAAGAGACCTTGGGACACAGGTGGTCAGTAGACTCTCCTTTGATAATCACATCGCCACAGTAGTCAGGAAATCCTTCTACATGGCACACCTCATCACAAAAGGTTTCTTATGCAGAAAAAAAGAGGTCATTGCTCCCCTCTACTCATCACTCATTAGATCCATTATAGAGTACAACGCCCGTTTTGTTATGTATCTCACAAGATATCTACAACAACTGGAAAGCCTGCTGAAATACCTCACAAAGAGGATTAGCGGCCTCAAATACATGCCCTACACAGACTGTCTCAAAACACTCCAGCTTTACGATGTTGCATATTGCCTACTCAAAGGTGATCTCTGCCTAACATACAAAGCTATGTCAAACACAGAGCTGTTGGACATGCTCCACTTAAAGAAATCCCAATCTCTCCAAGCTTCGGCCCCGAAAACCCGGACCGAAATACAAAAGGAGGGGGTGTATCCATTTTCATAAAGGATACCCACACCTGCAGGTTAGTGGCACAGCACGAGGCCTCGGAGACCATCCAAGTGCAACTAACAGTGGGCAAAGCTGCTTATCAGATTGTAGCCTGCTACAGATCACCTACCTTGTCTCAGGACCCTCACTCAGCATTCCTGAGAACACTGGAAAATATAAAGGTCCTACCAAACACCATGATATTAGGAGATTTCAACTACCCAAACATTGATTGGGAGATGGGAGAATTACTCAAGTACAATCTCTTTTGCCCAATGCTTCCTAGCATTTATAAACTCAAACACCCTGGAACAGCTGGTCACCACACCCACTAGAGGTGACAACATACTGGACCTGATCATCACCAACATGGGGGATCACTGTTCCACACCAGAGGTAAACCCCCTCGCTGGTAAGATCAGATCTTAAAGTAATCACACTGGACATCCACATCCTGACCCCACCCCCAGTCAAAGAAACCACTGTGAAAAACTTTTCAAAAGCAAACTTCATACTTCTCAAGACCGAAGTGGAAGGTTTCAAAGCCCCCCTTGCTACAGAATAATTCTATCCAATCCGCAGAATCCTTTACAATTGCATTATATGAGCATCTACAGGGATGCATGGATCGAGCCATCCCAAGTAAAACCAAGACTCACTCCTCCAAAAAGAGGAAACCAGTCTGGTGGTCCTTGGCCATAAATAAGCTATACAACAGAAGGAGGAAACTACTACATGATAGAGCAAAATTCCAAAAAGGAAAGGCATCACTGATCATTATTAGCAAGAAACTACGATCGCTCATAAAATCATCCAAGGCCAGTTTCTAAAGAAAAATTGCCAAGGAATCTAAAGATAACCACAAAGCCTTCTTTAGCTATATCAGACATTTAGGTGGCAACTCTCAGATATGCTTTGAGCTACTGCAAAATGGCAAAAAATACACTGAACCAACTGACATTGCCAACATCCTGGCGGACAAGTTTAGTGCAAACTTCACCCCCCTCACCCCAAAAGGGCCTTTGTCCATCCCAGAAGAATGCAGAACCCCAGACATCATGGACATGCACGTAAAAACAGCCCTGTCCAAAGCTAAGAACACAGCATCAGTGGGACTGGATGGTGTCCCAGGCTGCGTCTTACATGAGCTCCAAAAGGAACTAAACCCTCACCTAAATTCACTGTTCAGACTCAGCCTTACCACAGGCTATGTACCCAAAGAATGGCGTACAGCAACAGTCATCCCTCTCCACAAAGGTGGTGCCACAACAGAACCTGGGAACTATCTCCTTATAAACCTGACCAGCCTGGTCTGCAAAGCTATGGAGTGAATTATCATGGAACTCATAAACAGAGACATTGGGAACGTCCAGACACTGCACCCTACCCAATTTGCCTTTGTTAAAGGCAGATCCTGCTGCCTAAACCTAGTTGACTTCTTTGAAACAGTTACCAAGGCCATAGATGAAGGGAAGGTAGTCCACACAGCCTACCTGGACCTCACTAAGGCCTTCGACACCATTGCCCACTCTGGCATCATAGACAAGCTTACCAGCTTGAACATTAACCCCTATGTCATGAGATGGGTGGCCAACTGGCTCGCGTATAGAGCACACATGGTCAGAGTTGCGGGTGCCATGTCCGACTCTAAACCAGTCACAAGTGGCATCACACAGGTCTCGGTCCTGGGACCCTCCTGTTCAGTATATACTTCTCTGAGGTACCGGCAAGCATGGGAGGACTGTGGCTGACCAAGTTCGCAGATGACTGCAAACTGGGGGCCATAATCGACTCTCTGGCTGACACAGATATCCTCCAGAAGGGTCTTACAGAGACAGATACCTGGTGTCAAAACCATGGCCTGAAGCTGAATGCCAAAAAATGCATAGTCATCCCCTTTGGAAAAAACAAAGTGCCCACGAATTACCACATAGGTGGTAAGCCGCTCGGTACGGAAAATGTAATTAGGGACCTGGTGACCCAAGTAGATAGTAACCTCTCCTTTGATAATCACATTGCCAAAGTGGTTAAATATTCCTTCTATGTAGCCCACCTAATCACGAAAGGGTTCACCTCTAGATCAAGAGAGGTCATTGTGCCCCTCTACTCATCACTCATTAGGCCCATAATAGAGTACAATGCCCCTTTTGGTATGTACCTTAATTGGCACATGTAGCAGCTGGTAAGACCACAGAAGTACCTCACCAAGAGGATCATGCGCCTCAAAGAGATGCACTATGCAGCTCGACTAAAGAAACTCCAGCTCTACTTGGTTGCTTACTGCCTGCTCAGAGGTGATCTATGCCTGATGTATAAGGCCATGTCCAGCCCGGAATTAATGGACATGCTCCACCTCAAGAAAAACAAATCTCTTAGAGTCACACACTCCAGTGAGTTAAACCTCAGCAAAGCAATAAACAGGACGTGCTGGAGGGATAGATTCCTGCCCCAGAGACTTTCCTCGCTCTGGAATAGAATCCCAGTTGATGTTAGGCAGAGCCCCTCGCAGACTCTCTTCAAGAGGATTCTTGATGAGCGGATGGGTAATTGTAAATTTGCCCCTGGGATCACTTCAGTGGCCCTGCTAGATAGAGGCCCAGGAAACTAATTTAAAAGGGAGGCGAAAGCCAACACTTTCTGGCTAGGCTTATAAATGCCCTTGGGCAGATAGCCTAGTACCTACCCATGAACCTACATGCTCTAGGGACCTAAACCTTGTCACTACAATAAACAGAACATGCCGGAGGGATAGATTCCGGTCCCAGAGACTTCACATACTCCAGAATAAACTGTATATCTATATCAAACAAAGCTCGTCATTAGCACTCTTCAAGAAAAATCTTGATGATTGGATGGGAAATAGAAAATTCACCCTGGGGATCACTTCTGTGTCTCTGCTCGACAGTGGCACAGGAAAATAAATTTCTTGGGTGGCAAAAGCCAGGGTACCTTTTTGGCTGGGCTTGTATAGGCCTCAGGGCCAATTGCCTAGTACCTACCTATGAACCTTTGAGCCTTGCCTAAAAAAGATAATATGGGGACAGCAAGAGACTTGGCCAGTATTCAGACGCATAGGGGCAACAGGTGCAAACCATCTTTAGCGAAGCAACAAGGCTTGTTTATCATGTCATCACAGGCAGACAGAGAGTGGATCCCCTTTGAATGACACCAGAAGCTCAGCCAATTGTTGATGTTTATAATCTTTCTGTTATATTGCAGTGTCATGTAGGCGAAGGTAAGATGCTACTCAAGGTTTGACCCTGTGTGTGTCAGCATGTGGTGCATCAACCCATATATGATATGGTCATGGCCTATGCATACAGTACACTCACAGTACACCTAGTATGATAAGCCTGCTGAGGTTAGCAAATGTGAAAAAAACCTTTGTGCAGACTGTCAGCAAGTAATGACTGTATTGCACCCTGTAACTCCATATTGCTTGCTGAAGTGTAAAGATCTGAGATTTCCCTTGTAGATTATGAACAACACGGAAGAAAGCTTTAGTGTTGTCTTTAGAATATTTGCTATTTTGTATTTTGAAGCTTGCCTTGTATGTTTATTGAGGGATTATATTTTCCCAATAATAATGACCAGAGAGGTTATCCCTTCTTGGTATGTAACTCTTTTTTGGTACAACTTCACACCTTCTGTTATATATTTAGTTTATGGCAGGGTTCCATGAGACTAATGCACTTTTACTGTACAAGTGAGAATTTCTTGTGTTTGTGATAGCACGGTCCATGCAACCCTGTAGGTGAACTGTGTGCATTAATAAAGGATTATGCAGCTTGGGACAGTGTTAACCTTAGTAATGCAAACCAATGAAAGATAGCAAAAACAGCATCACCCAGAGCACAGTGTCAACCCGTGTCATACACACACATGCGTACTCAAGTTCCAAAATGTGTGTAGTACAATGCATACTGGCCACCAATAGAAACTATGGAGTGTTAACACTGGCCAATACAGGGCTTGTCACCCTGCCCATGTGTCCAATATGCACGTACATGCAGACAGTGCACCTCCACCATGTTAACAAATGTATACCTGCAGACCTGTGCTGCACACACCCCACACTTACTGTCCACTGTATAACACATACTGACACAACTACACACATCAGCCAAGTGGCACATGGGCAAACAAAACACAATTGGAATAAACACTGGTGGAAACAATACAACATTGTTAATTACAGCTTTAATACATCATGCCTGCTCTGTTCCACCTTCAAGGATATCATTACACTTTACTGCTGATAACATGCTACACATTCAACCATTGCTATACTTTATTAAAGTCACCCTATGCATCAGCACCATGTTAGCCTGTTCCTGCATCAATGTTACAGATAACAGGAGGTGGCACAGGTTTTATCATATGCACAGGGTGCATTGTTGGTTTGCCAGAGGCCTACACTGAACCATACAATCGACATGCGTGTGTGAGTTTGTGTGCGAGGGCCATGAGTACTGTTATGGGCCAGTGTTGATATAATGTGTGCGGGTATGAGTTTGCCCTAGGTTTCTGGTTTATTTGTGTGCGTCTGCATGCACACAGTTCCACCATGTGGCTGCCATATACGGGGATTTGTGAGACAGCTACAGACTGTACCTGGCAGGCTTTATAGATCACCGTCCCTGGCCACGGCAGGGGTGCTACAGACAGTATCAGGTACTAATCCAGACTGGGTACTATCCGAAGAGGTTGACATATGTCCACTGGATCCAGTTTCCTGCTGGGATGGGCCAGAGCCATGTGCATGTGGTCTTCTAGGATGGTCTATGGACAGCCCCCGCCCCAACATTGCTGGGGCTGGTACTGGCACTACGGGAGCGGCTGTGACTGGCTGGACGTCCATGGTGACCTCCAGCTGCTGATGTTGCTGGCATATGTCCATGTCGATGTCTCAACCATCCCGCACTGTCCTGACACGACATGACATTGTGGAGGACATCCAATGTCTCACCCCTACGTCTGTCAATGACCTCAGTGTAATTACGTATGGCACCTGCTAGGTCATGGATACTGTAATTTACAGATGTGTTATGAGCCCTCTGTGCACTTAGTCCCTGTCTGGTGTACCGCTTCATTCGTGTTTGTGCCTTCATGACAGCCTGGAACATGCATGTGGTAGAAAGAGGTGTGGCATGTCTGCCAGGGGCATGATGACCAGCAGTGCTCTGACGAGAACCCCTGGGCATCTGCCTATGTGGTACCGTTCCAGACATCTGGCTATGGCTGCTGTGTCCTTATACATGTGCCATAGATACCACACTGTCCTGGCCAGTGCCAACCATATACTGTCCCTCAGCTAAGGGCAATGGTGATGGATGTATAGGCAGTATGACTGTGTGCATGGATGGGGTGGAGACTTGTGTACTGTCAGTTGATGGCCCAACAACAGACCCTGACATACCTGCTTGTGCCTCAACACACCTGTCCTCATGATCACTGTCTGTCTCAGTGACATCAGGTTCCCTGCTGTACTGAACCAGCCCCACCTCGACACCTGTGAGAGGAAAACATCACACTTTAAGACCTGAACATGATGCTAGACCACATGCACACACACAAAAATACACTCCTCCCTAAAGCAGACACACACACCAGCAATCTCAGAACATACACAATAGCAGGTGAGGGTAGGGTACAGTATCACAAGCAAAACAGTCATATCACACATGTCAGCATGCAGGACATGTGTTGCTCAACAGCATACAGTGCAAGTGTTGACAGTCCTTGTTACTAACATGGCTTTGATGCATGTGTTTTGTTATTAGGTGATGGGCCTCCCCCTGGAACACAATGCATACATGGACACAACATTGCTGTGCAGGTATTCAAATCTTTGTAATGTACTGTGCACCATAACAAACAGGTGTACATACCATGGTGGATGTGTATCTGTGTGTCATATAGGTATCCAATGCTGATTACAGCCTCTGTGTCTTTAGCAAATAATTGTAGACACATTTTTAGCACATGCATGATGAGTATTCACACAACACCATCAGTGGTGCATGGATAATTGATGGAATACCAATGTTAAGTTGTCAATCTCGCCTTCATTCTTGCTGGATGGGTTTGGAGCCGAATCTCGGCTCCGACTCGGCCTATTACTAAAGCTCGAGAGCTATTTTTACCGGCTCTAGGCTATCCTATGTCCCATAATGATAGGCATGATATACCCAGATCTCGTTTGCCGCTTCAGCTACGAGGTTGCGTCTTTTTGCCGGCTCCAGGTTGTATTAATCTTTTTCTTGTATTTAGTCAATTTTTTGGGTTCTAACCTTAGCGATAGTTATTCCTAGTTACTACCCTATAGACCCCTGTTTAGAATCCCCTTTTAGGTAGTTTTTTTCTTCAGTTTTCCCCTCACTTAATAGTTAGGCCTTTGGCTAAACTTGTTCTATTACAGTTCTGTAGTAGTAAATCCCTTTGGATTTTTTCTGTAGATTTTTTTTCTTGTATGTGTGTGCCTAGAGTTAAACTGTGTTAAAAAGTGTTGTTTTTTTTTGTTTTTCTTGGTCTGTTACAAGGTGTGTGTGTGTGTGTGTGTGTGTGTGTGTGTGTGTGTGTGTGTGTGTGTGTGTGTGTTGGCTGATTGTGACTAGACCACTTAGAGTTGTCTTTTTCTGCCCGTCATCCTTGTTTCAGGATGTCGAAAGACACCAAGGTCTCTGGCTTGAAGAAGTGTGACTCGTGCTGTCAGAAGATGTCTGACAGATGGTCACACTTCTTGTGTATATTACTTGGGCCCTCTGCACCTGCAGGACTCTTGTTCTGTCTCCCATGCGTTCAGTCCAAGAGTCCTGCACGAACGCAGAAACAAACTTATTTTGAGAGGCTTGTTGAAGCCTGAAGGTTCCCCGGCTAAGCCTTCGTCGGGTAAACCTTCCAAGCCCGCCATACCGTCGGCTCTATGTTCGGAGCCGTCACCGAGCAGCGCTACTACCACTGCTACCTGTGCATCGGTTCTGGCCGGAACCGATGGTTCGAGGCCTCAGTCGGCTCCAACTCTGCTGTCGGAGCAGTCTTCAAGCAGAAAGCGTTCCAGGTTTCCTTCTCTGGAATCTGTCCATTCGGCTCCGAAGTCTCCCTTGTTATCGGAGCAGAGTCACAGGTCCCATTCCTCTCGGTCTTCCAGGCTGTCGGACCTTGACCTCAAGAGGGTGTTTAGCAGACTACTTAAGTCGCAGGCACTGGCCCAAATGTTGCACAGCCCTCCTCATCAGGCAGCGGCTATCACTATTCCCTCTTCGATTCCTCCTCCGACATTTCCTTTGAGTTCGGAGCCGGAGATTGTAGGGGTCGGGACCGTCGGGACCGTCGGAACGTCGGAGCCGATACCACTCCTTTTGGCTCCTTTCGGCTCCCTCGTCGGCTCCGATCTCTTCCTTGGTTCCATCCTTGGAGGAATCCGGGCACCGGGACTCCCTTGTTGGTTCCAAGGGGGCGAGTGCCATCGGACCCTTGTCCAACCCCCGTTCTCCCTCTCGGAGCCACGGCGCAGCTGAATTCGGCCCCGACATCGGCCTCGGAGCCATCCCTCTCGGTGCCGGGAGGAGTCCTTGTCTCTTCGGAGCGGGGACCCCCTTCCCTGCCTGATAGGGGCGCCTTTGAGGTCATGAGGAGTGTGCTGGCCCCTGTGCCTGCTCCACGGTCAGCTCCTTTGGCTCCTCCCTCTCTGGTGCCTGCTTCAGTCTCTATCCACCATTTCAATCCCGAGCGTGGAGAACTGACGCTACAGGTAGCCCCATTGGGTGTGTCCTCCTCTTCCGAGGCCTCCCCTGATCCTTCAGGGGAGCCCCCTCGGAAGAGAAAATGCAAGAGGAAGCATGTAGACTCCCCTGAGTCAGTCACGTCCGACACCGACTTGGATGAGTCAGAAGGGTCCCCAAGGTCCCCCTCTGAGGATGTCTCATTTTCTGACATCCTGGAGATTCTTAAGCAGAGGGGAAACTGGTCTGCCCTTAACCCTTCCGAGGACGAGTCGGTGTACCTGGATGCGTTTGGTTCTCGCCCTTCCACATCCTGGGTGTCTCCGCCTTTCGTCCCACTCATTGATGTGGTGGTTCGAAAGGTGTGGACGGCTTCGGTTACTATGGACCCAACTCCCTGGAGGCCTACAAAATTTATTACAGCCCCTTCTGACAAGCAGTTTCTAACTAAGGGCGTCCCTGTTGATGCCATGGTGGTGGCGGTGGCCACTAAAAAGGAGTTGGCTGACCCTTCAGTATCTGTCCATCCTCCTAATAAGGAATCTAGGACTATGGACAGGTATGGCAAGCAGATGATGTTCATCGTGCATACAGCTGCAGTCATAACAGATGGGTTCTCCTGCCGTCAGGCGGGTCCTTGGTTGGCCGAATTCCAAAGTCTAGGTCCGACGTCGGTTGTCGTCGCTTCTTCCCTGACGTCAGTGCGACAGGGGTATAAAGGAACCAGCCAACGCCATTTTCTTCAGTCTTTCTTGCCGCGCGGTGCCCGAAGCAGAAGCAGTTCGCAAGTGCCGGTCGGCCAGCTCCTGAGATTACGAAAATTTGGAAACCAAAGTCTTCTTGAAAGCTAAGTACCCGTTGAAACTTTTCTTGCCTCAGACCGATGTCAGACAAAGTTAATAATTGTATTTCTTGTGGGAAGCAAATACCGCATAAGGATTTCCATTCCCTCTGTATACCTTGTTTAGGCCCAGACCACGACGTCTCGGTCTGTCGCTTTTGTGCTACATTCAACAAACGCACCATTAAGCGTCGGGCGGAGTTCGCCCAGCATTATTTTGGGAAAGCATTTAACTATATAATGTCGTCGGATACACCGACAATAGTTTTGTCTAAAAAACGCAAAGATAACCGACACACGAGGTCCGCGGCCTCTACCAACACCACACCAAAGCCGACTACACGTGGTCCGGTTCTCAGCGAGGCACCAGTAGCAGCCCCTGACTACTGACGACACTTCTTTGGCGGTGTCTCCTGTGCCTGAGGTCGCAGGCTCCTCGGCCCACACCCCGACTACAGATACCGAAGCCACTCTTGGCGTTGAAACTCAGAATGTGGACAGGTCCACCTCCACTCAAGGTGACTTCCTCTTCTTTCTCCATCAAGGCTTTCACTAAGTCTAAAGCAACCATGCACTCTAAGAGACAAGCTACACAGGGCCCATCTCCAGGCCCCATGCCTAAGAAACAGATGCTTAAAATGGCTGAGGATTTAATTACTCTTATCAGAGGTTCTCAGCCCCCACCGGACAAAGGCCCAGAGTGGAGGAAGATTCCCCCTCCTCTGATCAGGGCTCCATTATTTCAGAGCACTCTGATGATCAGGAACATTCTTACTCCCCTTTTGAAGACTCTGATGCAGAGGAGTCCATCCCTTCTGTATCCCCCCCTGAGGATTACTCATTTGGGGAAACTTTGCATACCTTAAGGGAACACTTCCACTGGGAAGGCCAAGATTATTCAGATTCCAAGAAAAGGATTAGGAATTTCTCTTGCTACCTCAGCACAGGCCTCTGGCTATACCTCCTGTCTTGGACATCCTAGATGATGTTTACTCGGAGGCCTGCCTTAACCCGGACTCTACCTCCAGCTCCAGTTAAGCCTGACAGGTACTACAGGGTTCCTGACTCACACCAGTTTCTATACAAAAGCCATGCTGCTGACCCAGAAACCATCTCACAGGGCCCCAAGGGAGTTAAGGCCTCCACTGCTAAAAATCCATTACCTTCCGAGAGAGATTCCAGATCCTTAGAAAGGTGGGGAAAAAGGTATATACCTCATCTACCTTAACCATGAGGGCCTTAAACTGTCAGTTCCATATGCTAAAATACCAACAGTTTTTGTTATCACAATTGAAAAGTAAAATGTCACAACCTGAACAACCAGACTTGAAGGAGTTGCAGGATTTGATGCATAGTGCAGAACAAGTGGGTAAGCATACCTTACAATGTGGTTTTGATGCTCTAGAGGCCTCATGTAGAGCTGCTGTTACAGGATCAGTCATACGTAGGCATGCCTGGCTCAAGGAACAAGCCTTGCCTGATCATGTCAAAGCTAAATTACTGGACGCCCCTCTTCAAAAGGATGTACTATTTGGTGCTAATGCTGAGGAGGTATTAAGGAAAATGGAGGAAAAGGCTAAATCAATGCAAACTGTGAAAGATTTTCTACAGGTACAACCCCCACTTTTTAGTAGAAGTTGGCCTTCCAAAAACTGGTCCTTTCCTGCCACGGACAGACCCCAAAGAGGCAGATACAGGCGCCCGAGGGGCAGAGGACAAATCCCAAGGATCGTTTAGAGGCAGACAATGGCAAGCTCCTACACAAAGAGGTGGTGAGGATAACTCGCAATCTTTCAGAAAGCAAACCCAATGACTTTCCCTTTGCATGCCAAGCAAGTCTCAAATGGCAGCCCCTTAGGAGGAAAGCTGGCATTATTTTCAAAAATTGGCATATTGTCACAAAGGACAAATGGATCCTGGACATTATAAACAGAGGCTACAAATTCCATTTTCACACCCTTCCAAAATGAGAGGCATGCCAAACCTGCCACACAATTAAAGGGCAGAGACACAAAGGCAAATTACAGATCTCATAAACATGAAAGCTATTCAAGAGGTAGCTATGCACGAACAAGGTCAAGGTTTTTATTCCAGGCTATTTCTGGTACCAAGGAAGGGAAAAGATTGGAGACCTATTTTGGACCTATCCATCCTAAACACATTTCTACTCGTACCAAAATTCAAGATGCTCACTCTACAGCAACTTCTTCCCATGCTGGGCAAGGAGTCTTGGCTGGTAACATTGGACCTCAAGGAGGCATACCTGCATGTCCCAATCAGACAAAATTGCAGAAGGTACCTCAGATTTCAACCCATTATCAATTCTCTGCATTGCCCTTTGGCTTATCTACTGTGCCCAGAGTATTCACGAAATGCCTGGCATCAGTAATTGCCTACTGCAGACTTCAAGGGATACAAATATACCCCTATTTGGACGACTGCCTGATCCAAGCGGACAGCAAGCACATTCTTCTGAAACATCTGGCTTATGTAATAATGTTGTTGAACTCTCTGGGATACACAGTCAACAAAAAGAAATCAAGGCCAGTACCCTCTCGGAAGATAATTTTCCTGGGTGCCAATTTGGACACAAACACTCAGATGGCCTACCTCACGCCAGAGAAGCAGGGGCAACTAATTCAATGCTTCAGAGCACTAGCAAATTGCACCAGGCTGACTGCAAGGAAAATCCTGCAGGCTCTGGGATTCATGGCATCTTGCATCTTACTAATCCCATGTGCAAAGCTGCATATGAGGAAACTACAATGGTACCTGAAAAACATATGGTCTCAACACAGCCACAGTTTGGAAACAATAATACCACTAATTCCATGTCTGCAAAAGGAATTTCTGTGGTGGGCTCAAGCATGTCAAACAAACACAGGTCTTCCATTCAGCAAGCCTCAAGCAAATCAAGTCATCACAACAGACGCCTCAGACTACGCCTGGGGGGCGCACATGACAGATCGGTGCATTCAGGGCAAATGGTCCCAAAAAGAAAAGCACCTTCACATCAATCAAAAGGAAATGCTAGCAGTAATAAATGCTATTATAGCTTTCAAGGACCTTCTACAACCAGGTCAACTATTGATAAGAACGGACAACACCACAGTTATGTGGTACATAAACAAACAGGGAGGAACACATTCTTACCCCCTATGCAGACTGGCCATGTCACTTTGGAACATGGCCATGGACTTACAAATGGAACTACAAGCACAGTACTTGCCAGGCAAGGAAAACACGCTGACAGACAACCTAAGCAGGAATATGACAGATCCACACGAATGGAAATTGCATCCAAAAGTTTTTACAGAAATAATCCAAGAATGGGGAAGGCCAGACATAGATCTCTTTGCCTCCCACAAAATCACCAATTGACAAAATTCTGCTCAAGGATCTTCCATCCAAAGGCCTGGAGAGTGGACGCCTTCTCTTTCAGTTGGACATCAATGACAGTTTATGCCTTCCCACCTCTTCCTCTGCTGCCCAAAGTTCTATTGAAAACCAGAGCAGACAGACCAAAGATGATTCTCATTGCTCGACTGGCCAAGGCAACACTGGTACCCACTCCTGAGAAGCCTGACGATTCCCACCATGGACCCTGTCCCTAATGCCTCTTCTTCTGACTCAGCACAGCTTCAAAACTCTTCACAGCCAGCTAAAACACTCATTCTAGCTGCATGGAAGATTCCTTAGCATCACAACAGGCCCTACTCTCCAAGGAGGTGCAGGATGTCATTTTGGAGGCCAGAAGGCCATCAACTAGAAAAGCTTACTCCAAAATGGAAACGTTTTTGTGTCTGGAATGAGAAAAAGGGCCAGGATCCTGGAAAACTGAATTTACCTCAAATACTACAATATTTGGCTGAGCTGCTAAGCAGTGGACTTTCATTCTCCTCCATCAAAATCCATGCCTCAGCCATTTCTGCAGAATACAACACTGATCCACCTTTATTCTCTCACCCTCTCTTAAGACAGTTCCTCAGAGGGGCTAAGACTCTAAGACCTCCAAGGAAACAACCAATACCTGCTTGGGATCTTAATTTCATTCTGGAAAAACTGACCTTGCCTCCCTTTGAGCCAGCTGCCTCATCAGATTTGCAATATTTGTCCTGGAAAACAGCTTTCCTTCTGGCTATCACCTCAGCTCGTAGGGTTTCAGAACTACAGGCTCTCATGGCTGTCCAGCCTTTTATCATCTTCCATCAGGACAGAGTTTCCTTACGAACCAACCCGTCCTTTATGCCTAA
This sequence comes from Protopterus annectens, assembly GCF_019279795.1. Taxonomy (NCBI): domain Eukaryota; kingdom Metazoa; phylum Chordata; order Ceratodontiformes; family Protopteridae; genus Protopterus; species Protopterus annectens. Next base: position 609,350,125 of record NC_056732.1, on the reverse strand, counting down.
AGTGGTATCCAGGGTAGCTTTAAATCAGGCCATACATTTACCTACTTTTTTTCCTAATCCTCAAAACAAAGGGGAGAGATTACTACATCCCTTGGACATCCACAGACAACTGCGTTATTATTTGGACAGAACAAAGCTTTTCAGAAAATCAGAACAGCTCTTTGTGTCCTATGCTGTAGGAGCGCAAGGAAAGCCAATTTCCAAACAGTCTCAAAATGGATAGCCCACTGCATACGCTTTTGCTATTCCTTTCATGGCAAAACTGTACCTACAGGCATTAGAACTCATTCCACCAGGGCCACAGCCACCTCTGCAGCTTTCCTCAGAGGAGTTCCTACCAAGTATAGTTTGGAAGCAGCCACTTGGAGTTCTGTGCATACCTTCTCCAAGCACTACAACCTACCATTATACTCCAAATCTAGAGCAGGCTTTGCCACTGCAGTCTTGCAGGGCATTTTGGCTCCTCCTAGTTCCACCTAGTGCCTACCACCCCTTTCTTAGCTTTGGGATTCTACCCATCTGTTATGACTGCAGCTGTATGCACGATGAACATAGTACAGTTTTGTACCTACCATAAATGTAGATGTTCGAGTGCTAATACAGCTGCAGTCCAGGTTTCCCTCCCTCCTTCCCCTCTTGGGACAGGCCTATAGGCTAACACATCCTCTTACAACCTGATTGGGGTATTCATTTATGATGTATTTGCTTGCAACTACTGTATTTTGATTATATTGCACTGCAGTATTACACAAATTTATGTATTGCCTTCCTTCTGGGGGCACCTGACATCTGGGGCAAGAAAAACTGAAGAAAATGGCATCAGCTGGTTCCTTTATACCCCTGTCGCACTGACGTCAGGGAAGAAGCGACAACAACCAACGCCGGACCTAGACTTTGGAATTCGGCCGACCGAGGACCCACCTGACATCAGGAGAACCCATCTGTTATGACTGCAGCTGTATTAGCACTCGAACATCTACATTTATGGTAGGTACAAAACTGTACTTTTTCTTCAGCGACCTTTGCTATGCAGTCGCTGAATTATTTGTGCCATTTCACCGGTCTCCAGAGAGACCTTCTCAAAGAACTTGGGTGTACCTTACAGGACCCATCAGCTGCGGGGTCTCAGGAAAAGATCAACTCCCAGCTGGGGACCCTGAACTCTTTTGTCAACTCCTCCATGCAGCTCATTTCCTATGCAGCCGATGGAGCGAGTAGGGCTGCAGGCACGGGTGTTGCTCTAAGGAGACACATGCCTGGATCCGGCTTTGCAATTTTGCTGACCTCTTCAAGGTGTCCTTCACTAACAACCCCCTCTGATGGTTCTGCCTTGTTTGGACCTCAAGTGAAGGATACATTGACCAGGTGCGAGCAGGAAGGCAAGACTCTTTCTGCCGTAGGAGTCCATTTTTCTACCCCTTCTAGACCATACCCTAAGGGTCAGAAGAGTGGGAAAATGTGGTTCCACAAACCTCAGGGAGTACTGCCTGATGCACGTGGTGAGCTTCCCTCCAGAGGTAGAGGAGGAAACAATAATAGACGCCCAGGGGCAGGGGTCCGCAGAATCAGGGTAGCAGAGAATCTTACTCTGACAAACCCTTCCAGCACCCCTGAGGAGCTGCCCGACTGTCCACCTTCGGAGGCAGTTGGGGGAAGACTATCACTGTACCCAGAAGCCTGGCATTCTCTCACACAAGACAAATGGGTATGGTCGATCATATCCTAGGGTTACAAAATTCCCTTTATTCATACCCCACAACAGCCAAAAGGGCCCCTTCCAGATGTTCCACTCAGTCTGAGGGATCAAGCAGCACTAGAAATTTCAAAGCTGCTAGAAAAAAGAGCCATCCAGCCAGTCCCAGCAGACCAGCAAGGATCCGGTGTCTACTCCAAGTTCTTTTTGGTACCAAAAAAGACAGGGGACTGGAGACCTATTTTGGATCTCTGCAGGCTGAACAAGTCTGTTCAAAGAACGAAATTCCGGTTGGTCACGCTTCAGTCCATTCTACCCTTTCTGGGTCAGGACAATTGGATGTGCTCTATAGACCTTCAGGATGCGTACTATCATATCAAAATGAACAGGTGCTCCAGGAGGTTTCTCCACTTCTGGCTGGGAGCCAGTCACTACCAATTCAGAGCCCTGCCCTTTGGCCTCACCACAGCCCCCACGGTGTTTACCAAATGCATGGCAGTGGTTGCGGCTCACCTGAGACGACAAGGACTCCAGGTGTTTCCATGCTTAACCGACTGGCTCCTTACTGCCACCACCAAGCGTCAGCTACTCCATTCCAGAGATTATACCCTCCAAATTTGCAACGAGCTAGGTATCTCTATAAACTCTGAAAGGACTGCCTTGTCGCCTTGTCAATCTATTAGCTTCATAGGCGCCATTTTAAACCCTGTGGAACTGTCAGCAAAACTGCCTGTACAAAGGATTTCAGACATTCGCGATCATGTTCAAATCCTACTACAAGAGAGCAGAGTCCAGGCCAGATTCGTACTAAAAACTGTAGGTCTCATGGCAGCAGCTATCACATTACTCCCCCTAGCTCGCTTTCACATGCGGATCCTGCAATGGATGCTGTTTTCCCAGTGGTCATTTCAACAGCCACACAGCATTCTAATCACTTAGTCATGCAAAAGGCACCTTTCGTGGTGGATGGTCTCCCCTCAGGTTCTTCAGGGCAGACCTTTTGTCCTTCCTCTTCCTGCGGCTACTGTGACAACGGATGCCTCCCTGATCTGGTGGGGGGGGGGCATTTTCAGGGCAGGACAGTCCAGGGCACATGGCAACCTTTCGAAGGCCACCTGCACATAAATGTCTTGGAAATGAGAGTGGTACTTTTAGCGTTGCAGGCCCTTCAAGACTCTCTACCCACCGAGACTATTGCAATTCAGATGGACAATATGTCTGTAGTGTGGTACATCAACAAGCAGGGCGGAACCAGGTCCTACCCCCTATGTCGAGAAGCACTCAGACTTTGGCAGTGGGCGATCTCTTCTCAATGGTTTCTGGTAGCAACGCATATCTCCGGGAAGTCCAACGTCATAGCGGACAGGCTCAGCAGAGCCATTCTCATGCCCCACGAGTGGTCTCTCAACCAGCTAGTAGCGGAAAAAATTTTCAGAATGTGGGGTCATCCTTGCTGCGATCTTTTAGCAACCTCTCAAAACAGCAAGTGCCAAGACTTCTTCGCCCTCTTCCCTCTCCCAGGTCTGGGGTCTTCTGTATGCTTTTCCCCCCTTTCCCTTAATTACTCAGTTAATCCAGAAAGCAACTGTTTTGAGATCCAGAATAATCCTTGCTGCCCCTTACTGGCCTCGACAAATTTGGTTTCTGTTCCTGCAACGTCATCTACTAGATCAGCCCTGGCATCTGGACCCAGCACCAGATCTTCTGACACATCAGTCGGGTGGGCTGCATCATTCTCTTCAATATCTCAACCTCACAGCTTGGTTGCTCCACTTCCAACCCTAGCCAGGCTTCCCTCAATCTCTCATTCAGTTTGTGACATCATCCTCGCTTCGCACAAGTCTACTACCAGAAAGACTTATGTAGCAAATGGAAGCGTTTCTCTGTTTGGGCAGGGGAGAAACAAGTTGACCCTTTTACAGCTCCTGTCCCTACAGTTTTAGAGTTTTTTGCAGAACTTTTTCAAATGGGTTCTTCTTCAGCCACCATCAGAGTTCAGCTGGCAGCTATTGCGAATTTTCATATTGGATTGTCAGAGACCAGCATTATGTCACACAAACTTTGTAAAGCCTTTCTAAAAGGAACCCTCTTACTTAGGGATCCTCCCCCACCATGGGACCTAAATTTGGTGCTGTCGTCTTTAATTCTCCCTCCCTTTGAGCCTGCGGCTTCCTGTTCGTTAAAGTTGCTCTCTTGGAAAACTCTGTTCTTAGTAGCCATCACTTCAGCAAGAAGGGTATCGGAACTTTAAGCCTTTTGTGTTCGCCCTCCTTACCTTGTTTTTCACAAAGATAGTGTGTCACTTACGATTAATCCGTCCTTTTTACCCAAAGTACTTTCTGAAAAAATCTGAATCAGACCATCGATCTTCCTGTCTCCTTCCCACTTTATACCAATAGGTCTGAATGGAAGTTACATTGTCTGGACGTTCACCGTCAATTATGCTTCTACCTGGATAGAACCAAGCAGACGAGGAAATCAGAACAGCTCTTCCTGTCTTACGCAGAAGGGAAGCAAGGCCTACCAGTTTCCAAAGTAACCTTGTCCAGGTGGTTGACCTCTGTTATCATGTTGATTTACCAATTGAGGCATAAAGAACTCCCTATTAAGACCAGAGCTCATTCAACCAGAGCATTAGCTTCTTCAGTAGCCTTTCAGGCAAGATTGCCAATTGATTCCATTTGTGCAGCGGCCACATGGGCCTCTCCTCATACCTTCATTTCTCATTACAAGCTGGACATACCACTAGATGTCGGGTTGATTTTGGTTCCACTGTAAAGAGTTTGTTCCATTGAGCCACCCAGGACTATGGTGCTAGTGACGCTGTCCCATCCATCAAGAATGAAGGCGAGATTGACAACTTAACATTGAGAAGTTATGTACTTACCATAACGTTCCATGTTAGCTGTCTTCTTCTCGCCTTTTTTCTTGCGTCCCACCCTCCATCCCCATAGCCTGGCAAGACCAAGAGTATCTTCTGAGATGTGTTTTCATGAGAGTGATCTCCTTAGCTACCTCTCTTCGTTTTCTTGGTAACTCTTATAAGAGTTTTATATTTGTATATATATACAAGAGCTTAGATATATAGAGGTAGATATATATATATATATATATACATATACATATATATATATATATATATATATATATATATGTATGTATATATATATATATATATATATATATATATATATATATACTCTCTGTCATGCTGGGGACATGTATGTCCATAGTGTTAGCTATCAAACGAGATCTGAGTATATCACGCCTAGCATTATGGGACATAAGATAGCCTCGAGCCGGTAAAAATAGCTCTCTAGCTTTAGTAATAGCCATCCAGCAAGAAAGAAGGTGAGAAGATGACAACTAACATGGAACGTTATGGTAAGTACATAACTTCTCATTCGGCTACATATCCAATGTATGGTGAGTGGTGAGTTTAGATCATATTGTGGACATGCCAGTGTCATCCATGACATGGCATGCTAAAACACAACTGCATATTTAAACACTACACATACCCAATGTGTGTCATATGACCTAGCCACTCAGTAGCATCACAAGACATATATGTGTCAGTTGTGCAAATGCTGATTGGTATGCATATTGTTTAGAGGTGCAAATGTGTGCACACACCCAACATTAAGGTGTATAGCAAGGTGTATAGCAATGAAAGCTCTGTGTAGCACTGTGGTTACAATAACTGGATGGGTATAGTACAATAGGCCATCATCATGAAGCATCATGTGGTCACTCAAGGCTACAAACATTTCCCAAACCAGCACTAGTCATGCTGTACCAGAACTGTACTACCTTGGCTACATTCACCATTTCACAAACAGTTATTACATGAGTTTGTAAGGAGGCCAATAAGGAGCATTCCCTGACATGAATGTCTAGTGTATTGCAGAGTGTTTAAATACCCCATGATAGGCCTCTACCCCTCAGGTATATTATTTGTAATGTGTGGATGAGATTTTGGATACTGGAGTGTGTCTTTACAGAGGGTTTGGGAATCCTTTATGTGTAGCATGTTAAAATGCTCTGTGTATGACATAGATGTGTATGTTATTTGCATGTTGAGTATTAACTGTGCCTATCCAATGGTCACTACAGTCTAGCCACATTTGTTTGAGATGGTGTGGGTATTGCATGTGTTTGAGGCAGCTAATCACATTAGTGAGATGTGCGTGGTCTTACACCAAACATGCACAGCATGCATTATGGTTAGGTGTGTTACATGTGTACATGGCCTACACCTTAACTATGACATGCACTTTTTATTTACAATAATAAATGTAGAACACACTCACAAGCATCTGTCCGCTGCCTTGATGTCACCCCAGAGGGACCTACATAGGGATGAGACAGTTTGTCAGTGGCCACAACTGTGGCATTGCTACTGTGTGTTTGCAGTCTTATAGTACAACAGATGTTATGTGGTCCTATCTCGCTTACATTCTTACCTGTGGATTCGGAACCGAATATCGGCTCCAACTCGGCCAACTTTTCAAGCTCGCAGTCTTTCATTGGCTGGGCTAAGCAGGTATCCCATGGTGCACTGCTCCATATCCCCAGATCTCGTTTGCCGCTCGTGTAGTTAGGATGTGATCTCGCTTTGGCTGTGGCTAAGTACCTTCTTTTCTTGTATTAAGAAAAAGTTTTTCCTCATAAACCAAAAGCTATTTTCATAGCTACTCTATTGTTGTTGTTTTAGTTGATAGCATGTTTGTTTGTGAGTATCCCGCTAACTGTTCCCTCGGGCTAGGCCCGTTTTTAGTTAGAGGACCTAGTCCGTCGTCCTCTCTTACCAACCATTTAAGTTAGAAGTTTGGTCGTCCCCTTGGTGTTCCTAACCGTTTAAATTAGAGGTTTGGGCATCTGGTTGTCTGTGCGTGTTCCCTGTGTATGTACAGTGTTCATTTCTCTGATTCCCGCGCTTTTTGTGTGTTGAGTTTTTTGTGCCTTTTTGGCAGTTTGCTTCTGCTTTAAGTAGTGGATTTGTTGTGAAAATGTCTAAGGAGTCCAAAGAGCACAAACCTTCGGGTTTTAAGAAGTGCTCTAAATGTGGATATAAAATGTCAGTAACTGATGGTCATTCTGTCTGTGTCTACTGCTTGAGAACTATTCACCTGAAGGAATCCTGTAGTTTTTGTCATGCTTTCAGTCCCAGTGTGCTCCAGGAGCGAAAGAATAAGCTCATTTTAAAGGGACTGTTGAAACCCTTTTTCGAAGAGGATTTGGATTCTTCTCCCAGCAGTAAAGCCAAGTCTTTCAAGGCTAAGAAAAGATCTCCGGCTCCATTAGCTTCATCGGAGCCTCCGGAGAAAGTCTTAAAAAGTGCTTAGACTTCCTCGGCTTCACTGTCCTTGGGGCCACAGGAGGTATCTGTATTGGTGGATCCGGCGTCGGCTCCAATTAGTTTAGAACCCCTTCGGAGCCGATCGCCAAGTCTCAATCCAGTCTCTCCTGAGAGGAGATCCCAATCTCCCTCCCTGACCTCCAAATCCTCCAGGCCCCTTTCGGATATGGATGTTGATAGGGTGGTCCAGAGGCTCCTCCAGTCTCCGGTTTTGGCTAAATTGTTTTCGGCTCCGGTGCCCGTCCCGACCTCTTCTTCGATCATTCCTCCTCCGAGAGGATCTCTTTCTTCGGAGCCGGAGTGTTCCACTCCGTGTGATGTTCCTAAGTCGGTTCCGATGGGCTTTCTGGCTCCTTCGGTACCGACATCAGCTCCGACCCCGTCGGCTCCGTCCTCGGGGTTCAGGACTTGGGATTTTTCAGTTGGGCCCGAGGGGGACATATCGGGACATGCTGCGGTTCCGAGCCTCCCTCTCGGTGCCTCTGCTCGGGGTTTCCTATTCCTGTCATGGTCTCGGTGGCTGGCTGGTCCTCGGACTCGGGGGGGCCTGCCTTTGAGGCCATGCGGACTGTGCTGGCCAGATCGTCAGCTACATCAGGCGGATTAGTCACTCTGTGTCCCACCACTCCGGTGAGAGCTTCTGATCACCACCTATCTATGGAAAGCAGAGCACCAGGCCCTAGGGATACCCCCACGAGTGGTCCCCAACTTTCTGAAGGCCCTTCAGAGTTTGTGCCTGAGGAGCCTCCCAGAAAGAAAACACGCAAGAGGAAGCACATAGACTCCCAGGATGAGTCCCTCACTTCTGATACTGACCTCAAGGATTCGGAGGGGTCCCCCAAGTCATCCTCTGATGATGTTTCCTTCTCCGATATCCTGGAGATACTGAAACACAGAGGTGACTGGCCATCCAAAGCCTTTTCCGAGGAGGAGTCAGTAGTCCTTAAGGCCTTTGGTGCTCAGCCTTCCACCTCCTGGGTGTCTCCACCATCCGACGAGCTCCTCGATTTGATCTGTCGAAGGGTGTGGGAAAACCCTGACTCTGTGGAGCCCGTACCCAGGCGTCCCAACAAGTTTCTTTCTGCTAACCAGGGTAAGGAGTTTCTGTCTAAAGGAGTCCTTGTAGATGCCATGGTGGTGGCGGCGGCCACTCAGAAGGAGGTAATAGAGACCTCTTCCTCGGTCCATCCTCCTAACAAGGAGTTTAGGACTATGGATCGGTACGGGAAGCATACACTCTCATCAGCGACCTTTACCTTACGGTCGCTGAACTATCTGTCCCATTTCACTCGGCTCCAGAGAGATCTCCTCAGGGAGCTAGGAGATACTCTTGTGGGTAATGTCCCTGAGGTGGTGGCTGAGTTGGTCATCGCCCAGGAATCTACCCTTAATTCCTTGTCAACTCCTCCATGCGGCTCATTTCGTATGCAGCCGAAGGAGCGAGTAGGGCAGCGAGCTCAGGAGTTGCCCTTAGAAGGCAAGCCTGGCTGCGCCTGTGTCACTTCGCGGAGGCCTTCAAGTCTTCCTTCACAGACGCCCCCTTTGATGGTTCCTCTTTGTTCGGAACCAAAGTGAAAGACACCCTCACCAGGTGCGAACAAGAGGGAAAGACCCTGTCTGCCGTAGGGGTCCATTTTTCTCTTCCTTCTAGGCCTTACCCCAAGGCCCAGCGAGGTGGGAAGATGTGGTTCAAGAAATCAGAGGTTTTTTTCCTGCCGCACAAGGTGAATCCCCCTCCAGAGGCAGAGGAGGGGAAGGTTATTCAGGGAGACGCCGCCCTAGAGGCAGAGGGGGCCCTCGTAATTCGGGAGACTGCAAATCCGTTCGCGGCTCCCCGTACTCTCGTTCCTGAGGGAGTGCCCGACTGTGCTTATCCGGAGCCAGTCGGGGGTCGACTTTCATTATATTTGGAAGCCTGGGGAAACAACACCCAGGACCGATGGGTATTATGAATAATTTCTGGAGGTTATCTCATTCCGTTCACTTCAGACCCCCCTCCAATCAGAAAAATCCCAGACGTTCCACCCAGTCAAAGGGATCAAGCAGCCTCAGAGGTTTCAAAGCTGCTAGAAAAGGGAGCCATCCAGTGTGTGTCCCCTCAGACCAAATCGGATTAGGGACTTACTCAAGATTCTTTTTATTGCCGAAAAGAACAGGGGACCTGAGTCCCATATCAGATCTCAGTCAGCTGAGCAATTATGTACAGAAGTCCAAGTTCCGTATGGTCACTCTACAGTCTATTCTCCCACTGTTGGGAGAGGAGATATGGATGTGCTCCATTGACCTCAAGGATGCTTACTACCATATCAAAATGGACAGGGCATCCAGGCATCATCTGCGCTTCCGGCTGGGAGCCAGTCATTTCCAATTTCGAGCCCTGCCATTTGGTCTCACTACAGCCCCCAGGGTGTTCACCAAGTGTATGGCAGTGGTGACTGCTCACTTGAGGCGTCGGGGATTCCAGGTGTTTCCGTATCTGGATGACTGGCTCTTTACTGCCCCCACCAGGCATTGACTAGTCCAAACCACGGACGCTACCATTAACTTATGTCAACAGCTGGGCATAACACTAAATTGGGAAAAATCTGCCTTGTTGCCTTCGCAGTATGTCACCTTTATAGGCGCAGAGTTAGACACCATTCGACTGCGAGCATTTTTACTGCAAGAGAGGATCAGAGCCTTACAACAGCAGATTCACATCCTCATGCTCCCGAGGAAAGCAAAGGCAAGATGGGTTCTCCAACTCCTGGAGACCATGGCAGCAACGATTATGTTGGTCCCTCTAGCGAGATTGCACATGACGCTTCTTCAATGGCTCCTCTTTGTCCACTGGTCTCTCCAAAGATTGCCTCTTTCTCACCCCATTTTGCTCACGGACAGGTGCAAACAAGATCTCAGTTGGTGGCTTTGCACCAACAATTTGGAGAAGGAAGACCCTTCGTCCCACCCATCCCGGTTGCCACAGTGACCACAGACGCCTCCCAGATGGGGTGGGGGTGGGGCATTATCTCGGCAGGACAGTCCAAGGCAAGTGGCAAGATCAAAAGATACATCTGCACATCAACATCCTAGAGATGAGAGCGGTGCTTTATGCGTTGCAATCACTTCAGAGCTCTTTACCTATTGGGACGATTGCAATACACTCGGCCAACATGTCCATAGTGTGGTATCTAAACAAGCAAGGGGGAACCAGGTCTTACCCCTTGTGCAGAGAGGCCATGCGAGTGTGGCAGTGGGCAATAGCTTCGCAAAGGTTCCTGGTAACAACGCACATTCCGGGGAAGTCCAACGTCATTGCGGACAGGCTAAGCAGAGCCATTCTGATGCCTTACGAGTGGTCCCTGAATCGTCTAGTTGCAGAACGAATCTTCAGCAGGTGGGGTCAGCCTTGCTGCGACCTTTTTGCCAGCCCCCTCAATGCCAAATGCAGCAGCTACTTCACACTGATCCCCTCACAGGGGGCATCACCCAGGGATGCTCTAGTTCACGATTGGCCCTCCGGTCTGCTTTATGTTTTCCATCCGTTTCCCTTGCTATCAAAGGTGATTCAGAAAGGGCAATCCTTGGGAAGCGGAATGATTCTGATTGCTCCGCACTGGCCTTGTCAAGTCTGGTTCCACTTTCTTCAACCATACATTGTGGACACTCCTTGGATTCTGGACCCTCAACCAGATTTACTGACATACATGTCGGGACAGTTCCACCCATCTCTGATGACCCTCCGGTTGACAGCTTGGCTGCTCCACTTCCATCGTTCGTTAGGCTTCATAATTTTTCACCGGCAGTGGTTCACATTTTATCATCCTCTCATAAACCATCTACTAGGAGGATTTATTCTAGTAAATGGAAAAGGTTTTCTCTTTGGGTGCATGCACATGGAATTGATCCTTACATAGCTCCAATTTGCCTCAGTCTTGGAGTTTCTGTCTATGCTGTTCCATCAGGGGTCCACATCAGCTACCCTAAAAGTTCAGTTGGCAGCGATATCTAATTTCCATGTGGCTAATGAACCTAGTCTCATGGCGCATAGGCTCTGCAAGGCCTTCCTGAAGGGTACTCTGTTACTCCGTCCTCCGGTATCCGAGCCTATCATGCCCTGGGATCTCAATTTTGTTCTACAAGCCCTCACTTCACCACCTTTCGTGCCTGCAGCTACCTGTGAATTGAAATTTTTGACCTGGAAAACAGCCTTCTTAATAGCAATCACTTCGGCAAGGCGAGTCTCAGAAATTCAGGCCCTCTCTATCAAGCCCCCTTACTTAATCTTCCATAAGGACAGAGTGTCTCTTAGACCAAACCCTTCTTTCCTTCCTAAAGTGGCTTCTGCAGCTAATCTTAATCAATCCATTGAGTTGCCTGTGTTCTTTCCTCATTTTTCTAACAAGGCAGAATTTAAATTTCACCAACTGGATGTACACAGACAATTACGCTTCTATTTGCACCGGACGAAAGCTGTCCGGAAGTCTGACCAGTTATTTGTCTCCTTTTCCGTAAACAAGAATTGGGTCCGCAGTCTCTAAGCTCACAATTTCCAGATGGATTTCTAGTTGCATCTCTTTCATCTACCATGCAGGAGGAAAGGATCTGCCATTTCCAGTAAAGGCTCGTTCTGCTAGGGTTGTCTCTACATCCACAGCTTATCAAGCCAGATTGTCAATGGATGATATATGTGTTGCGGCTACTTGGGCTTCCCCTCACACATTTGTTTCTCATTACAAATTGGACTTGGTTTCTAGAGGCACATCTTCCTTTGGCTCCACAGTTTTCAGGAGTATTTTTCTATGAGCCACCCAGGATGTAGGTGCTAGGGACGCTGTCCCACGGGTACAAATGTAGGCGAGATAGGACCACATAACATCAAGAAGTTATGTACTCACCATAACGTTCAATGTATGTGGTCCATCTCACCTCACATTCTTACTTACCCTCCCACCTTTCCCCCTTCCTGGAGGTTAGGTTATTTACAGAGTTCCCCTTGTTTGAGCTTATTCTTTTCTCTGATGTTGCGTATGCATGAGTATGAATGACTTCTGCAGCAAACTAGATCTGGGGATATGGAGCAGTGCACCATGAGATACCTGCTTAGCCCAGCCAATGAAAGACTGCGAGCTAGAAAAGTTGGCCGAGTCAGAGCCGATATTTGGCTCCGAACCCACGGGTAAGAATGTGAGGCGAGATGGACCACATACATCGAATGTTATGTTGAGTACATAACTTCTTGTTTACATTCACAGGGCTACAGATTATGTTCCAGATGATCAGTATTGCACAACAACAGGCTCCACATCTCAAATATGCATGATCTACCAAATACAGATAACAGTAGTCTACAGATATGCCATGGTTACCTGCGTGCTCCATGTGTGCTTGCTGGGTGGCTCCAACCTCCATCATGGTGTATGTCTGCTGCTGTTGTTGTTGGACAGGTGCCACCAGGCTCAGGAGCAGCTCCTCCACTCTGGTGAGGGGGGATGGATATTAGCACCACCTCCTGTTGCAAGCTGTTGTCTCCACACATCAGCAGCTGACGGACATGTCTGAGAAGATCACTGCAGTGGTGGCGTACCTGCTCATATGTCTGGTTATGCAGGCCTACTTCATTTACCCTGCGGACAACATCTTGCCACATTGCAGTACTCTCCTGCTGGTCCTGGCTGGTTCGTGAGAACATGAGACTGTAGTGCTGAATCATACTGGTAGTAATTATGTCATCTTCAGCACTACTGTAAGTGGGGTTCCTGCGATGTGCCATGATCCCTGGAAGACATAAATATGAAAATATGTCTGAGCAAGTCATATGGCACATTTAACATTATACAGTACTGATATCACTGAACTGCCATATAGAGCAACCTATGAGCTAACCAAGAGTGAAACACTTTAACTGCCACTTATCACTGCTCACCCCACAACTGCTTGGAAGTACCTGGCTCACTCTCAGTCTAATGAACCATGTTCTGCACAGCAACAAAATAAAATCACTATATAAGACTATACAAGAGTACCTGGCACACTGTATGCAACACGATGCACCACCTAGCCACAGCAGATATACATCAAGCTGATGTGTAAAGAAATATATCATCCATCACAATGAGTGTAAGGTCCAGTAAATGTATTACTATTATACCCCACAACTTGTTAATGGCAAACCCGTGTCCAAAATATGTGCACAATGGGGAATATAGGTTGCATACTGCTGTAGTACACTATGAATGTTGCTAGATACGCAGTTATATGTTTTACCACACATATGTCAAAGGACATGTTACAGACATACCCACACACACATCAGACATAATTACAGGACACAAAGGTATGACAACCCAGATAAGCTTTCAGTGTGTACTATACAGTACTGTGTGTCAGTACTTACACAACCTTAATCTTGAGAAATGTAATCTGTGATGAATACAGGGACCACACAAAACAGTGGATGCAAGCAATATGGGCATACACCATACTTTGCTGTACAGGCCCAGAGCTTCAAGTAGTACTACAGTACACACAGGATTTGGATTCAACATCAGTACCAATCAATAATCATAGATGATGTGCTTTATCCTCCAATGACACACCCTAGTTAAAACCAAGGGACTTAATCACACTGTATGCAATAGCACTTTTTCTACCTAGCAGCAGAATACAAAGCGTTTGCTAGGATCAAAGCAAAGACCCATAATACCATGACATAAACAGTTTCCCACTAAGCTATCCCACAGATATATATCTTTGACGTATTTACAAATACATTGACCATCGCAGTCAGTTAGCAGTACAGAGAATCTATTGCAACAAGTAGATGTAGGTGTGCATGAGTATATATAACTGTATAACTATAACTATATATATATATATATATATATATATATATATATATATATATATATATATATATACATACACATATATACACATATCCATTGGTGTACATATACATAAATATGTAGGCACATATATATTTCACCTTTCATAGTGAGAATATCAATTATACAAAGGATGTGAGGTGTACAGTAATGTAATAAAATTGCACAGTCTTGGGATAAATACATTGAAGGTGTTCACAGCCCAGGTAGCTTTCGCAGGCCTCACTGGCTTCAACATTGGAAACTGAACAAACCACCCACAGTGTTTAACCACCACATGTCATATACCAGCACTGTATGCTGACTTGTTTGTCGCACACTAAAACCTACATATAAATATGCGCATACTAACCTTCACCAACATATATATCTCCACCCTTCACAAACATTTGCAATATGTCCTCTGCTCTATGCACATATACAGATGTGAATATATATGACACATATATATTTCTCCGTATGTGTGTGGCATACACACACAAGGTCCACACTGTTGTAAGTCCCTGGACCTCACAGCTGAACTGTTGGGCCTTGCTGCAACACAAACAGGTGTCACATATGAATACACACTAACATTAGGGGGGTATATATGGCTACAAATGCTAGGTAAGCATACTAGACTGCTACAGCGGTTGCCAATGCTAAGCTACACTTTAATATGACTGTCCTGCATGTGTTGTTCTGTCACACCCATGTTTATATAATGTCAGCGCTAATTCCCCCAACAGCCATTGGCCACACTACTGTACAGAACACAGATAACATGGATCAGATCTTTGACATTTAATGCTGAGCTGCACATTTCACAGGTATGTCCCACTGCCCACAGGTACACACTGTATTGTCCATAGCAGTAGATAAGCAGAACATCTATGCATAAGTAATAAAAATAAGTACTGCTGCCACATATGAATGGTTCACATTATGCTGACTATTCTTCAATAACATCTACTACATGTTAGTAAATACATATGTGTCATACCTTTCCTTTGTATGATTTGGTAATATTTCTTATTCCTTTTCTCTGTCTCTCTCTCTCAGTCTCTGCAATAGAGTGACTGAGTTTGTTGGCAGAGATTGCAGCCTGCTTTTGTAGGTATTTGCACATGAGCATGTGATGGCCTCTGCACCAATTAGTGTCCACCACTTGCTAATTGCATGCAGCCTGCTGTGTAGTAATTGCAGTAATCACTGTCATAGCAACCCAGTACTGTAAATTGCTAACTCAGGTAGGCATGGCCCTTTCAGCTTTCCAAGATGGAGATCATCCTTGTTTGCTGTGGACATCATTGTTTAAGACAGAAGGTTGGTATAGTTCTTATATCAGAAGCCAGGGTGTAGCCAGAGATTTACATTTTGTACTCAGACCTAATGTTGCTGCTTCCAGTACCCAGTTGTCAGTGTAGAAATGTACTCACCCCTCAAAATGCTACCCCAAGATACATGGAAAGATGTACTTTCTTTTCAACTTTTACAATTAACTGCCATACAAAGCTATTTATTAAGATGTATTCCTTTGGCACAAGAATTGTTTGTGAACTGCTATACTGTGAATATTCATTTACTCAGTTATAAACAGTTTGTACTTTTTTAGTGTTGACATTAGCACAAGCTGCTCAGAAAAACTGGACATATGTCAGCACTGTGAATATGCTTAGCTACATCCTTGGTAGACACTGCACACACAAGTATATTCTACATTTGGGTAGGGGTGCAGAAGTACAGGGAGCGTATTATTGTGTGGATTTTATCTTGCTGGACTTACAGGGTTGCTGTGTACATGTTAGTTTATCAAGGCAAGTAGTCTGTCTGCGTAACTCCCAACTGTGGACCTATCCACATGGCACCCAGAGAATAGCCTGTTATTTTTTGTCTGTGCACCACACAGCAATAGAGCAATGGCATTGTTACAGTTGGTTGCTACCAGTACATGGCTACATCCATTTGTAGTTCAGTGTTGTATTCCTATATAAGGGTATGCTTCCGAAACACCTTCCAAAGCTATTTGCACAGTGTGTAACAGCAGAAAGGCTTATATGCCTCTGTGTT
Source organism: Protopterus annectens (assembly GCF_019279795.1). Classification (NCBI taxonomy): domain Eukaryota; kingdom Metazoa; phylum Chordata; order Ceratodontiformes; family Protopteridae; genus Protopterus; species Protopterus annectens. The sequence goes on along the minus strand of NC_056732.1, from coordinate 609,334,155 downwards.
TCTGCCTTTGCCAGACCTCTCAAACACTCGGGTACATATTTTAACAGACTCAGGGAAAAGGAAAGAAAAAGTCAGGGACACCTTTAAAATGTTAGTGCCATTAAGTTGAAACATTGAGAGAATCAGAGCATATGAATTAATACACCTTTTCTGAAGTAAAATAAGTGTCTAACTCTTAATTATTGTCATTATTCATTAAGTGTAATTCACCACCTTTCTGGCCAAAGTCAGTAGTTTTAGGAGGGATTCAGAGGGACAGAGCTAACATTTGTGTCAAAATCAGGGATATCCCTAAAAATTAGGGACAGTTGGGAGGTATGGCCTCTGCCCTAAACAGATATGCCAGTGTTTTCCTGCTGTGATACTGTGTGGGGTTGGTATAACATTATTGAATGGCTGCTTCTCTTATCACAGTCATGTAATGTAATCCTACAACAACTGTTGGTAAAGATCCACAGAACAAGTTGTGTGGCATAGCATTCCTATTTTTCCTTTACATTCACTCATTCTGATGCATGATATATTTATTTCAGCACCAACTTGTTGTATATCTACCGTGGCTTAGTGGTACTTCATGTTTTATAGTGTGTACAAGGTCCAGGGTTCGAGACTGACAGAGGTGTTTTATTTTGCTCCTGAGCAGAACAAGGGCCCTCAAATACAGAGTGACTAAGGCACTTTTAAGCGGTTGTAAGCGGGTTTAACAATGCTTAGCTAAGCGCAAACAAGCGCACACTCGTGCAAACCCACTAACTACTGCTTAATAGTGCTTACTCCTGCTAACCCTCGCGCTCATTTCTTTGAAAGAAAAGAAAAATGGGGAGATAGGAAAGTGGTGAAAAAGGGGCACAAAGAGGGAAAGACAGTATGGAAAGTAGCTCGGGATGTGCAAGACAGGTGTAGGGAAGGTCCATAACTGCCCATTTCTTTAACAGCAACAGCTGTGCATATGGAATAAATTTGGAGGTAGTATGAAACCTTCAACCCCTGAGAAGAGGGGTGAGGACAACAAAGTATGTTGTAATGCCAATATGTGTCCAGTGGGCATGTGTGCAAAATGGGCAGCTATGTATGGGGAGTAATTTTTTTTGGGGGAGCAGATTACCCCCCTTTTTTCAGTTGAGAGTGGAGTGTGGGTTAGGGGAAGTAGGTATATTTGGGGAGGTAGGTTGAGGAGGTAAACGGACAAGACAAACAAGACGCATACATGGGCGGTATATGACACGTGGTGGGTGAACACCTTTGACGGGGAGGGATGTTTGGAAATCGCAAGTCCATGGGCCCACAGATGGAAACAGTGGGACTGAGGTCCCCACCCATGGGCAGTCACCACTGCACCTTCACAGCCCAAAGAGTGGCTGTGCTGGGGGCTGTGAAGGAGGGGCAGGCTGACCCTGGAGTTGCGCCACTTGTGCGTCAAGCTGGCGTAGAGGTTCTGCAACAGAACGTTCAATCTCTCTACGCACCACAGCCCGGACCATTCGAAGGGGGATAGGTGGCCCTCCTCCACCCATGCTTGCACATGGGGGCTGAGCCCCATCCCCTGCAGCGCTTCCACCCGAAGGTGGCACAGGGCCAATGGAGGAGGAGGTCCCAGGCTGGGCACCAGACCTGCTGGTGCCAGGTGCCATGGCCAGCTGAGGTGGGACAGGTGGGTCCGCTGAGACTGGCCTTCTCATATGAACTATGTTTTGGAGGGTTTAATAAAGATATGTGTTAGTAACAGTCAACAGCATTCCCAATTAGTTATAGCAGCATGCAGAAGTATTCCCATTAACCCAACACATCAGATTTTCAACAGTTGAAAAGCAAGCATAACACATGCATATATAGAACAATAGTGGATATTACAACAGCATGCAGGTTGAATTGATGGCAGCAGGCCACCAATATTGTGGTATTTTAACAGGGCACATGCATAGAAATAAATGCAAATATTTATAAACCAATAGGACATATGTCCCAACAAATGTTTTGAGATTAGACATACCGATTGAGGTGTGGAATTGCATTTTTAATGCACATACAGTAGGGTGGAAAAGGATAGCTCAATTAACAGCTTATATATCCTTCTAGTTTTCACTACATTCCTATTAACTGCAGTTATATGTCCCTTACATGTATTATTACACTACCCAATGTCCTTATATTGTGCAATTGGATTTTGCTAGATCATTTTGCTTATTGCGGACACTGTAAAATACTATTATGATATTATTTTTTTTTCTCTGAACTATATTTGTAACTTTTTCTTTAATGTTTAATGCTTTTAATGATTAATGTTTTTACTGCTCAATGTTTAATGTATTTCACTTGGAGCTTTTCTCCCCGGACCTCTGCTGAAAATGGACATATATCCAGTTGGACCAGCCCGGTCAACAAATGTAAAATAAAATAAATAAATAAATGAGCTGTGTCTTACATACAAACTGTCCAGGATGCAGATGTTACTGCTACATATTTTGAGAGTTGCTCACACACTACTGCTAAGATGGTACACTGACAGCTCTACTTTCATATAATTATCTAGATATGTTCAGGTGAAAGTATCAGTTATATGTTAACAGCTCCCTACATTTCTGGCAGCACACTGACATTTCTGGGGAACAAAATACCAAGCTACTCATGTGCCAGATTAACCTGTACATGCTGGGCATGAACGAACAGTTGAGGGCTGTAAATATGCATAAAAGCTACTGGCACTCCCTTCATCCACATTATATGGGCCTACCCAAGTGTGGGTTAACATTGCTTAATGCTACAGTACTCTTTGTAAAATGCAACAGTACAACAACATATCAAAGAAAATGACACAGACGCACTCCAGGAATTATACATTTATTAAAGGATTATTACACCTTTATTTATTGGGTTAAAACACTTTTTGAAGGCTCTCTCATTTATTTTATATAACAGTACATGCAGAATAATTACTAACCTGGCTGATGACGCAGCCTTTGCAACCTATCTTCATGGGCTTGCTGATTCATAGCCCGGACACCTGCAGCTGTGAAGTAAATGCAGTGATATTGAGACACACCTATCCATAGTATAGACAAGCATAGCAATTCTTAACTACTTAATACAATGGCTACTTACTCAGTATTGGGGCATTAGGCATCGCACGGGACTCCTGGATCCACTGGTCCAGTTGATCCTCCTTACGTCGCTTCAGGTCAAAATAATGGTGCCTGACCAGCTCACCAGTCCTAGGAACGCCAGTGGCACTGGTGAGATCATGAGCAAGACTGTTCCAGGCCTCTGTTTTATATTGGGTGCCCTGGTACTGGCCCCGCAGGAGTCTTTCCTCATGATTGTGGACAAGGAGCTAAACCATTACTTTGGTCTCCTCAATGCCCAAGCGTTGTGCTCAAAATCGAGTGCCTTCTCCAACACCGGCCATGCTGACTGCAGAAGGGAGCTACAACCAGTTATGGCAAGTATTCCCGCCTGTGGAGCTTAAATATGCCTCTTTTCCAGCACTTATGATTGGCCAGTTTTGAAAAAACTCAGCTGTAGGCACACCTGCTTAGCTGATGTTGGCAATGTTTAATATTCCTTTGATAATATGTGTCTGTTGAAAGTGCATGGTTATGAAATGCTGTCATGGCTTAGTGGTTATGTACTGTGACTACAGTGCACAGTATCCTGAGTTCGAGCCCTGTCACTGCTTTTTATTTTCCTACTGGCCAGACCTGAATGGTTAAGGTACAGTAAAGGAGGTGTGGCCGTGTTTAGCCGACTTTGCTCAACTTTTCCCGACGTTGTTCGACGTTGCCTGATGTTGCCCGATGTTGCGCTGGTTAGCGTGGTGCACAGCTACGTGCAAATATGTTGTATTTGTGCTGGTTAGCGCATTGCGCAGCTACGTGCAAATATGTTGTATTTGCGCTGATTAGCGCGGTGCGCAGCTTCACGCAAATACATGAGCTTGTTAACGCGGTGCTCAGCTACGAGCAATTGGTTTTAAATATGCTAAATACTGCTAAAATGTGCTTAGCAGTGCTTTATATTGCTTAAAATAAGTTACTCATGCCTCAGAATGCATAACCATTTCACCTTCATATATATATATATATATATATATATATATATATATATATAATTCGTTCACTACTACATGTAACATTTGAATGCTTTTTACAAAACTTATACATGATAAATGTCAGGAAATATTTTTGTATGCAGATTTCCAACACAAACTGGAATGTGCAGTAGTGGGACTCGAACCGGGAATGCCTCCTCTTTGTGCGAAGGTTCTAACCACTACGCTATCGCTATTTTGCTTAATTTGCATATTTTTTTCATATTATCCTCTTCTGTGTCTAAGCTGTTAACTGTAGCTAAGCAATGAGCAATCCCGCGCAAACACGAGCAAATACAGGCAGGTATATCGGAAATAAAACAAAATAAATTTCTTTTAATTTTTAAATTTTTACGAGGTTTAACATATGGGGGAGTGTAGTGTCACAATGTACACATGTGAGCGGACTCGCTCATGTAACTTGTCATTTCTTGGGTTTTGTCAGTGCAGGGGCGTGGATTTTTGGACTGCTCAGCAGTCCGACATGCCCCCTACACTCGTCCACGCTCCGTGTAAGTTTTAGACTTGAGGCAGCATGCCCTCATTAATATGTATGGCGCGCTGCCGTCATACTGTTAGACTGGCATTTCTGTGTAAGGCTAATCTAGTCTTACACGGAAGATTAGTAAATCCTGGGGAGCTATTTTAATCTTAATAGAATCTATCATTGAAACAGTTTTGTTAAAGTATTATAGCCTACCTAACTTTAGCTGTATCTTGTATTGATTATGTACACTAAATACAGTTGATGCCACCTCTGATGTTCAGTATGTTTGCACTTCCTAGACCATTCTCAATTTAAGATGAGTAAAAGTTATGCTAATGTTTATTTTCTTTTATTTTTCCTTATTTGTTTAGAGTAGTAGTGATGTTGTAGTCTGTTGTCTATAGACTTGTTTTACCTTAAGATCTTTGTAAGTGTTTTCCAATATTTCTGGTAATAGGATAGTTTATTTTTGGCTTCTTGTGATTAGTTTGCTGGCTAATATGTATTCCATAGCCATTCCTTTAAATTTGTCCCATGTACTTTTAGTTCTATCTATCTAGTTTTGAGCTATATATAATTTCATCATTGCACACAATATTACTATGATGTGTTTGTTTTCATGTGAAAAGTTAGTGGGGAATACATGTAAAATTGCAATTTCCCATGACAGGGTAGATTTACTGTATCCCTTTTTTTCTAACTTGGTTCTTAACGAGCACCATCATTTGTAAACATTCTTGCAGTTCCAGAAAATATAAAGGGTATCAGCTGCGCTCTTTGGACATGTGGGGAAAAAAGGAGAGAGAGAAGGATTGATTTTACTTAGAAAGAGTGGTGTATGGTAGGCATTATTGTTAATCATAATTTGGGTATATATTAATTTTTTGAGAGGGGTTAATTTCGAGATGAGTTCAATTGCAGCAGATTTTTGGTCAACTGTAATCTTATTTTTTCCTTCCCAATATTTTGAGTATAGGAGTGAATCTTGGTATTTAATCCTTGTTATTAGTCTATAGGTGTTTGATAGCATTTTGGATCTCGAAAGCAATAGGTTAATAATTTGTTGGTATAGCTGCATATCTTTGTTGCCTATTTTGACATTTGTAGTAATTGTGTTGATCAGGTATAGTATTTGCTTGATAATAGTGTTATAGCTTTTATTTACTTCTAATCTTTGCCTTATGTTTTCAATTGAAAGGTTTTTGCCTTGGTAGAAGCCCCATGCAGTGGTATTTTTAATTAATGGGTATTGATTTAGGTTTAGCATAGTGTTATTTAATTTAATATTAGGGTTTACGTGTATTGGTTGTCCTAGTAACATAGTATCCTTAAGATTAAGGGAGAATAACAGCTTTTGAAATAGTAATGTATTTCTTATGATTATGGGGTGGATTTTAAAATACCTTAGTGTCTTGGAGTTTATAAAGGGTATTGCTTTAGGGTTTAAATTTGATGACATTAGATGTTTGTAATATATTTTAATCCATATTGGATACCATGCTTTGTTAGATGATTTGTAATTTGCTATTTGTATAATTTGACTAGCGTTTATAATGTCATAGTATGTTTGAAAATCAGGTAATCCTAGGCCACCTTTCTGTTTGGGTAATGTTAATCTAGAGTGTTTTATTCTTGTATTTTTAGGATGCCAATAAAATTTCCCTAGTAGTGTTTCAAGTTTGGAAAATAAATTATTTGGTATATTAAAAGTGAAACAGTAATCTTGGGAGAATATTCAATCTAATGTTGTTAATCTTCATTCATTCCTTACTGATGGGTTATCGGTTCCGTCCTCGGAACTGAGCCGGCCAATATCAAGCTCGCGTCAGCCAAAAACTCTGGAGCCAAGGTCCTACCCAGAATGCTCTACTCCTTGTTACCTCAGATCTCTTTTGCCATGTTGCTGAACAGCCGTGTCAAGCCACTCTCTCAGCTAAGTGTCTAATTTTTGACAGTTTATATATTATTACTATAAAATTTTCTGAAAAGTTTATTCTAGTATTTTCCTACCCTATCGCACTCTTTAGACTCTCTCCCTTTAGTCCTTTCCCTTTATTACCCTCGTTTCTTACCATGTGGTAATTCTCCATTACCGTCGTTGGTAATCCTTTTTCTCTTTTTACCCTTTTCTTTGGTAGCTGTTTTTCTTCCTTTTGCTACTGTGCTTCTTCTCCACAACAGCTATGTTGGATAAGAAAAGTTCTGTTGGTTTCAAGCAGTGCAAGGATTGTGGCCATAAGTTACCGCTTTCCGATGGCCATGACTTATGTGTCTACTGTCTTAATGTCTCCCACTTGACTGTAGATCCTCCGTGTAGGATCTGCAAAAACTTCTCTACCAGGACTCTCAACAAGAGGAAGAATAGGTTAATTTTGAAAGGTCTCCTCAAGTCTCCGTTCTCTGAGGCTATTTCTGGGTCCAAGGGCTCACCCCCTCCTGTTAAACCCCGCAAGAGGTGTTCTTCCTCTTCTTCATCAAAGTCACTCCCTTCTTCTCCATCTGGAGGTCATAGGGAGTTGACTCACAAGAAGGTGAAATTGATTACTACTCTGGCGCTGCCACCTGTGACCCTGTCTGCTCCAGGCTCGGCACCACCCCCAAATGATCCTGACTACAACCATGTCTCCTGTATCGATATCGGCACTAGAGTTTCCGGTGCAGACAACTACAGTTCCGACAGTTCTGTTGCACCCCCTAACGGCACCGCCAGTACAGGTTCAGTCCCCTTCGGCACCATTGGTACAGTCACCTTTGGCTCCAAGTATGACTCTTCTGTACTCCATGGTGCAGACTTTTTCTGCACTGACATGTATTTTAGTGCAGTCCTTCTCGGCACCGTCCTTATTGCCGGTGCAGACACTTTCCCTATGGCACTGTACCCTTCGGGGCAGAACTTTGCCTTTACGGTGCAGACACCTTCAACCACCACGGCACCAACATCTTCGGCGCAGACGTTTTCCACACAGTTTTCTTCTGTGCAGACTTCCTCGGCTCCGAGCTCTGCACCTATTGAATTAGCAAGGACAAAATATTCCCCTTCGTTGAATCCTTTTGCAAGCAGTCAGTATACTCATTTCCTGGAAAGGCCAGAATCGTCATCAGCCTTCTCCATGAGGTCAACCAAAAGTCTTTGAGCAGGATGTGTTGTGGCTTGTTGACCAGTTGCTTGTGGCCAGAGGTCTCTCTCAGCCATCAAAATCCACGTTCCCTCACTCAGGTGAATGTATTTTGCCTCAAACCCCAACGTATATTCCTCCTTCGACTTCTACTCAATTCTCGAAGCCTATTACTCTGACAGCAGCTTCCCTCCCTCTGACTCCAATAGTGGATCTCGCTTTGGAACCAGAGTCGTCCTTGCGGCCCTCGGTGCACTAGGCATGGGGCTCTTTCCAGGCCAGTGGCTGTGCCATTGGGAAGGCCATTCCTGGCTCCACGCCGATTTTTTCTATGGCACCTTCCAGCAATGCTCTCTCTCTTATGGTTCACGGCCCTCTTGAGACTCCTGGTCTGGGAGTGGGGTCTTCGGAGCGAGGTGTGACCCCGGTTCCATGGTTGTCATGCTCTGTTTCAGGCTCCCATCCCTCCTTGGGCGGGCCGGCCTTCCAGGCCATGGAGAGGGCGCTTGCCTCCGCTGGCAAAGCTCATTTGTCAGAGTCCTCTCCCCCCTGTGTGCTGCAGCTACCACAAGCTTCAACCCCCCCAGACACTGGGCACAAGAGCCACAGGTCTCCCCTCCTCAGGAGACCCCCTCTTTGCAGTCTTCCCCGGAACCTCTCACTGAGGAAAAGCCCCTGCAAAGCATCGTGCAGGAAGCTCATGGACTCCACTGAGGAGTCACTGACTGAAGATACGGATTTTGATGACAGGGGAGGGTCCCCACGGTCACCCTCTGATGAGATCCTTAGACAGAGGGGTGACTGGAAGCCCTCTAATCCTTCCTTTGAGGAATCCGTATTCCTGCAAGCTTTTTGTGCCCGGCCCCCTACCTCCTGGGTCACCCCACCTGCAGATGAGCTCGTCCAGCTCATCGTGCAGCATGCATGGAAGGCTCCTAATATCGTGGAAGCGATACCTAAGAGGCTAGACAAGATATTATCACGTGGTCTCCCAGTAGATGCTAAGGTGGTGGCAGCTGCTACTAAGAAAGATTTGGCAGAATAGAGCCAAACTGTCCATCCACCCAGCAAAGAGTCCTGGGCAATTGACAGATTAGGGAGGCGTGCGTTTGCTTCATCGACCTTCACCATAGGGTCTTTGAATTATTTGGCACATTTTACCAGGCTTCAGTGAGATCTTATCAACCAGCTTTCTGAAACCTTGGCAGGAGCCGTTTCGGATGAAGTCTGTGATAATGTGGCTTCTCAGCCACCCTAGAGTCCATTTCCAACTCTTCCATGCGTCTTATTTCTCACGCAACGGAAGGGGCGGCTAGAGCGGCAGGTGCAGGTATAGTCACCAGACGGCATGCTTGGATGTGACTTTGCGGACTCCTTTAAGACTTCCTTCATGAATGGCCCCGTAGAGGCCTCTTCTTTGTTTGGCCCTAAAGTCAAGGTTACGCCGACATGGTGTGAACAAGATGGCAAGACCTTGTCTGCCATTGGTGTCAGACACTCCACTCCTCAGCAATTCTATTCCAGAAATCAGAGGAGCGGAAAGATCTGGCTCAAGAAATCACAGGGTTCTTTCCGGGATACACATGCCGAGTTTTCTCCTAGAGGCAGAGGGGGAAACTCCACTGGAATAGAAGGTCAGCAAAACCGGGGTTCCAGAGATTCTTTCTTTGGCTCCTGAAGCGTTGCCCAACTGCTCACCTCTGGAAGTGGTTGGGGGTCATTTCTCCTTGTACCCTGCTGCCTGGCAAAAGAAAACAACTGACTCTTGGGGTGCAGCGGATTATATCCAGAGGCTATCACATCCCCTTCCATCTTTGCCTACCCTTATCAAGAGTGTTACCCAACGTTCCACCCAGTCAAAGGGTAATAGCGGCACACAAAATCAAAAAGCTGCTACAAAAGAGAGTCATCCAGACGGTCCCCCCAGACCAGATAGGATCCGGATTTTACTTAAGGTTCTTTTTAGTGCCAAAAAAAGACAGGGGACTGGAGACCAATTCTGGATCTCAGTACACTAAACAAATTTGCAAAAACAGAAATTGCGGATGGTCACAGTTCAGCCTATCCTTCCTCTTCTGGAACAAGATGATTGGATGTGCTCTGTAGATCTTCAAGATGCATATTACCACATAAAAATGGACAAACGCTCAAGAAGGTACCTCCGCTTTCGTATAGGAGCCAGTCACTACCAGTTTCGAGCCCTGCCCTTTGGTCTCTCTACAACCCTCAGAGTGTTCACAAAATGCATGGCAGCGGTTATCGCTCACTTGCGACTTCAAGGATTCCAGGAGTTTCCATATCTAGACGACTGGATCCCTACCACTACCACCAAGCATCTACTGGAAGAAGCCCTGCAGTATATTCGAGAGTATGCTCTCTTAACAGCTTGAAGCCTGGGAATCACTATAAACTGGGAGAAATCCAACACAACCCCAACTCAGTCTGTGGAATTCATAGGGGTACTGTTGAACACAAGAAATCACACAGCATCCCTTCCAGAACATAGACTTCAGAGAATAAGACAAGTTCAACCATTGCTCTGACACCACAAATCCCCACTTCAATCTGTACTTCAGCTATTGGGGTCAGTGGCAGCTTCAATCGCCATTGTTCCCCTAGCCAGATTCCACATGAGACTTCTTCAATGGCTACTTCTCACTCAGTGGTCCCCTCTACACCATCCTTTGTCTTTTCAAGTAAGCGTGACTTAGAGATTCAAACAAGATTTACTCTGGTGGACGTCTCAAAATCACCAACAATGGTCTTGCCCTTGCACCCCCATCTACCAATAGCCACGGTGACCATGGACGCCTCCCTTATGGGGTGGAGGGGGCTATGTCAGGGACACTCGGTCCAAGGCACCTGGTTGGAGACAGAGGCCCTTTTGCATATCAATGTCCTGGAACTGAGGGCAGTGCTTCTAGTGTTGCAAGCATTTCACTCCATCCTTCCGTCAGGGACTATTGCGATCCAATCAGAAAACATGTCAGTGGTCTGGTACTTCAACAAACAAGGGAGCACCAGCTCTTACCTGTTATGCTGAGTGGCCCTGAGAATATGGCAGTGGGTGATACCTCACAATCGCTTTCTGATTGCAACGCACATTCCTGGGATCTCCAATGTGATAACGGACAAACTGAGCAGGTGCATTCTATAGCCTCATGAGTGGTCCCTCAATCCTCTGATAGCGGCAAAAATCTTCCACCACTGGGGCCAGCCTTGCTGCGACCTGTTTGCCTCCCCAACCAACTACAAGTGCAGCAACTACTTTGCCCTTATCCCCCTCGGGGGCAGTCACCAAGGGATGCTGTAGTCCACGCTTGGCCCTCGGGTCTTCTTTATGCCTATCCATCTCTTCCCCTCATCTCCCGATTTCTAAAGAAAGCACGACATTTGAAGAGCAAAGTGATCCTCTTTGCTCCATATTGGCCTCGACAAGTCTGGTTTCCCTTCCTCTGGCCTCATCTGCTAGATCAACCATGGATCGTCATTCCATCACCAACCTTGATCTCCCATCCACAGGATGTTCTTCGTGTTTCACTGTTGCAGTCATTACATTTGGGTAATCTGCTGGCAGGTTGCCCTCATTCGGCCTGATTAACAAATTCTTGGGTCCTGCGTCGGTTGCTGTCCCTTCTTCCATGACGTCAGGTCATCAGGGGTATAAAACATGCAGCCGACGCCGTTTACATCAGTCTTTCTTGCCGTGCGGTGCCCGAAGCAGAAGCAGTTCGCAAGTGCCGGTCAGCTGACTCCTGAAATTTTCGTTTTCGAGTTTCCGAACCGAAGTCTTCAACCTAAAGCTAAGTACCCCATTGGGGAAACTTTTTTTTGCTCCTTACCGATGTCAGTAAAAGTTAATAATTGTTTAACTTGTGGGAAGCAAATACCACATAAGGATTTTCATTTGTACCGTAATCCTTGCCTAGGCCCTGTCTACAACGTACCTTGCTGTCAGTTTTGTGCTAAATTTAATCAACGCACTATTAAGCGTCGGTATATTTTCGCATCAAAATATTTTGGCTCAAGATTTAACTATCCAGAAATGTCGTCGGTTAGCAGTCCGACTACTGGAATACCTAAAAAACGCAAAGAAAAAGACAGAGACAGACCATCGAGGTCCAAAACCGACGACAAAGCTTCTCCTAAGCCAGTCGCCGGTTCGCCAATACTCAGTGAGGCACTTTCGCAGCCCCTGATGCCCGCTACTTTTGATTCGCAAGCCTCTGCTGAGACCCATTTGGAGTCTGGTATGCCACGAGACACTTTAAGTATTGATCCCGCAGATGTCTCTACCTTAGATGGGTCCGGAGCCGCTGAGCAGGCACCGGCTTCTGAGGGTGTTTTTCAGGCCTAAAGATTTGTATATTAAACCGACACCATCTTTAAAACTAAGGCCAAAATCAACTTCTGTGTCTAAAAACCGACGCTTGGGCCATATGCAAAGGCCCCTAAGCCTAAAAAACAAATGATCAAAATGCTGCTGACCCTGAAACCATTTCTCAGGGTCCCAAGGGCGTTAAGGCTTCTGCTGCTAAAAGTCTTACCCTTTCTGATAGAGACTCCAGGGTGCTGGATAGATGGGGTAAGAAGGTTTACACGTCTGCAACCTTAGCAATCGGGGCTTTAAATTGTCAATTTCATATACTTAAATATCAGCAGCATGTCATGGGCTTACTTAAACAGAAAATTATGTTGATTTCTGACTGTGTGGAAAATAAAGAGTTGTGGGATTTATTGCATTCATCTGAACAAGTTGGAAAGCATACATGTTGCTTTGTCAATTCTGATGGGTCTGATCCGAAGCCCGGGTCACACTTCAATTTTTCGAGAGAGCCTCGCACTTATAAGCTCGGGAGAGTCACTTACCAGCTCGAGGCAGCCCCTATCCCATGATCTCGCTTACGGCTTCGCTATGAGGTCCTCCTTTACAGCTCTTTTTACCAAGTGATTCACTACTTTGATATTTTGGCCTTTTTTTAGCCTTTTTGCTAAAACCAGTTTTTTTTTATTTATAAAGATTTTTTGATGTTCCTGTTCTACTACTCTTTTTGTTTAATCTTTACTTCCATTCTCCCCCCTTAGGGGTGGTGTGTGTGTTTGTTTTTTTCAGTTTTACCTTTTTTTATTTTTATTTAATTCTTTTTTTGACTGGTGTGTGTGTGTGTTAGAAACAATTACAAGTTAAGGAGTCTCAGTTTTTAAGAGAAGTGACTTGTGTTGTCAGAAGATCTTCACCTATATCTGTGTTATTCAGCCACTTCTTCAGCTAGAACTGCAGTAGAAGAAAAAACTGATACAGGAAGAAGTTTCTTAAGTCGGGAGGGGGGTCCTCCTGCCAAGCTCTGCTCCATCTAAATCAGCCCACCTTCCAAGGCCCAGGCTTGTGTCTGCCCAGGCGCAGGCTCGAGATCGCTGAGCTGCGGCCGTCGGTTCGCTTTTCATCTGTTTGATCGGCTACCGGCTCGGCATCGATGCGATTCTGCATTTCATTCGCATCAGCCACTTCGGTGTCTGGATCGGACTCGACTCAATTAGGCCACCAGCAGTGGGCTCGGTGTCGGCCCGCTCGGGCCCGACGTTGCTTTGTGGGCACGATTGGCTGCTGTGTATCGAGTTTCCTGTCGGCTCCGATAGGTTGTTGTCGGACAGGGTCTATAGTCTATAGTTTCATATGATGGCTCATTCAGGAAGAGGTCGAGGTCTCTCTCTCGAGTCTTGAGTTGTCCTTTCGCTCGCATCACACCTCTCCTTCGAACGGAGGAGCCGGAGCCATCTCGTCATCCATCCACCAGACTCAGACCATAGAGAGAGAGGTGGTCAGCAGATTACTTAAGTCATGGCACTGGCCCAAATGTTACATAGTCCGTCTCACAGACGCACTGTTGGTCCACTGATGCTGGCACACCAAGAAGGTCCCAGGATCCTTCCGCATCTCATCCTCCCAATAAGGACCCCTAGGAGGTAAGATAGGCACGGTAAGCGGATGTTTTCTCAGCGACCTCATGCTTTACCTTTGTCTTCACCAGAGCCCACCAGACTCCAGAGGGATATCCCAAGGAGCTGGGTGAAGTAGTACAGATCCCATGCTGCAGGAGTCAAGAAAAGACGCCTCAAGAAAGAGAACCCCTCACCCATTGCAAACCTCCATGCGGCTAATATCATATGCCGTTGATGGATAGTAGAGCCGTGGTAGACAGGTGTGGTTTCTAGACGCCAAGCCTGATGCTATGTGACTTTTGCACCCTTCAAGGCGCCCTTCACAAATTCTCCTTTGATGGTCAGTTTTGTTTTGGCCCTCAGGTGAAGGAAACTTTGACCAGGTGTGAGCAGGACTACAAGGACTCTTTCTGCCAAAGATCATCTTGCTTGGTCCCCATATCTCCCATAGCCACCAACAAGTGCAGGTACTGTATCCCAACTGGCAACACTGTCACGTATTCCTCTGACTGTGGAAGCTGCCATCAGGCAGCCGCTCTATGGGACGTAAGAGCTGCTCGAAAACCATCGAGAGCATAAATGTCCCAGAGAGCAGTGCTTAACGCTTCTTTCTTCTATGACTTTTGCAGTCCACACACACAACATGTCTGTAGTTTGGTATATCAACAAACAGGAGTATACCAACAAACAGGCCTTAACCAAGTCCTACCCTAGTCGAGAAGCGCCTTCTCTCCTGTGGCGTATCTCTCAGCGTTTCTGGCGGAAAACGAATCCCGGGAAAACCAACATTGTAAGCGCTATTCTCATGCCTCCGATATTCTCATGCCTCGTCAGTGGTCTCTAAGCAGAGATTTTTGAGAGGTTTTCTGGGAATGGGGCTCAATTTTATGATTTTGCTACTCCCAAACAGCAAATGTCTTCTTTCTTCTTGCCCTTCTCTATCCCCCAGAGAGCTCTGACCCAGGATTGGCCCGCGAGAGAGAAGACAACTAACATGGAGAACGCAGTGGTAGTACAACTTCTTATTTGCAATGTGGTTTTGATTCCTTGGAGGCCTCTTGCAGGGCCGCTGTAACTGGATCTGTGATAAGAAAGCATGCTTGGTTCAAGGAGCAAAATCTGCCTGATCATGTTAAAGCAAAATTGTTGGATGCTCCTTTACAACAGGACAGTCTATTTGGTAATAAGGCAGAAGAAGTTTTGAAAAAGATGGAAGATGAAGCTAAATCTATGCAGACTGTAAAAGATTTCCAACAAGTGCAGCCTCCCAGGTTCAGTAGGCACTGGCCTAGTAAGAACTGGTCCTTTCCAGTACCCACCAAAGCCGCTCAGGTCAAACCGCTCAGACATTCCAAAGGCTTCAGGTTTCAGTCACAAGGAACTTATAGAACAAAACAGTGGGGTGCCTCCACCTCCAAATCCTGAAGTAACAAGGCACCTTCCTACGGTAAACAGTCTCAATGACTTTCCACTGCAATCACCATGCACTTCTCTTTGGCTGCCCCTTTGGGGGGAAAACTGGCACTTCATGCACAAAACTGGCAACTAATTACCCAGGACAAGTGGGTTTTAAATATAGTATCCCAGGGATACAGATTTAATTTCCACACATTTCCAATCCCAAACGGATGGCCAGATCTGCCTCCAAACCAGTGGGCAGAGGCCCAGAAACAAGTTATGTCCCTCAGGAATATGGGGGCTATTCAACCAGTACCAGAAAAGGAAAAGAGACAAGGTTTTTATTCAAGACTTTTCCTGGTACCCAGAAAAGACAAATCATGGCATCCAGTTCTGGACTTATCCATTCTAAATACATTTCTGAACATTCCAAAATTCAAGATGCTGACTCTACGACAGTTGCTGCCTATTCTAGGCAGGGATGCCTGGTTGGTAATTCTAGACTTAAAAGAGGCCTACCTGCATATCCCAATCAGGGAATCCTGCAGAAGATACCTCCGCTTCAAAGCAGGCTATTTGCATTACCAGTTCTCTGCTCTGCCCTTTAGCTTATCTACTGCACCCAGGGTCTTCACAAAGTGTATGGCCACCATTAATTGCATTTTGCAGACAAAGAAACATTCAAATTTATCCTTACCTGGACGATTGTCTAACTCAGGCAGAAAACAAGGACACTCTTCTAAAACATCTGGCGTTTGTAAAAAGATTTCTAACTTGTTTAGAGTACACCATAAACGAAAAGAAATCAAAACTGGTACCCTCTCAAATAATTACATTCCTGGGTGCAAGCTTGAATACAACTGCCCAGATGGCCTACCTCACACCAGAAAAACAAATTCAATTGATGACTTACTTCAAACAGGTGGCCACAAAAACCAAGCTATCTGCAAGACAACTTCTGCAGGCCTTGGGGTTCATGGCCTCCTGCATTCTAATAATTCCATATGCAAGACTGCATATGAGGAATCTTAAGTGGTACCCAAAAAGCTTATGGAGTCAACATTGTCACAGCCTGGAAACAATGATTCCTATCATTCCTTGCCTACAACTAGAGTTCCTATGGTGGGCAGAGGCCTGCCACCAAAACAAGGGACTGTCATTCACTCCACCACCTGCCGCCCAAACCCTGACTACATACGCATCAGATTATGCTTGGGGGCGCATCTGGCAGGAAGATGCATTCAGGGCCAATGGAACCCAAATCAAATGTACCTACATATCAACCAGAAAGAAATGCTAGCTGTACAGAATGCTCCGACAGCCTTTAAGGACTATCTTCATCCAGGACAACTACTGATAAAGACAGCACCACAGTCATGTGGTACATAAACAAGCAGGGGGGTGCCCACTCCTACCCCCTTTGCAGACTAACCCTGCCAGGAAAGCAAAATACTCTGGCAGATGCACTTAGCAGAAATCTTATGGACCCACACGAATGAAAACTGGATCCACAAATCTTCAGCATGTTGACACACAAATGGGGAAGCCCAGACATAGATCTTTTTGCCTCACTCCAGAATTATCAGTTGGACAAATTCTGCACAAGAATTCATCACAAGAAAGCTTGGGAAGTGGATGCTCTGTCCTTCAGCTGGAAAAACCTATCGGTCTATGCCTTTCCTTCTCTGCCTCTGCTCTCCAAGGTCTTACTAAAAGTCAGACAGGAAAAACCAAAAATGATACTGATTGCTCCAGACTGTCCTCGCCAACACTGGTACCCGATCCTATGCAATATGTCACACCTTCCTCCGTGGTACCTGCCTCTGACACCTTACCTATTGTCTCAGCAGAACTATAAAATTCTGCACATACAGCTCCAAACTCTGAATCTTGCAGCATGGCTAATCAACTAATTTCACCAGTTACATCTCTCAGCAAACCTGTGATGGATGTCTTTCTGGAAGCTAGAAGGCCTAGTACTAGAAAATCTTATGCTGACAAATGGAAAAGATTCTGTGCCTGGAGCCAGGCACAAGGAATAAGCACAGCAATGCCCAATATTCCTCAGATTCTGCAATATTTAACTGAGATGCTTCATAAGGGACTATCTTTTTCTTCTATAAAAATCCATGCCTCTGCCATTTCAGCGCATTACAACACAGAGCCTCCCATCTTTTCTCATCCTTTGCTAAAGCAGTACCTCAGAGGGGCCAAAAATTTAAGACCTCCCAGGAGAGCACCAACTCTTGCATGGGACCTCAATTTTGTTTTGGAAGAACTCACTCTACCTCCTTTTGAACCAGCTGCTACTGCAGATTTAAAATATCTCTCCTGGAAAACAGCTTTTCTTTTAGTAGTTACTTCAGCTAGACAGATTTCAGAACTACAGGCTCTTATGGCAGTGGAGCATTTCATTATTTTCCATCCGGACAGGGTGGCTCTCAGGACCAATCCATCTTTCATGCCTAAGGTGGTATCCAGTGTGGCTCTTAATCAGACCATTCCTCTGCCAACTTTCTTTCCCAATCCACAGAACAAGGGTGAGCAGATTCTGCATTCATTGGATGTGCACAGACAACTTAGATTCTACTTAAACAAGACAAAACCTCTAATAAAATCTGATTAGCTATTGGTGGCTTTTGCTACAGGGGCAGAGGGAAAACCTATTTCTAAGCAGACTATTTCTAAATGGATAAGCCATTGTATTTGTTTCTGCTATGTGCACCATGGTAAACCTATCCCCAAGGGGATCAGATCTCATTCCTCCAGGGCTGCATCTACTTCTGCAGCCTTTCTCAGAGGGGTTCCTACCAGAGACATTCTACCTCTCTTCTCTAAACCCAGAGTTGGCTTTGCCACTGCTGTCCTGCAAGGCGTTATAGCTGCTCCTAATTCTGTATAAATCCATCCTCCCATCCATAGCTTTGGGAATCTACCCAAATGTAATGACTGCAACAGTGAAACACAAAGAACATCGTACAGTTGTGTGCACTTACCATAAATGTAGATGTTCGAGTGTATTCACGTTTGTAGTCCTGGTTACCCACCCTCCAGCCCCCTGTTTTTTTCTCTTACTATACCTCTTCTTTCCTTTAATATGCTTAAAAGCCTTTTTGGTGTATTTGCTTTTGATTGGAGGTATGTTGTTTGTGTTCTAAATTACACACACACACACACACACACACATATATATATATATATATATATATATATATATATATATTTTGCTCCCCATTTGGGGGACACCTGACATCTGGGGCAAGAAAAACTGATGAAAATGGCGTCGGCTGCATGTTTTATACCCCTGACGACCTGACGTCATGGAAGAAGTGACAGCAACCGACGCAGGACCCAAGACTTTGTTAATCAGGCCGACTGAGGGCAACCTGCCAACAGATTACCCAAATGTAATGACTGCAACAGTGAATACACTCGAACATCTACATTTATGGTAAGTGTACACAACTGTACTGTCTGATTCACCCCAATCTAACAACCCTGAAACTGACAGCTAGGTTTATCCACTTCCTATGATTGCCAGGCATGAAAACCTTTCGTCCCCTGTGCGCAATATTCTTATTGCATCTCAGAAATCATCCACCAGACTAATCTATCGTAACAAATGGAAGAGTCTCTCTGTGAGCAGCAGATAAGTAAATAGACCCCTTGTCAGCCCCGGTCTCAGTGGTATTAGATTACTTGTCACATCTTTTCCACTCTGGGGTGTCTGCCTCTACTATCCGTGTACATTTAGCTGCCATCTCAAATTTTCATATTGGTTTTCAAGATTCTTCACTTATGTCACACAGACTCTGCAAGACTTTTTTGAAAGGGATTATCCACCTAAAACTTCACTTCATAGAACCCGTACAACCTTGGGATTTGGCCTTGGTTCTGCAAGCTTTAACAGCTCCATCCTTTGAATCTGCATCCTCTTGTGATGTAAAATACCTCTCTTGGAAAACGTTGTTTCTGATTGCAATCACATCGGCCAGACGATTGTCAGAACTTCAGGCCTTATGCATCAAACCTCCTTATCTTATTTACCATAAAGATAGGATATAATATGTTGTGGTGGTATTTGTGTCAGTTTGTTTTAGTTACTGTAATTTGCTTAATTATGTTATTGTGTGTATTTTTATTTATTTTGTTAGATTTTATATTTAGTCAGTCTGTTTGTTGAATTTAGTGTAATGAGGACAAGAAGAATATTACAGCAGGTGCAGCTTCTCTTTCAGAGCTCAAGCAGCGAGGCAGCAAGCCAGTTTATGGCTTTTATATCTAATGATATAATATCTTTGATTTTTAAGGTTCAATGAGAATTGAAGGAAGGCTGTGAATGTTTTTGTTGTCTTTTGTATGATTTTTATTGGTAATAATCAGTCAGTAGCATACAGTACTGTGACATTTCTGTTAGGGAGAGACATTATATCAGGGAAACAGAGCATGTTGTACTGGATCTTGACAACATAATTTCTCAATATGTGTGTAACTTGTATTATTGTTGATTAAATAAGTAACTTTCTGCCAGATTTGCTATATGGAGTCATGGCATTTTCTCGGAGAAAAAAGTTTCTGTTATACTAGAAATATAACAAGACTGGAGCCTTTGTGTAAGTGTTTTCTTCATTTAACTAGAATCCCCTTTGCATTTACTACTTGGTGATAGTGCGCACCGCTTCATTATAGTTGTTCTGAATCGGCTGCATAATGTGGCCTTTCAGAATAAATCAAGTGTCAGATTATTTTTTTTTTTTTACTTATTGATTATTTTATCAGAGTAGTGCACTGATCACATTGGACCAGTTTCAGGCATAGCTTTGGTAAGTAATATATTAGTGTCAGTAAAGGCATGTACTTAGCAAAATACAGATTTGTATACAGCATAATGTAGATATATTTATATTTAGAAATGATATGAGATTTGAACAGCAAGCAACTTGTTACATATAACACATAATTTTGTCAAAACGTAAAGCCGAAAATACAGGTAATATAACAAAATTGAAAGAGTAATATAGGCACTGAACAGTACATGTTGCAACAGTAATTGAAAAATAAACTATATTTCTAAAAAGAAGTAGAGTGTACTTGCATATTATTGATAAGTGAGAGTAGAAGCTAATAGGTCTTTAGTTCCTGACCAGTGTAGAGGGTTGTGAGAACAGAGCTAGCTTTAGTGTGAGTGGGTAGAATGCTTAGGCTATGTGGTCTGTGTGGAAGCCGTTTTACTAAGCTTAATTACAGAAATAGGTTTTAAATTGTGTCCTAAGTTTGGAGGAAGAAGAAAGGTCTCCTAAATAATTTAGATTACTGACAGTTGGCAGCATGATGATCCATAGGTTCATAGGTTGGTACTAGGCTATCAGCCCTAGGGCCTATACAAGCCTAGCCATAACAATTCCCTGGCTATTTCTTCCCACATTATTTACTTTCCTGGACCCCTGTCTAGCAGGGCGACTGACGTGATCCCTGGGGTGAATTTCTTTTCTCCATCCAATCGTCAAGGTTCCTCTTGAAGAGGTCCAAAGAGGCACTCTGCTTGACATGTATGGGCAATCTATTCCAGAGTCTGGGGAGTCTCTGGGTCAGGAACCTATCCCTCCAGCATGTTTTGTTTATTGTGATGACAAGGTTTAGGTCCCTGGAGCGTGTAGCTCTGAGGGATTGGGATTTCTTTAAGTGTAGCATGTCCAACAGCTCTGGGTTTGACATGGCCTTGTATGTTAAGCAGAGATCGCCTCTGAGTAGACGATATGCGACAGAGTATAGCTGGAGTTTAAGGCGGTCAGCGTAGGGCATCTGCTTTAGGCCTGTGATTCTTTTAGTGAGGTATTACTGAGGCCTTTCCAGTTGTTGCAGATGTCTTGAGAGGTACATACCAAATGGGGCGTTGTATACTATAATGGGTCTAATGAGGGATGAGTACAGTGGGACAATGACCTCCTTTTTTCTGGATGAAAAGCCCTTCGTGATGAGGTGTGCCACATAGAAGGATTTCCTGACTGTTGTGGCAATGTGGTTATCGAAGGTGAGACCACTGTCCACCTGTGTCCCTAAGTCTCTTATCACACTTTCTGTGTTTAGTGTACTGCCACCTATATGGTAATTCATGGATACATGTTTTTTCCCAAAGGGGATAACAATACACTCATGTTCCCAGGTCGCTGGCCTGCCTCCTTCCTCCAAAGGATTGCTACAGTCTTTGGCTGCCTCTGCCCTCTCCCCTTAGGATAGGCATGCCCATCCTTCCTACCGGTATCATCAAGCACCCATGCTGCTAATCAAACTCTGATCTTTTGGGCCATAGTCAGATATTTATCCCTCTAATACACTGGCCTGGCTGGCTCATTGCTTTTTTGGTAACAGTTTGGCTTTATTTAGAGTGAGAGAATGCTGTTCTTGAAGGGGAGACGTATTTTATTGGTAATTGTCTGAAGCATTGACAAGTTCTTATAGGAGGCAGCAGCTACTATGGGAGGTCTGTTCTGAAGTTGTGTTAGAATGAGTTCTTTGCCAGTAAGTATTCTAGCTGCTTTAGAGAAATGGAGGAAATTTTCCTTGACCAAAAATGTAAGAACTTGATTTTGCTTCTAATATTATCTATGTGGGTTTGGAAGTAAAAAGTCGGGTGTACCCAGATGCCAAGATAGTTTAAGGCAGGAGATGTTTCACAGTGGTGCTGCTGTCATTATTGATATCCAGGGTTGGAGTAGCTTTAGCAACTTATTTGTGGGTACTAAAAAGCATGGTTTTGCTTCATAGGAGTTGAGAAAAAGTTTGTTTTTAGCAATTAAGTGACTATTCGTCATGCTGAAGTTTGCTTTGGATGACGAGGGCTGCAATGTGTGGATGACCGTATCATTGGCAGATGCCATCAGAGGTGTGAGGGAAAGGTCATATGGCAGTTTTGTTATATAGACTGAAAAATACAAAGGATTAAGTATGAATCCTTGTGGGACCCCTTTAAAGGTGCTTGACTGGAGAGGGATAAATCTGTTTTGACTCCAAAGAGTCCATCAGTTAAGAAGTCCTTGAACCATATACAAGGGTCAAGACCTAA
Organism: Protopterus annectens; assembly: GCF_019279795.1. Lineage (NCBI taxonomy): Eukaryota > Metazoa > Chordata > Ceratodontiformes > Protopteridae > Protopterus > Protopterus annectens. The sequence goes on along the minus strand of NC_056732.1, from coordinate 609,312,067 downwards.
CGCCTAAGAATAAGAAACTGTGAAGAAAAAGGGTGTGAGCTTACCGGGCCAAAATTCTTTGTGAGATCAACAAAGAGGACCCATGTGTGATTGCCTTTGTCCATTTTTAATAAGACCTCAGCACTAAAGAGCCTTCCTTGGATTATTCCCCATACTAAGAACATGATGTTGCTCAGGTATTACCTGTAGGCCAAGTAATCTCAATAGAAAGCATATTGTTGGCCTTATGAAACATAGAAAGCAAGGAATAAAGTAAAAGTGGCTCTACTTGCTGGAAAACAAAGCTGATATCAAGAACAGCAGTATACTAATTTCCGCAATCTAGGGAGATTCTAGAATTGCATCTACAGCTGATAAGCCCAGAGCGTAAGCCTTCAACATCTCCATTCCAAAATGTTACTAGTGAAGAAATTGCAAGGCATTTTGATTCCTTCCTTTTTTGCCTCTGTCATATAAGTAACAGACATTATTTTTTTATTTCTACTAGATTGTAGTTTATAGAGAATGATCAGTTGTTCATTCACATAATTCCTATTAGTCAGTTGCATAAACTTCTTAAACTGAAACAATGTCCAGTATCAATAGGCAGAGTTTCTCTTGAATTTCTAAAGTTCAAACCATCTGGTGTTGCATTGCCAGTAACATTGTCAATCAATTGTTCTGTTAGTGGAAGTCTTGTTCCTTCTGCATGAAATAAGGCACCAATTGTAACCCTGCATAAAGTTATTGTGTCACTGGACTTTCAAGATGGCTGCACACTGAGTAACAGCTTAATTTTAGTTTTCCCAGTGTGAAAACAGAAACTCAGAAAAGAGAGACAGTGAACTTGTCTTTTTTGGTAAATTTCAGTAAGTGGTTAGTAAGTGCACTGCCTTGATGCCAGCAAAAAAGAAATTCAGAGAAACTGAAAGGAAATTAAGCACAAGCGTTGAGGAGAAAACACTGACTGGGAAGAATTCTGCAGCTGTTCAGCAGAAAGCAATGCAGTTTCCAGCTTTGGTGCAAGAAATGACTTCCTGTAATATAGAGAAAAAATAAGTCAAATGTACTCTAAACTGATTAAAATAAATGAAACACTGAAAGAGTATATCAGCTCAATAACAACTGGCTGGAAAATTGAAAAAAAAAAAACTTTAAACAGATATTCAGATGTGGTGATAAAACTGCAAAAATCAGAGGTTGAAATGAAAAAAAGGCCAGCTGAGTATGAGACTGCTCAAGAAGAGATGTTAAAAAAATAGAATTGGAGGACAGAGCACATAGGGACAACCTGAGATTTTCTGCTGTATCAGAGAAGCTGGAAGAAGCAAACTGTATTAATTTTATGAAACAACAAATAAACAACTGGACTGTTGTTAACTGAGAGGGCACATCATGTATATGCTCCAAACCTGATCCTGAGAAATCAACCTGTACCTTTAACACTAAATATGCAATCCTAAAAGCAGTAATAGTTGATTCTGACAAAACTGTGGCAGAAGGGCAAAGTACAAAAAGTGGGAGACAGTAGAGTGTTTGTGGAAAATGATTACTCACCCAGGCAGAAGAGGAGTAACTTTACTTCAGTAACTGGGGAATGTCGAGAAACAGGCATAAGATTCAAGCTACTGTGTCCAGCTATTTTCAGAATATTCTTTCCTGGAGGGTCAAAAATCATTCTTTGATGCAGAACATTCTAATGAGGAAATACAAAGGTTTGTCCAAAAAAAGTGACCTATCAAAGAGAAGGAGATTCTGCTTCTTGTTCTTCTGGTAATAAAGCCTGTAGAGAGACTGTGCTAATGAAACCTTTTCCAGTGTTTCAAAGGTAAATGCTTGAGAGATAGAGAAAAAAAGCACAAAAGTTGACTAGAAGAACCAAGGCTATGTTGGAGATTAAGCTGAGACTGGATTTGGGAGATGTAAATCAATAGGAAGAAAACCAACAACTCAGAAATGAACAAGTAAGTGTGGGATTGCAAAACTTTAATTATATTTCTGAAACATGACAGAACAAGAAAATCTGGAAATACTGGACTTTGTTAAACTTGTAGGGGACTCCAAAGCATATGTCCTACTTCATGTCATTATTGTTTAGAAGAACATTTAGGAGGGTGGAAGAGGAAGGAAAGAGTTAACTGTAAGTAAAACAAAATTGTATTCTTAACAGTGGTATTTTTATAATGCATTATATAACCTGCATGTTATAAAGTAAAGCTTCCTCAGTTATTTTTGAGTGTAATAGGGATACAAAAGTAAACAGGTACCCCTGTTTTTCCCTTATGTCTTAATCTTTGTGCATTTTTAAGAACTTTAGGCAATGCAGTGTAAAAAGAGAAGATCAATCTGGACAAAAGAGCATGATACAAGAAAAAGTGATATGCTTGGTCTTACTACTGCATGTGGGAATGACTGGATTAAGGCCTTTGGCTTGATCTAGTAACAAGTTTTAGGGAGAAACAAACAAATAAAAAAAGAACACTGAATATAGTAAAAATGTTTTCCTCTAGCAAATGAGTGCTTGTAGTAGAGGCAACTATCTGGTTCTCATCTTTCTATGGAGGCAGTCTGATAAGGGGGAATAAAAATGAATACTTCTTTCTTTCAATGGCTAGGGGATGTTTTCTGAAAGCATTCAAGTGTTTTCCTAATCTGAGAGTGGAATAAAGATAAGACAAAAGCAGGCAGCACTGAGTGGAAATAGAAGCACAAGGTGTACCATGCATCTTAGCCTGGATAACCTTCCATGTGATGTTGTCAATCTTATTCGTTTTTGATTGTTGGGTCTCTGTTCCATTCTCGGAACCGGCTTGGCCATTGTATCAAGCTCACCAGCCGGAAACTCTCGAGCTAAGGCTACCCATAGTGCCTCTCTTCCCTTCCCTTTAGATCTCGTTTGCCACATAGAGTTTTAGGATGTGTCAGCCATGCTGTCAGTTAAGTGTTACTTTTTTTTTCCCCCATAAAAATCTTACTAAAACCTTATATCTTTAACTCTAAACTAGTCGTTTAGTCTTGCAACTTCTGGGGTCCCTGGCAGCAACAATCACCCCAGTTCCTGTAGTGAGGTACCACATGAGGCTGCTTCAATGGCTCCTGGCATCACAGTGGTCTCTGTTAATACACCCAATGTCCCACCCAATCCGCATAACCAACTGATGCAAGCAGGACCTATATTGGTGGATGAAGCCAGAAGAGGAATTATGGCGTTGCCCTCCCAGCCCAAGGCTGTAGTGACCACAGATGCATCCCTGATGGGGTGGGGGACATTATCAGGGAAAGACAGTCCAAGGCACTTGGTCCCCTTAGAGGCCTATCTGCATAACATCCTAGGGAAGAGGGCGGTGCTCTTAGCGTTGCAAGCATTTCAATCTGTCGTCTCTTCTGGGACAATTGCTATCCAGTCAGATAACATGGTGGTCTGGTACATCAACAACAGGGGGGACCCAGGTCCTACTGTTTATGTCAGGAAGCCCTAAGAGTGTGGCAATGGGTGATCGCCTCCAAGCACTTTCTGATAGCAATGCACATTCTGGAGAATTCCAACGTGATCGCAGACAAACTGAGCAGATGAATTCTCCTGCCTCATGCGTGGTCTCTCAATCTCAATGTGGCGACGAAGATCTTCCGTTGATGGGGTCAGCCTTGCTGTGACCCGTTTGCCTCTCCCATAAACCACAAATGCAGCAGCTACTTTGCCCTGCCCCCCCCTCGGGGGAGCCCCCGAGAGATCCCCCTCACGATTGGCCCCCGGGGCAGCTTTCCACCATTCCCTCTAATTCCCCAGTTTTTGAAGAAAGCCCAATGGTTGAGAAGCAAAGTCATCCTCATTGCACCTTATTGGCCCCACCAGGTCCGGTTCCCCTTTCTCTGGCCTCATCTAGTTCATCGTCCATGGACTATGGATCCAACTCCAGACCTGTTGTCTCATCCGCAGGGACTGGTCCATCCCAACCTATAAAGACTCAAGCTGACTGCTTGATGCCTTCACTTCCAGTGATTGTCAGGCAGAGTAATCCATCTTCCCCAGTACAAAAGATACTTCTGGCTTTTCATAAACCATCCATCAGGAAACTTTGCCTTAGTAAATGGAACAGATTTGTGCTTTCATCTCACAGAGAAGGAATTGACCCATTTTCAGCCTCAGTTAATAAGGTGGTCGAATATTTATCAACCATATTCCAGTCAGGAGCGTCAGCTTTGATTATTAGAGTTCATCTAGCTGATATTTCAGATTTTCATAATGGCTTTGATGACCTTTCCTTAATGTCTCATCGCCTCTGCAAAACCTTCTTAAAGGGTGTTTTACATTTGAAACCATTATTTTAAAGAGCCCATCGAACCTTGGAATTCAATGCTAGTCTTGCAAAGTTTGGTCTGTCAGCCCTTTCAGCCAGCAGCCTCCCGTGATATCAATTTTTTTTATCTTGGAAGACCCTGTTCCTGGTGGCCATCACATCAGCCAGGAGAATATCAGAATTGCAAGCTTTGTGTGTGAAACGTCCATATGTCATTTTTCACAAAGAGAGAGTATCACTTAGAACTAACCACTCCTTTCTACCCAAAGTAGTATTGGACTCGAATATTAATCAATCCATAGACCTACCAGTTTTCTTCCCAAACTTCTCAAACAAAGGAAAATATTGATGTTATGTGATCCTATCTCGCCTACATTCTGACTGATGGGTTCGGAGCCGATCCCTCGGCTCGACCGGCACGCCATGCCAAAGAGCCAAGTCTCTTATTGGCTGAGCTTACTATATCCCAGGATGCACTCACTACCAGTCCCCAGATCTCGTTGTCGCTAACAAGTGAAGACGTGGTCTCGAGCTGGCTGAGCTAAGTAGTGATTAATTTCACTAGTTTTTCTGTCGGGAATTTCTATTTTTCTTCAACAAAAGCTGTTTTAACAGCTATTCTTGTGTTTAGAGTGAGTTTGGTGAAATTTACTTAGTAAATTCTTGTGTTGTGAGTGTTGACTAGGAGTACCTCTTGTGTGTAAAGGCCTTCCTGTCTTTTGATTGTAGGTGACTTCTGTTTTGTTAGGGATCTCGGATCCTTTATACTGTGTTATAGTTTCTCTTTCTTATAAAAAAGTCAAAGAAGAGAATTTCTTTCTTTCTAATTACAGTGTTTGTACTGTGTTTTGGGCTTTAATTCACCGGAATGTCTCAGGTACCTAGGCCTTCAGGCTTTAAAAAGTGCACCAAGTGCAACTTTAAAATGTCGATCACAGATGACCACTCTCTCTGTGTTTATTGTTTGGGTGCAAAGCATTTGCAGGAGTCCTGCAGCGTGTGTCACGCTTTTTCCTCGAGGGTCCTCCAAGAGAGGAAAAATAAGCTCATATTAAAAGGTCTTGTAAAACCCTCCTTTGAAGAAGCTTTAGCATCCTCTCCTTCTCCGCTAAAGAAAGGCGCCGGCTCACCAGTCCGTCGGATCCGACCGCCAAAAGACATAGGCAGGTTTCTCCTGCGGCTCCAAGGACCGAGCCGAGGGCGAACGGTCTGCCTCGATGCCACCAGTCTCGATTGCTTCCCCATGCTGGGCTCCGGTCCTTGGGGGCAGGCTCAGCCGCGTGAGGGATTGGGATTTCTTTAAGTGCTTAACAAGCATGTCCAAACAGCTCCTAGAGTTTGAGCACTTGGCCTTGTATGTAAATATTAAAAGCAAGAAGATAAGCCTATCCTATGAGAGTAGAGCTGATGCTCGACGAAGAGAGTATAGCTGGAGTTTTTAAAGAGGCGGTCCAGCGTAAGAGCATCTGCTTTAGGCCTGTGATTCTTTTTAGTGAGGCATTACTGAGGCCTTTCCAGTTGTTGCAGATGTCTTGAGGAGTACATACCAAATGGGGCGTTGTATACTATAATGGGTCTAATGAGGGATGAGTACAGTGGGACAATGACCTCCTTTTTTCTGGATGAAAAGCCCTTCGTGATGAGGTGTGCCACATAGAAGGATTTCCTGACTGTTGTGGCGATGTGGTTATCGAAGGTGAGACCACTGTCCACCTGTGTCCCTAAGTCTCTTATCACACTTTCTGTGTTTAGTGTACTGCCACCTATATGGTAATTCATGGATACATGTTTTTTCCCAAAGGGGATAACAATACACTCATGTTCCCAGGTCGCTGGCCTGCCTCCTTCCTCCAAAGGACTGCTACAGTCTTTGGCTGCCTCTGCCCTCTCCCCTTAGGATAGGCATGCCCATCCTTCCTACCAGTATCATCAAGCACCCATGCTTCTAATCAAACTCTGATCTTTTGGGCCATAGTCAGGTATTTATCCCTCTAATACACTGGGCTGGCTGCCTCATTGCTTTTTTGGTAACAGTTTGGCTTTATTTAGAGTGAGAGAATGCTGTTCTTGAAGGGGAGACATATTTTATTGGTAATTGTCTGAAGCATTGACAAGTTCTTATAGGAGGCAGCAGCTACTATGGGAGGTCTATTCTGAAGTTGTGTTAGAATGAGTTCTTTGCCAGTAAGTATTCTAGCTGCTTTAGAGAAATGGAGGAAATTTTCCTTGACCAAAAATGTAAGAACTTGATTTTGCTTCTAATATTATCTATGTGGGTTTGGAAGTTAAAAGTCGGGTGTACCCAGATGCCAAGATAGTTTAAGGCAGGAGATGTTTCACAGTGGTGCTGCTGTCATTATTGATATCCAGGGTTGGAGTAGCTTTAGCAACTTATTTGTGGGTACTAAAAAGCATGGTTTTGCTTCATAGGAGTTGAGAAAAAGTTTGTTTTTAGCAATTGTTAAGTGACTATTAGTCATGCTGAAGTTTGCTTTGGATGACTAGGGCTGCAATGTGTGGATGACCGTATCATTGGCAGATGCCGTCAGAGGTGTGAGGGAAAGGTCATATGGCAGTTTCGTTATATAGACTGAAAAATACAAAGGATTAAGTATGAATCCTTGTGGGACCCCTTTAAAGGTGCTTGACTGGAGAGGGATAAATCTGTTTTGACTCCAAAGAGTCCATCAGTTAAGAAGTCCTTGAACCATATACAAGAGTCAAGACTAACGCCTAAGAATAAGAAACTGTGAAGAAAAAGGGTGTGAGCTTACCTGGCCAAAAGTCTTTGTGAGATCAACAAAGAGGACCCATGTGTGATTGCCTTTGTCCATTTTTAATAAGACATCAGCACTAAAGAGCCTTCCTTGGATTATTCCCCATATTAAGAACATGATGTTGCTCAGGTATCACCTGTAGGCCAAGTAATCTCAATAGAAAGCATATTGTTGGCCTTATGAAACATAGAAAGCAAGGAATAAAGTAAAAGTGGCTCTACTTGCTGGAAAACAAAGCTGATATCAAGAACAGCAGTATACTAATTTCCGCAATCTAGGGAGATTCTAGAATTGCATCTACAGCTGATAAACCCAGAGCGTAAGCCTTCAACATCTCCATTCCAAGATGTTACTAGTGAAGAAATTGCAAGGCATTTTGATTCCTTCCTTTTTTGCCTCTGTCATATAAGTAACAGACATTATTTTTTTATTTCTACTAGATTGTAGTTTATAGAGAATGATCAGTTGTTCATTCACATAATTCCTATTAGTCAGTTGCATAAACTTCTTAAACTGAAACAATGACCAGTATCAATAGGCAGAGTTTCTCTTGACTTTCTAAAGTTCAAACCATCTGGTGTTGCATTGCCAGTAACATTATCAATCAATTGTTCTGTTAGTGGAAGTCTTGTTCCTTCTGCATGAAATAAGGCACCAATTGTAACCCTGCATAAAGTTATTGTGTCACTGGACTTCCAAGATGGCTGCACACTGAGTAACAGCTTAATTTTAGTTTTCCCAGTGTGAAAACAGGAACTCAGAAAAGAGAGACAGTGAACTTGTCTTTTTTGGTAAATTTCAGTAACTGGTTAGTAAGTGCACTGCCTTGATGCCAGCAAAAAAGAAATTCAGAGAAACTGAAAGGAAATTAAGCACAAGTGTTGAGGAGAAAACACTGACTGGGAAGAATTCTGCAGCTGTTCAGCAGAAAGCAATGCAGTTTCCAGCTTTGGTGCAAGAAATGACTTCCTGTAATATAGAGAAAAAATAAGTCAAATGTACTCTAAACTGATTAAAATAAATGAAACACTGAAAGAGTATATCAGCTCAATAACAACTGGCTGGAAAATTGAAAAAAAAAAACTTTAAACAGATATTCAGATGTGGTGATAAAACTGCAAAAATCAGAGGTTGAAATGAAAAAAAGGCCAGCTGAGTATGAGACTGCTGAAGAAGAGATGTTAAAAAAAATAGAATTGGAGGACAGAGCACATAGGGACAACCTGAGATTTTCTGCTGTATCAGAGAAGCTGGAAGAAACAAACTGTATTAATTTTATGAAACAACAAATAAACAACTGGACTGTTGTTAACTGAGAGGGCACATCATGTATATGCTCCAAACCTGATCCTGAGAAATCAACCTGTACCTTTAACACTAAAGATGCAATCCTAAAAGCAGTAATAGTTGATTCTGACAAAACTGTGGCAGAAGGGCAAAGTACAAAAAGTGGGAGGCAGTAGAGTGTTTGTGGAAAATGATTACTCACCCAGGCAGAAGAGGAGTAACTTTACTTCAGTAACTGGGGAATGTCGAGAAACAGGCATAAAATTCAAGCTACTGTGTCCAGCTATTTTCAGAATATTCTTTCCTGGAGGGTCAAAAATCATTCTTTGATGCAGAACATTCTAATGAGGAAATACAAAAGTTTGTCCAAAAAAAGTGACCTATCAAAGCGAAGGAGATTATGCTTCTTGTTCTTCTGGTAATAAAGCCTATAGAGAGACTGTGCTAATGAAACCTTTTCCAGCGTTTCAAAGGTAAATGCTTGAGAGATAGAGAAAAAAAGCACAAAAATTGACTAGAAGAACCAAGGCTATGTTGGAGATGAAGCTGAGACTGGATTTGGGAGATGGAAATCAATAGGAAGAAAACCAACAACTCAGAAATGAACAAGTAAGTGTGGGATTGCAAAGCTTTAATTATATTTCTGAAACATGACAGAACAAGAAAATCTGGAAATACTGGACTTTGTTAAACTTGTAGGGGACTCCAAAGCATATGTCCTACTTCATGTCATTATTGTTTAGAAGAACATTTAGGAGGGTGGAAGAGGAAGGAAAGAGTTAACTGTAAGTAAAACAAAATTGTATTCTTAACAGTGGTATTTTTATAATGCATTATATAACCTGCATGTTATAAAGTAAAGCTTCCTCAGTTATTTTTGAGTGTAATAGGGATACAAAAGTAAACAGGTACCCCTGTTTTCCCTTATTTCTTAATCTTTGTGCATTTTTAAGAACTTTAGGCAATACAGTGTAAAAAGAGAAGATCAATCTGGACAAAAGAGCATGATACAAGAAAAAGTGATATGCTTGGTCTTACTACTGCATGTGGGAATGACTGGATTAAGGCCTTTGGCTTGATCTAGTAACAAGTTTTAGGGAGAAACAAACAAATAAAAAAAGAACACTGAATATAGTAAAAATGTTTTCCTCTAGCAAATGAGTGCTTGTAGTAGAGGCAACTCTCTGGTTCTCATCTTTCTATGGAGGCAGTCTGATAAGGGGGAATAAAAAAATGAATACTTATTTCTTCCAATGGCTAGGGGATGTTTTCTGAAAGCATTCAAGTGTTTTCCTAATCTGAGAGTGGAATAAAGATAAGACAAAAGCAGGCAGCACTGAGTGGAAATAGAAGCACAAGGTGTACCATGCATCTTAGCCTGGATAACCTTCCATGTGATGTTGTCAATCTTATTCGTTTTTGATTGTTGGGTCTCTGTTCCGTTCTCGGAACCGGCTTGGCCATTGTATCAAGCTCGCCAGCCAGAAACTCTCAAGCTAAGGCTACCCATAGTGCCTCTCTTCCCTTCAGATCTCGTTTGCCACATAGAGTTTTAGGATGTGTCAGCCATGCTGTCAGTTAAGTGCTACTTTTTTTTTCCATAAAAATCTTACTAAAACCTTATATCTTTAACTCTAAACTAGTCGTTTAGTCTTACAACTTCTGGGGTCCTTGGCAGCAACAATCACCCCAGTTCCTGTAGTGAGGTACCACATGAGGCTGCTTCAATGGCTCCTGGCATCACAGTGGTCTCTGTTAATACACCCAATGTCCCACCCAATCCGCATAACCAACTGATGCAAGCAGGACCTATATTGGTGGATGAAGCCAGAAGAGGAATTATGGCGTTGCCCCTCCCCCAGCCCAAGGCTGTAGTGACCACAGATGCATCCCTGATGGGGTGGGGGGACATTATCAGGGAAAGACAGTCCAAGGCACTTGGTCCCCCTTAGAGGCCTATCTGCATAACATCCTAGGGAAGAGGGCGGTGCTCTTAGCGTTGCAAGCATTTCAATCTGTCGTCTCTTCTGGGACAATTGCTATCGAGTCAGATAACATGGTGGTCTGGTACATCAACAACAGGGGGGACCCAGGTCCTACTGTTTGTCAGGAAGCCCTAAGAGTGTGGCAATGGGTGATCGCCTCCAAGCACTTTCTGATAGCAATGCACATTCTGGAGAATTCCAACGTGATCGCAGACAAACTGAGCAGATGAATTCTCCTGCCTCATGCGTGGTCTCTCAATCTCAATGTGGCGAGGAAGATCTTCCGTTGATGGGGTCAGCCTTGCTGTGACCTGTTTGCCTCTCCCATAAACCACAAATGCAGCAGCTACTTTGCCCTGCTCCCCCCTCGGGGGAGCCCCCGAGAGATCCCCCTCACGATTGGCCCCCGGGGCAGTTTTCCACCATTCCCTCTAATTCCCCAGTTTTTGAAGAAAGCCCAATGGTTGAGAAGCAAAGTCATCCTCATTGCACCTTATTGGCCCCACCAGGTCCGGTTCCCCTTTCTCTGGCCTCATCTAGTTCATCGTCCATGGACTATGGATCCAACTCCAGACCTGTTGTCTCATCCGCAGGGACTGGTCCATCCCAACCTATAAAGACTCAAGCTGACGGCTTGGTGCCTTCACTTCCAGTGATTGCCAGGCAGAGTAATCCATCTTCCCCAGTACAAAAGATACTTCTGGCTTTTCATAAACCATCCATCAGGAAACTTTGCCTTAGTAAATGGAACAGATTTGTGCTTTCATCTCACAGAGAAGGAATTGACCCATTTTCAGCCTCAGTTAATAAGGTGGTCGAATATTAATCAACCATATTCCAGTCAGGAGCGTCAGCTTTGATTATTAGAGTTCATCTAGCTGCTATTTCAGATTTTCATAATGGCTTTGATGACCTTTCCTTAATGTCTCATCGCCTCTGCAAAACCTTCTTAAAGGGTGTTTTACATTTGAAACCATTATTTTAAAGAGCCCATCGAACCTTGGAATTTAATGCTAGTCTTGCAAAGTTTGGTCTGTCAGCCCTTTGAGCCAGCAGCCTCCCGTGATATCAATTTCTTTTTATCTTGGAAGACCCTATTCCTGGTGGCCATCACATCAGCCAGGAGAATATCAGAATTGCAAGCTTTGTGTGTGAAACGTCCATATGTCATTTTTCACAAAGAGAGAGTATCACTTAGAACTTAACCCCTCCTTTCTACCCAAAGTAGTATTGGACTCGAATATTAATCAATCCATAGACCTACCAGTTTTCTTCCCAAACTTCTCAAACAAAGGAAAATATTGTTTGCTTTTGTTGGATGTACACGACAGTTACGTTTTTACATGGATAGAACAAAATTGTTTAGGAAATCAGACCAGTTGTTCCTGTCTTTTTCAAGTACTCAACTGAACAAACCATTTTCCAAAGTTACTTTATCAAAATGGTTGAGAGATTGCATCACCTTTATGACCAAAATAAGCCGAACCTATTGACCAAAGTCAAGGCTCATTCTACCAAATCAGTTTCCACTTCAGTAGCCTTTCATTCTAGAGCCTCTATGGATGACATTTGCACAGCAGCCATCTGAGCTACCCCCATACCTTTATCACTCATTGCAAATTGGATATGATCTCCAGGAGAAGAGCATCCTTTGGCTCTGTGATGCTCAGGAACATCTGTTCGTAGGGCCTCCCAGGACATAAATTAGCTAGAGACTGTCCCAACAATCCAGAATGAATGAAGATTGACAACATCAGATAAAGAAGTTATGTCTTACCATAACATTCCATCTTTGTTGTCAATCTTAATTCATTCTTGACATCCCACCCTCCTACCCCCTCCAAAGACTCTTGGAGGTTTGGAGTTAGTCCTGGTTTTATAGAAGGGCAGTTGCTCAGACAAAGCTTCAAACTTTTTTTCTTCTACGGGCAAAATTCAATCTGAAGGGAAGGGAAGAGAGGCACTATGGGTAGTCTTAGATCAAGAGTTTCTGGCTGGCGCAAGCTTGATACAACAGCCAGGCTGGTTCTGAGGACAGAACAGAGACCCAACAATCAAGCATGAATGAAGATCGACAACACAGATGGAACATTATGGTAAAAACATAACTTATTTTTATAAGTTAATCCAAGTCTTTGAGTGTGGCTGTCATGCTGGGACAATTTTCCTATTGGGGGGGTTAAACTTTAGTATTTAAAGATGTACATAGTTTTGTGTATTAAGTTAACAGGTTTTAGAGGTATGTTTTTTTTGTCTGTTTGAAGGCTTTCACTAAAAAAATGTTTTGTAAGATGTGACAGATTCAAATGGATATGACAAGAAACAACCGGATAAAAGATCAACCTGCCAAATATTACTGTATGCATGTAATACAAAAGCTGAAACTAGACATTTAAGAAAAAGCTGTTGCACGTAACAGGTGGGGAAAAGTAACTTAACATAATGACACTTTCTATATTATCTTTAAATGCAAATGGTCTTATAGATATATACAAAAAAGAAATAGTAGTGAGCTATATTAAAAATGCAAAGTGCAAATAGCTATGGTACAGGAGACACATTTGGAAAGACGTGATCAAGTGAATTTGATAAAGAAAGGATTTTCAAGATGGTTATTCAGTGGAATTTCCGGGACACTGGAAAAGGGAACTACTTATAATAGCAAGAGGAGCTCAATAATGATAGAAGATGAAAAATAATAATGGTAGAGTTGTATTACTAAGAGGCTACTGGCATGGGAGCAGGATTACACTGGCATGTAATTATATTCCACCAAAAACTGCTGTAATGGAATTTAAGAAAATTCTGGGAGAAATAATCAGTTTTCACCAGGGAATATTACTTATAGGCAGGGACTGGAACTTGATTTGCAGCAGTGAGGATAGATCTGGGGGGCCCAGAAGGGAAAATATAACAAAAGAGGGTAGATCTTTGAAGAAATTTATGAAAATAATTTGACATGGAAGATGTGAATTCAGTAGTAGGAGTTTGGAGTGAATGTACATATTCTCCAAGGTAGAAAAACTGGGCTAGGCTAGACAGAAATTAATGTTTCACAAGAACATGTGCATTTAATTGAAAGTTTTGATACGCATACTATAACTATTTCAGATCACACACCAATAAAACTGAAATAAAAAAGCAGGGTAATGAAATAAAAAGGAAACACTGGTGCTTTCCCACCATCTGTTAAAAAGAGAGTCATTTAAGGAGTGGGTAGTGGAAATCCTGTGGGAGGTATTGGGGAAGATAGAAACTTCTGAAAATATAGCTAGGTTAAGGAGTGGGATACAATTAAAGTGGAGTTCAAAATTAAGGTGGAAATAAAAGAGATATATGGTTAAGAAGTAATAAGAATTTCTTAGAGGGGCTGACAAAGGTTGAAGTATTGCAAAATAGGGAATCTCACAGAACAAGAAGAGCAGTTGCAGAATAATAGAGAAAATTAGGGATTACCTTAATAAAATGGATGAGTTTAGAAAGATTCCTGTTACGCAATTGTTTTTTGATAACTCCACTTTTAGCACCACCCACTTTTAGCACCACCACTCAAGCAACATAACCAGAGTTCCTGTAGTGCTACTAGAAGTATTTCAAAAAATTTATGAAAATCTGTATAAAGCAGAGAAATATGGAAATCAAGAAAAGGTACAAATAGAAATGTTTTTGGAACAATTAAATATGCCAGAGTTAGTGGTAGCTGAGGCTCCGTTACTATAGCAATAACCCACGCCTGGGTTTACCCGAGGACCAAACAGCCAACCGTAAGCATTACCCACACCCAGAAGTGGGTTATTGACATTATTTAAGAAAAGAAACTTACTTTTCTTAAATAATGGCATAGTATAATGCCTGTTTACTGCCCTTCCGCAGATAGCTGGCATCCGCTTTAGTTCTGGTGTACTGCTGCGCGCCGCAGTACATCAGAGCTGAGAAAGCAAGATCTCCGTTGCTTTTTAGCTATGTTAAATGAGTTTAACATAGCGAGACAGTTTAAAATAAGCAACGGACATCTCCGTTGCTTATTTTAAAACTGTCTCGCTATGTTAAACTCATTTAACATAGCAACATTCGAAAAGCAACGGAGATCTTGCTTTCTCTAAACAGGTAAATGGGTTTAACATAGCGAGACTTAAAAAGCAACTGAGATCTCCGCTTTTATTTAGACTGTCTCGCCATGTTAAACCCATTCTTAATTGCATTAGCAGTGTTGAAAATCGAGTTATACTAATGGAAAAAGTCCGGCACGGACCTTTTCCATTAGTATAACTCGATAGACAACGGGCACGCTGGGCCAATCTGCAAAACGCTTTTTGGGGATCATGGTATAATAACCGTTAGGATAGGAGAAGATGAGATAAAAATGGTATTGTATAATCAATCTACAGGAAAGTCACCAGGAATAGATGGTATTCCTGTGGAAGCTTGGAAACTAGGAGGGAAGAAACTGATAAAGATCTGGAAGGTTTTGTTTAACAGTATTTTTAAAGGAGGGGAAACACCAACATCTTGAAAGAAAGCAGTGGTGACTGTAATACCAAAGATGGTTAAGACCCATCAGGTCCAGCTTAATATAGGCCCACTTCAATTCTAAACCATGATTATAAAGTGTTTATTTCTATAATGACTAGAAGAATGGTAAAGGTGATGCTGGAATTGATAGATAATGGATCATTGTGGTTTTGTGGAGGGGACGAAAACATTTGACAACGTTAATAGAACAGTGATAATCCAGAGGGAAGAAGAATACAAGTAAATACCACTGCTGTTGGTGGGTCTTGATAAAGAGAAAGCATTTGACAGAGTAAGCTGGGAATTTACGAGTATGACAATGGAAACATTTGCATGCCTTGATAAAATTATACGGTTGATTAGGAGTATATACAAGGAATTGGAGGCAAAAATTAAATTGATTGGGCTCCTCTCTGATCAGTTCTGTTTGAGCAGAGGAACCAGGCAGGGATGTCCTCTTTTCCCTTTGTTATTTGCATTATATTTAGAACTACTTTTAAGGAAAATAAGGGACTCGGAAATTCAAGGATATAACTGATATGGTAGTCAAGAAAAGTTGGCTTTATTTGCGGATTATATTTTTTATACCTGATAAAACCAGAAAATGACATTTCAGTGTTGTGGAACATTTGAGACAGTTTCAAGTCATTTTGGGATACAAAATTAATGAAGCTAAAACAAAGACAGTAGCTGTAAATTATGTACCCACACACTATTTGGTTCAGCAATACCCATATTTATGGTGACATGATGAAATAAAGTACTTAAAGAGTATTGACTAAAAAGGATTCTGTTATGGCAGCTAAGGATATGTGGGAAGAGACTGAGCAAAAGATAATACTAAAACTGAGAAACTGGAAACTCTGTTTTATTGATATAGATAGCAAGATAGAAGCAGTTAAAATGTTTTAGTCCCTTTAGTTTTATACACAGGTCGGGCATGTTTTAATCAACCAAAGGAGAAGTTGTGGATAGCAATTAATAAAGAGTTGAAGGATTTCATCTGGGAGGGGAAGAGGGCAAGAGTCAATTGGAATAATGTGATCTTTCCAATAGAACACAGTCGTTTGGGATTACCTGATTTGAAGGGGTATTTCAGAGCTACACAGTTAAGGCTCCTATACATAGCCCAAGCAGAAAGCTGTAATTGAAAATAGAAAAGAATGATAGAAACTCAAGAAACAACGAGAAACGGGGTTTTTGGATGCATATTCTTAAGGAGAGTAACAATAACTGTACAGAATATTGGGTCTGTGTTCAGCCATTGAAGGTTACTGTCATCGAACATCCAATGATTGAACACTAGACAGTGAACGTTAATTCATCTAACGTTCACGTCAGCGAATGTGTGAGATGGGGAAAGTAGCTAGATGGCTGACATTTCCCCAGCACACACACACTGCACTGTTTCAAGCCCAGCCACGTGGGGGGGATTTGTCCCCCCCTCCCAACTATATATAATAAAGGTGTTTAGAAAAAAGTTATTATATCACTGCCCTTAAACAACTGTAGGTTCCTTAACCTTACTGCTCCTTTATCTAAAGGTACTGAAAAACGCACACACAACTTCCGTAGTACCTAAATAACTATAAACTAGCTTCTGAGTCACAACATAGCTTCAGATCAACACCTGAAACAGCAGCTTTGATGGATGTCATTGATTTTATACATGCACAACTAAATAGCAATAAAGTTTTGGAGCAATTTTTTTAAACCTTTCTAAGGTTTTGATACATTTTATCCCTTGCAATCCCACCCCAGCAGGACTAAGCCCAATGATTTCTTCTTCCGGCATCCAGTCGTCCCATTCATTCCATGGTAGCAAATACCCAGGCTATGCAAGAGCCCTGTGACCTATTTGTTCCTACCCAGGAATCCCAATTAGTTAATTAATTCTGCAGTGAGAAATAGACAGTAGGGAGTGAGACAGTTTGCTGGACCTGCAGGACAGCCTACTTTCTCCCCTGGTGGACCCCCCCCCCCCAGCAGCTCTTTTCAGCACCTCTGTTTGCTGCTCTCTGAGGGGAAGTGTGTCTCCACATGTTAAATTCCCCTCAGTTTTACTGTGCAACTTCCACATAGCAGTGTGGGCTCACTAGGCTTAAGCTTCATGGCGTGGAGCACCTAGTACTCCTGCTAGGTATCACCCATGTGGCAAGCCAAAGTAATCTCCATCTGTCCTGGATGGGTGAGCCAGCAGTGGTCACTAACTCTCATCAGTTTTAAAGATCTTATTTTTACTTTATTATCCTGCATTTTTATCTTAGTAATAATCTACCCATGATCTGAAATAGTTTTTGGATGTATGTCTAAGTTT
Source organism: Protopterus annectens (assembly GCF_019279795.1). NCBI lineage: Eukaryota > Metazoa > Chordata > Ceratodontiformes > Protopteridae > Protopterus > Protopterus annectens. The sequence continues at coordinate 609,294,912 of NC_056732.1, read as the reverse complement.
TCAGTTAAATGCACATGTGTGTGTGAAATATGATTTCTGTCTAGTCTAGCCCAGTTATTGTACCTTGAGGAGTAATATGTAAGTTCTCTGCGAGCGCCTGCCATTGAATTAATGTGTTCCATACCAAATATTTTCATAACCTTTTTTCAGAAATCTACCCTATTTTGTTATATTTCCCTTCTAGGGCACCCAGATACATCCTCATTATTGCAAATTAAATTCCACTCCCTGCCAATCAGTAATATGCCCAGCTTTTCTCCCATTTTTTAAGCTCCTTAACAGCAGTTTTAGGTAGAATATAAACACATGCCAGTGTAATCCTCATCCTTTACCAGTAGCTCCTTACTGCCACAAATCTAACATTTTTATTTTTTTTCCTCTTTTGTCACACTTATGCTTCCAACCTGCCTGTTAAAAACAGAGGAATTTGCGGTGGTGGTGCTGTGGTAGCGTTGTCGCCTCACAGTAAGACGCTGTCCGGTTCGATTCTCAGCTAGAGCGTCTTCTGCGTGGAGACATGCATGAATAGGCGTACCTTCGTTGAAGGTTGTGCGTCAGGGCTGGTAACTCGGCACGTAAAAATCAACTACCAATCATTAGCGGACTGGAGTTCCGCTCTGGCGACCCCTAACCAGGAAAAGTCGAAAGACAACAACAACATAGTGGATGTTATTTGAGAGTTGTTAGGAAAGATAGAAAAGACCCAGGAGATCAGGAATGGTGATAACCTCCACTAAGACAATGGAGCAATTGCTCCTATTTGACATCTACTTATTGGAGGTAAAAGATAATTATTGATTTATTATTATTTATTTATTTACATTTGGAAAATCCCACTGGACATAGGTCCTTTCTCATCGGAGGCCCGGGGAGAAAAACTCCACAATAAAAACAATTAAAAACAATTAATTACAAGTTACAAGATGTATATGTAGATTTTTAACAATAGTAATAAACAGCTATAGTTCAAAATGAAATTTAGTTAAATGGTACAACACTTATATCATTGGTGCCATAAAGACTAGCAAGTGTTTTAATAGCTGAGCTAGCAGCTATTACCCTTGAATAATAGTGGCTAAGATTACAGCTGAGATATAGGTTTACAAGCAATGTATGTATTTGGCTGCAATCCAAGGTAGTTAGAGGGGTGGAAGAAAAGGATTAGATAGGTTGAGGTGGAGATGTTAGAGAGGTTTGTTACAGGGGCATGTCCAGTGCTCTTTTAGATGAGATTTTAGAGTAGCTTTGAAGTTAGTGCGTGATGACACAGATGTTATAGTGTGAGGAAGGGTATTCCATAATTTTGCTGTGGAGTAGGAGAAGAGAGCTTCTCCAGCAGAGTTCCTGGATGTTCTTCGTGTTTCACTGTTGCAGTCATTACATTTGGGTAATCTGCTGGCAGGTTGCCCTCAGTCGGCCTGAATTCCAAAGTCTTGGGTCCTGTGTCGGTTGCTGTCTTCTCTTCCGTGACGTCAGGTCGTCAGGGGTATAAAACATGCAGCCGACGCCATTTTCTTCAGTCTTTCATGCCGCACGGTGCCCGAAGCAGAAGCATTTTGCAAGTGCCGGTCGACTGACTATTGAAATATTCGCATTTGAGTTTCAGAACCGAAGTCTTCACTAAAGCTAAGTACCCCGATGGGGAAACTTTTTTCTTGCTTTTTACCGATGTCAGAAAAAGTTAATAATTGTATTACTTGTGGGAAGCAAATACCTCGTAAGGATTTCCATTTATACTGTATTCCTTGCCTAGGCCCTGATCACAATGTGCCTGGCTGTCGTTTTTGTGCTAGATTTAACCAACACACTATTAAGCGTCTGTATATTTTTGCATCAAAGTATTTTGGAAACAGATTTAACTACCCAGAAATGTCGTCTGATAGCAATCCGACTACCGGAGTACATAAAAAACACAAAGAAAAGGACAGAGAAAGGCAGTCGAGATCGAAAACCGACGACGAAGCTTCTCCTAAGCCAGTCGCCGGTTCGCCGGTACTCAGTGAGGCACTTTCGCAGCCCCTGATACCCGCTACCTTTCAGTCGCAGGCCTCTACCGACACCCATGTGGAGTCCAGCATGACACAAGATATTCAAGGTATTGGACCGACGAATGTATCTCCCTCGGATGGGTCCGGAGCCACTGAGCAGGCACCAGCTTCTGAGGGTGTATTCAGACCTCAACATTTGTATATCAAACCGACGGCAACTGCAAAACCAAAGACAAAAGCAACTTCTAAAACTAAAAAACTGACTCATGAGCCACGTGCACAGGCCTCTATGCCTAAAAAACAGATGATCAAAATGGCTGAAGACCTTATTACCTTGTTCAGGGGTACCCATCCCCCTCCAGATAAGAGGCCTAGGCAAGACTCTGATTATGAATCTTCAGATCAGGTTTCTATTTCTTCTGATTCCTCTTCTGATCAGGATTTATCTATACCTCCCTATGAGGATTCTGATGCTGAGGAGTCTATTCCATCTGCATCTCCTCCTGAGAATTATTCATTTGGAGAAACCTTGCATACTTTGAGGAAGCATTTTCACTGGGAGAGTCAAGACTTCTCAGAATCAAAAAAGAGGCTCAGGGATTTCCTTCTCCCTCAGCACAAGCCTTTAGCCATCCCCCCTGTGTTAGACATTGTGAATGATGTCTTTTCGGAGTCCAGCTTGACCCCTGACTCCTTACCTCCGGCTCCCAGTAAGCCTGACAGATATTACAGGGTCCCTGACTCACATCAATATTTATTTAGAAACCCTGCTGCTGATCCTGAAACTATTTCACAGGGCCCAAAGGGAGTTAAGGCCTCAACAGCAAAAAATCCTACCCCCTCTGACAGAGATTCAAGGGCACTGGACAGATGGGGAAAAAAGGTTTATACATCTGCAACCTTGTCAATCAGGGCCTTAAACTGTCAATTTCGTATGCTTAAGTACCAGCAACATGTTATGGGATTGCTGAAACAGAAAATGATGTTGATTTCAAAATGTGCAGAAATTAAAGAATTGCAGGAATTATTGCATGCAGCTGAACAAGTTGGAAAGCATAGTTTGCAGTGTGGTTTTGATTCTTTAGAGGCCTCCTGTAGGGCCGCAGTTACTGGATCTGTGATTAGGAGGCATGCCTAGTTAAAGGAACAAAATGTGCCTGATCATGTTAAAGCAAAATTGTTAGATGCACCTTTACAGCATGATTCTCTGTTTGGTACTAAGGCAGAAGAAGTTTTAAAGAAAATGGAAGACAATGCTAAGCCTATGCAAACTGTTAGACTTCTTACAAGTGCAGCCACCAAGATTCAGTAGACACTGACCTATAAAAAATTGGTCCTTTCCTGTGTCAGACAGAACTCAAAGGGGCAAATCCAGACGCCCTAAGGGTTCCAGATACCAGGCGCAAGACTCATTTAGGTCAAAGCAATGGGGTGCATCCACCTCCAAATCTGGAGGAGATAAAGCGCAAACCTACAGAAAGCAATCCCAATGACTTCCCTCTGCCTACACCAAGCACTTATCTTTTGGCAGCACCCATAGGGGGAAAATTAGTACTCTCTGCTCAAAATTGGCAGTTAATAACCCAGGACAAATGGATACTAAACATCGTATCACAGGGATACAGATTTCCACACACTGCCAATGGCAAAATGGCTGGCCAGATCTGCCAAAAAATCAGTGGGCAGAGGCACAGAAACAGGTTACTTCACTCATGGATATGAGGGCCATTCAGACAGTACCAGAACAGGAAAAGGACAAGGTTTTTACTCAAGACTGTTCTTGGTACCCAGAAAGGACAAGGCCTGGCGGCCAATACTGGATTTATCGATTTTGAACACATACCTGGACATTCCAAAATTCAAAATGCTGACTTTGCAGCAACTTCTGCCCATGCTGGGCAAGAATGCTTGGCTGGTGACTTTAGACCTAAGAGAGGCATACCTGCATGTGCCATTAAGGCAGTCATGCAGAAGATACGTCAGATTCAAGGCTGGCTTAATGCATTACCAATTCTCTGCACTGCCCTTTGGCTTATCTACTGCGCCCAGGGTCTTTACAAAAGTGCCTGGCACCAGTAATTGCATTTTGCAAGCGAAGAAGTATACAAGTATATCCTTACTTGGACGACTGTCTCATTCAGGCAGAGAACAAGGACACTCTTCTTCGACACCTGGCGTTTGGGAAAAGGCTTCTAACATGCCTAGGGTATACAGTAAACTAAAATAAGTCACAACTGGTACTCTCTCAAAAGATAACATTCCTGGGTGCAAGCTTGAATACAACTGCCTAGATGGCTTACCTCACGCCAGACAAACAAATGCAACTGACTACTTATTTCAAACTGATAGCAACAAAAGCACAGTCTTCTGCAAGACAAATTCTGCAGGCTCTGGGCTTCATGGCATCCTGCATCCTACTAATTCCATATGCAAGACTGCATATGAGGAAACATCAATGGTGCCTAAAAAGTTTATGGAGTTAACATTCACACAGTCTGGAAACAATGATTCCTCTCATTCCCAGACTGCAACAGGAGTTTCTATGGTGGGCAAAGGCCTGTCACCAAAACATGAGATGGCCCTTCACTCTACCCCCTGCCAACCAAACCTTAACAATAGACGCTTCAGGTTATGCCTGGGGGGCCCACATGGCAGGAAGATGCATTCAGTGCATATGGGCACCAAAACAAATGCATCTACATATCAACCAGAAAGAGATGCTAGCTGTTCAAAATGCCCTAACAGTCTTCAAGGACTTACTTCATCCAGGGCAACTACTGATAAAGACAGACAACACCACAGTCATGTGGTATATAAACAAGCAAGGGGGCACATACTCATGCCCCCTTTGTAGATTAACGATGGCACTCTGGGACATAGCTTTGACCAACCAAATACATCTTCAAGCTCAATTCCTGCCAGGAAAACAAAACACTCTGGCAGACGATTTAAGCAGAAACCTTATGGATCCTCACGAGTGGAAACTAGATCAACAAGTCTTCAGCATGATAACAGAGAAATGGGGGAGCCCAGACATAGATCTATTTGCGTCTCCTCAAAATTATCAATTGAAAAAAAATTCTGCACAAGGACTTATCACAGACAGGCATGGAAAGTGGATGCCCTATCCTTCAGTTGGAAAACCCTATCAGTTTATGCCTTTCCTCCTCTGCCTCTTCTACCCAAGGTCCTCCTAAAAGTCAGACAAGAGAAGCCAAGGATGATATTAATTGCCCCGGACTGGCCCCGCCAATACTGGTACCCAATCCTAAGGAGCTTATCTCAATACCCAGCTTGGACCTTGCTTCAATGACCACAACTACTGTCCCAGCAAAACAATCAGATCCTGCACAACCAACTACAGACTCTGAACTTGGCAGCATGGCTAATCATGTAATCATACAAACGACACCTCTCAGTAAAGCTGTGATGGATGTCATTTTGGAAGCCAGAAGGCCTAGTACTAGAAAATCTTATGCTGACAAATAGAAGAGATTCTGTGCTTGGAATTAAGCACAAGAAACTGATACATCAGAACCACATATTGCTCAGATATTACAATACTTGACAAAGGCCTATCTTTTTCATCAGTCAAAATCCATGCCTCTGCCATTTCGGCTCATTACAATGCAGAGCCACCAATCTTTTCTCATCATTTAATAAAGCAGTATCTTAGAACAGCCAAAAATTTAAGGCCTCCCAGAAGATCACCATTACCTGCATGGGACCTCAATTATGTGTTGGAAAAGCTCACCCTGCCTCCATTTGAACCAGCTGCTACTGCTGATATAAAGTTCTTATCATGGAAGACAGCTCTGCTACTAGCTCTTACTTTAGCAAGAAGAGTTTCAGAGCTACAGGCCCTCATGTCTGTAGAGCCTTTTATCATATTTTACCCAGTCTCTGAGAACAAATCCTACTTTTATGCCTAAGGTGGTTTCCAGTGTGGCTCTTAACCAAACAATTCATCTGCCAACTTTTTATTCAAATCCGCAGAACAAAGGGGAGAGAATTCTGCATTCCTTGGACGTACACAGACAATTAAGATTCTACTTGAGCAGGACTAAAGCTCTAAGAAAAACTGAGCATTTACTGGTGTCATGCTGCAGGATCAGAAGGAAAGGCTATTTCAAAGCAGACAATTTCAAAGTGGATAAGCCACTGCATCCGTTTCTGCTACTTACACCATGCTAAACCTGTGCCCAAGGGCATTAGGTCTCATTCCACCAGAGCTGCAGCTACTTCAGCAGTCTTTCTCAGAAGAGTACCAACCAAAGACATTCTAGAGGCTGCTACTTGGAATTCTGTTCACACCTTTAAAAAGCGTTACCATTTGCATCTTTACTCTAAGTCGAGGGCAGGCTTTGCCACTGCAGTGCTGCAGGGCCTTATAGCCGCACTTAGTGCTGTTTAGCTCCAGCCTCCCAACCATAGCTTTGGGATTCTACCCAAATGTAATGACTGCAACAGTGAAACATGAAGAACATAGTACAGTTGTGTACACTTACCATAAATGTAGATGTTCGAGTGTATTCACTGTTGCAGTCCAGGTTACCCTCCCGCCATCCCCCTGTCATTCTAAAGTTTATCTTTCCTTCTCTATCTTCTATAACCTATGTGGTGTATTTGCTTGTAGATGAAGGTAACGTTTATATTGATGCATGTATATATATATATATATATATATATATATATATCTATATAAAATATTGCTACCTTTTTGGGGGCACCTGACACTGGGGGCAAGAAAAGCTAAAGAAAATGGCGTCTGCTGCATGTTTTATATCCTTGACAACCTTGCGTCATGGAAGAAAAGACAGCAACCGGCGCAGGACCCAAGACTTTGGAATTCAGGCTGACTGAGGGCAACCTGCCAGCAGATTACCCAAATGTAATGACTGCAACAGTGAATACACTCGAACATCTACATTTATGGTAAGTGTACACAACTGTACTTTTTAGTTACCTGTAATTGATTTTTGTTGCTGGAGCGTAGTGGTCTTGTGGTATGATAGGGTTGGAGTAGATTTTAGAGAGAGGGGACTTTTAGAGGATGATGTAGTAGTTCGTGGGTGAGTGAGAATTGTTACCATGGAAGGAGATGAGGGAGTTCTACCCAGCCTAGTTCAGTAAGTGAGGTGCAGTGGTGGCTATGGTAGTTTGCGTCAGTGGCAAACCTTGCTATTTTGTTGTAGCAAGACTTTGCCTTAGGTTGGTAAGTATTGGAGAGGCGTAAAGTACGGTGGAGATAAGGTGGCTATTTGCAACTGAAATCTTGGCTGTTGTGGTGAGGAATTGCTTATTTCTGTGTAAAGCTCCTAGTTTTTCTGTACTTTTTTTATGGTTAACGAGATGTGGATGTCAAACTTGAGGTTATTGTCAATTTCAACTCCAAGTAGTTTGGTGTGGTCTGTTGGGGGAATAATGGTGTTGTCATTGGCTTTAATATTAAGTTGGTGGGTGTTTAGATTGTGTTTGGTGGGTTAGAAGATGAGGAGTTTTGTTTGGGTTAAATATTAATTGTGCATCTGAAAGCCAAGTTTCAACTGAGGAAAAGGCTTCCTGTGTGGTCTTTTGAAGTTCAGTTAGGCAGTGGGCTGAGCAGATGATGGTGGAATCATCTGCATACTGTATGAGAGTAGCTTGTTTGGTAGCAAAGGCTAGAGTATTAGTGAATATGGAGAAGAGTAAGGGACCAAGGATCGATCCTTGGGGAACATCTGTTGAGACAGGGAGTTGGGGGATATATCATTATGCCAAACAACGGATTGATGGCGGTCAGTCAGGTAGCTCTGGAACCAGTTTGTGACAGATTGAGAGAAGGGTAGAGTATTGAGGACATTGATGAGTTGTTTATGAGTGACCATGTTGAATGCTTTAGATAGGTCTAGGAAAGTTGCAGAGCTGAAATAACTATTGTTTTTATGTTGAAGGATTGTATTAGTGAAAACAAGCAAGGCAGTGGTTTGCTGTGGTATGGTCGGAAAGCATGCTGTGTGTTAGATAGGAGGTTGTTAGCAAGGAGGTAGCCTAGAACCTGAGTGAATGCATCTCTCAAGTATTTTTGATAGAGGAGACAGAATTGCTGTGGGCCTCTAGTTGGTAAATTCTGTGGAGGGGGATAATGTGGGATATTTTCCATTGTGAAGGGACATAGCTTTCAGATAAAGATCGGTTAATCAGTATTGCAACTGGGTAAACTAGGGCTTCAGCTGCAGTTTTAAGGTACTCAGCTGGGAGGTTGTCAGCTGCTAGTTTTTTGTGGGCTTTAGTTTCAATAAGAGTTTTTTTATGTTGGAGGTAGGGATAGGAGAGAAAGCGAATGCAGTGGGCAGGTTACTAGGTGTAGCTGGAGGGGGTAGGGGAGAGGGGTTGTGTTGTTTTGCTAGTGATAGAACGGTTTGTGTTGAAAGAGGTGGCAACGTTTTCAGAGGAGTTTGTTTTGTTTGGTGGAGGTGTTCCTACTTTTCTGGGTGGAGGATGGAGTTGATGGTTGATCAAAATTGTTGAGGGTTGTTTGGGTGGAGTTCAGGGCAGACTGGTAATATAGGATTTTGTCCTGTTTTATTAATTTTTTGACTTTGTTATGTAATTTCACAGAATTTCTGTCTATCAGAAGGGATTTTTGTCTTGCGCCAGTGATTCCAGTCTCTATCTCGGATATTCATTTCTGATCTAGTGGCTTGTTGTAGCCATGGGGGAGGACTGGGCTTTAACTATAGTAAATCTTGTGGGCGCATAGGTGTTTAGGACTTTAAGGAAGGTTGTATTGAAAAATTGGACAGCATCATCAAGGTTGAGGTATTTTAGTGGAGTCCAGTTGCAGTTTTGTTAGGGCTGAGATGAAGTTGTCAGGGTTAAAGTATACTTTATTACATATTTGCTGATAGGTAATGGGTTTAGCCTGATATATGTGTTTTTTGAGTAGGAAAGTTGGAGTATGATCACTGAGGCTATCTGGTAGGCAGCCAGCTGTGTATGACTGTGGGCTCTTGCTGACTAGTATCCAGTCGAGGGTAGAATGCTTGTTGGAATTCTTATTTATTCTGGTGGGTGTCTGGATAAGTTGCAAAAAAACCATGACGATTTAGATGGTGGGCTGGATGGTGGTTGGAACAGGATAGCCAGTCTATATTAAAATCACTTAATATATGGTTTCTTTTGTAAATTGATGATTTACCCAGTTGAGAGGTTTTCTAGTGGAGGGATATTGTTGCCAGGTGGGAAATAGCATCCTATTATGTTAGTGGTCTTGTCTTGGTTTACTTTTAGGTTGGTATAAATTATTTCTTCTTTGTCAGTTAGGAGGGCTGAAAAGTTTAGGATGTGAATATTAAGATTCTGTTTATACATTACAGCTACACCACCCTCTTTTTTGTGCAACTGATATTGTCTTAGGATATTGTAGCCTTAAGGGAGAATTTGCTCACTGGTAATGTGAGGTTTGAGCCAGGTTTCTGTTAGAATGATAATATCAGGGGCGTATAAGTCTATGGTAGCATTGAGTTCATGGATTTTATTGGTTATACTTCTGATATTTAGGCTTAAGAAAAGGAGGTCAGTTGGTTTCCTATTGGATGTAATTTGAGGGTAGGTGAGGTTGTTAGGCTGACTATCAGTGGAGGAGTTGTGGGGTCCAGGGTTCGGGTGGATGTCCCCGCTGAGGGCAAGTATTGTTATAGCTGAGGATGTTAGTTTTAGTAATGAGGGAATTATTTTAAGTTTTGGGGTAGCTTTTTGTTTGGGTGAAGTTGGTGATAGATAAATTAGGTTGAAGGATAGTTTGTAAGGTATTAGGGATGCTTTTTGTTTGTGTGATAGATTTGATAGTTTAAGTAGGTTGTGCATTGGGGTGTATTTGTTGTGAGAGGTATATGACTAGTGTGATGGTGTGACATGAGGGGTGGGGACTGTAGTTCTGTAGTGGAAGTTGTTTGGTGGTGGTATAAAGGTAATTTGGTAAGATGTAAAGTGTGCAAGAAGGGTGCATGTAAAGAGTATAGGTAGTGTGTGTAGGATCATGGTACACAAGGTGGGAGGTTAATGGTAGGCTGGAGGTGTGGTTAGAGTTGGTGTTGCAGGTGTGGTTGGTTGTGACTGTAATGTGAGTGACGTTTGGCTAGAGTAAGGGTAGGTGTGCTGGGGGCAGGTGGGATATAGGGGCAGGGAGGGGAGCAGAGCAGGCAGAAACTATTTGTTGTACATATCAGTTGGAACCAGTCAATAGGCTAATACAACTCACATGCATCACAATTATAGTAGAGGCTTAGGCAGATAATGGTATACAAATGACCTGTGTCTTTAGCATTAAACTGCTGGGTTAGAGTACACTAGCAATGGGACACAGGCTGTAAAGGAAAGGGGAAAGAGAGGTCGAGTGAACATAAACCATCCCTGGAAACCTTGAGACAGCTTGCCAGACCACAGTAGAAACAATCAGTTGAAGTGTTAGTGTGCCTCAAGACAGTGGAGCAGTTATGAGTAGCAATTCCTAGAGGTAAGAAATGTACGCATCCAATAGCAACCTAACACATGCTGCTTTATTAGGTCTGTATAGGTTTGCAGCTCTTGATATTAGCAGTTGCTGAAAAGAGAGAAGAATGGAGTGATAAAGATGTTCATCGTGTTTCACTGTTGCAGTCATTACACTTGGGTTATCCTGCTGGTAGGCTACCCACAGTCGGCCTGAATTCCAAAGTCCTGGTCCGGTGTAGGTTGCTGTCGCTTCTTCCCTGACGTCAGTGCGCCAGGAGTATAAAAGATGCAGCCAACGCCATTTTCTTCAGTCTTTCTTGCCGCGCGGTGCCCGAAGCAAAAGCAGTTTGTAAGTGCCGGTCGGGTGACTCCTGAGATTTTCAAAATCGAATTTCAGATCCAAAGTCTTCATTAAAGTTAAGTACCCCATTGGGGAAACTTTTTTCTTGCTCCAGACCGATGTCAGAAAAAGTTAACAATTGTATTTCTTGTGGGAAGCAAATACCTCATAAAGATTTTCATTCTTACTGTATTCCTTGCCTTGGCCCTGACCACGCTTTTGCTAGCTATCGGTTTTGCGCTAGATTTAACCAATGCACTATTAAGCGTCGGTACGATTTTGCCTTTCATTACTTCTGCCGAAGATTTAATTATATAATGCCATCGGAATAGCCGACGACCGGAGTTTATAAAAAGCGCAAGGAAAAGGACAGGCATCCGAGGTCCAAAACCGACGATGAGGCCTCCGCTAGGCCACTCGCCGGTTCTCAGTGAGGCACTTTCGCAACCCCTGACGCCCGCTACCTCAGAGCCACAGGCCGCTTCCGACTCCCACGTGGAGACAGCTAGGCCTCTCAATACTCAAGGTATTGGACACTCGGAAACTATTCCCTCAGATGGGTCCGGAGCCACTGAGCAAGCATCGGCTTCTAAGGGTGTTTTCAGACCTACACAGTTATATGTCAAGCCAACTTCAGCTTCCAAGGCAAAGACTAAAACAGCTTTAAAGACAAAGAAACAAGTACAGCAGTCTACTGGACAGACTTCCATGCCTAAGAAACAGATGCTTAAAATGGCCGAAGACCTAATTACTTTGATCAGGGGTTCCCTTCCCCCCCTAGGCAAGACATAAAACATGACTCTACTGATCAGGTTTCCATTTCCTCTGACTCCTCTTCAGAACAGGGATACTCTTTTCCTCCCTATGAGGATTCTGATGCTGAAGAATCTATCCCTTCAGCCTCTCCTCCTGAGGATTACTCTTTTGGGGAAACCTTGCACACAGTGAGGGAGCATTTCCATTGGGAGTGCCAGGATTATTCAGAATCCAAGAAAAGGCTCAGAGACTTTCTTTTACTGCCTCAGCACAGGCCCCTTGCTATCCGTCCTGTACTAGATATTGTTGATGATGTTTTTTCTGAATCCAGTTCGTCTCCAGATTCTTTACCCCCTGCACCAGTCAAGCCATATAGGTACTACAGGGTCCCAGACTCTCATACATTTCTGTATAAAAACCCTGCTGCTGACCCAGAAACAATTTCTCATGGTCCCAAAGGGGTCAAGGCTTCCACTGCAAAAAACCCTGTTCCTTCTGACAGGGATTCTAGAGCACTGGATAAATGGGGGAAAAAAGTTTACACTTCTGCTACTTTAGCTGTAAGGGCTTTAAACTGTCAGTTTCACATGCTTAAATATCAATAATATCTAATGTCTTTGCTAAAACAGAAAATGCTTACAAGCTCAGAATGTCCTGACAATAAGGAAATGCAGGATTTATTGCATGCAGCTGAACAAGTTGGAAAGCATACTCTGCAATGTGGTTTTGATTCATTAGAGGCTTCTTGCAGAGCCGCAGTTACAGGCTCTGTCATTCGAAGGCATGCTTGGTTAAAAGAACAAAGTTTACCTGATCATGTTAAAGCAAAATTATTGGATGCTCCATTACATCATGATACTTTGTTTGGTGTTAAGGCAAAACAGGTGTTAAAGTAAATGGAGGTTAAAGCAAAATCAATGCAGACAGTAAATGATTTCTTACAGGTTCAGCCACCTAGATTTAGCAGGAACTGGCCTTCTAAAAATTGGTCCTTTCCAGTGTCAGACAGGCCACAAAGAGGCAGATACAGACGCCCAAGAGGCAGATCTCAGCCCCAAGGCTCATACAGACCTAAACAATGGGGTGCTGCAGCCCCCAAAGGCGGAGAAGACAAATCACAACCTTATAGGAAACAGTCCCAATGCTCTACAAAAGACAAGCACTTACCTTTTGACAGCACTCTTAGGGGGAAAACTAGCGCTCTTCTCACAAAATTGGCACATGATCACCCAGGTCAAATGGGTACTGAATATTGTTTCTCAGGGTTACAGGTTCCACTTTCACACCCTACCAAGGTCAAAAGGTATACCAGACCTGCCACAAAACCAATGGGCAGAGGCACAAAAACAAACTTCTGCTCTCATGGACATGAGAGCTATTCAGAAAGTACCACAGCAAGAACAGGGGCAAGGATTTTACTCAAGACTTTTCTTGGTACCCAGAAAGGACAAAGCCTGGAGACCAATACTGGACCTGTCAGTTTTAAATACTTTCCTGGATGTTCCAAAATTCAAAATGTTGACAGTGCAGCAACTTCTACCCATGCTGGACAAGAAGGCTTGGCTAGTTACTTTGGACCTCAAAGAGGCATACCTGCATGTCCCAATCAGACAATCTTGCAGAAGATACCTCAAATTCATAGCTGGCTCAATGCATTACCAATTCTCTGCACTGCCCTTTGGCTTATCTACTGTGCCCAGGGTCTTCACAAAATGCCTGGCACCAGTAATTGCATTTTGCAGACAAAAAGGAATTCAAATATATCCCTACTTGGACGACTGCCTTAGTCAAGCAGAGAGCAAGGACGTTCTACTAAATCATCTGGCATTTGTAAAAGAATTACTAATTTGCCTAGGGTACACAGTAAATGAAAAGAAATCAAAACTAGTGCCCTCTCAAGAGATAATATTCCTGGGTGCAAGCTTAAATACAACTGCCCAGTTAGCTTATCTCACGCCAGACAAGCAAAGGCATTTGACTCATTACTTTCAAATGATGGCAACAAAGACCCAGCTACCTGCAAGAAAAATTCTGTAGGCTTTGGGCTTCATGGCATCTTGCATCCTGCTAATTCCATATGCAGGACTGCATATGAGGAAGCTACAATGGTACCTAAAAAGTGTTTGGACTCAACATTGCCACAGCCTGGAAACAATAATAACTCTTATTCCCTGCCTGCAACAGGAGTTTTGATGGTGGGCACTGGCCTGTCACCACAACAAGGGACAGCCTTTCACTTTACCCATAGCCAGGCAGACAATAACAACAGATGCATCGGATTATGCCTGGGGGGTACACATGGCAGGAAAATGTATTCAGGGCATGTGACCCAAGGACCAAATGCATCTTCACATCAATCAAAAAGAGATGCTAGCTGTAGAGAATGCCCTGACAGCCTTTAAGGACCTACTACATCCAGGACAACTATTACTAAAGACTGACAATACTATAGTTATGTGGTACATAAGCAAGGAGGCACACGTTCATACCCCCTCTGCAGGCAAGCCATGACTTTGTGGAACACAGCATTGACCTATCAAGTACATCTGCAGGCACAATTCCTGCCAGGAAAGAAAAATACTCTGGCAGACAAACTAAGCAGAAACCTCATGGACCCTCACGAGTGGAAACTAAATCCACAGGTCTTCAGCATGATAACAAAGAAATGGGGATGCCCAGACATAGATCTCTTTGCTTCCCCTCACAACTACCAACTACAGAGATTCTGCACAAGGACTTATCACTCACAAGCATGGAAAGTGGATGCTCTATCTTACATCTGGAAAACCCTAACAGTTTATGCCTTTCCACCACTGCCTCTCCTTCCCAAGGTGCTCCAAAAAGTCAGACAAGAGAAGCCAAAAATGATTTTGATTGCCCCAGACTGGCCACGCCAGCACTGGTACCAAATCCTAAAGAGCTTGTCTCAAGGCCCAGCCTGGACTTTACCTCCAATTCCTCATCTTCTGACTCAACAAAACAATCATATCCTGCACAGCCAACTCAGAACCTTAAATCTCTGACTGCATGGTGGATAATATAGCCACTCAGAACACAGCTCTCTCTAAAGCTGTTATGGATGTCATTTTGGAAGCCAGGAGGCCCAGCACCAGGAAATCTTATGCAGAAAAATGGAAGAGATTCTGTGCTTGGAACCAGGCACAAGGACTTGAACCACTTGTTCCAAATAATTCTCAGATTTTACAATACCTAACTGAGATGCTGGACAAAGGCCTATCCTTCTCATCAATTAAGATCCATGCCTCTGCCATTTCAGCTCATTACAATACGGAACCTCCTATTTTCTCTCATCCACTGCTAGGACAGTACCTCAGAGGGGCAAAAAACATAAGACCCCCAAGGAGAGCACCGATACCTACATGGGACCTCAACTTTGTCTTAGAAAAAGCTCACACTACCTCCTTTTGAGCCAGCCAATGCAGCTGACATAAAATTCTTATCATGGAAAACTGCTCTGCTCCTAGCAATAACTTTAGCAAGAAGAGTCTCAGAGTTACAGGCATTAATGGCAGTGGAACCTTTTATCATTTTTCATCTAGACAGGGTTTCTCTAAGGACAAACCAAACATTTATGCCAAAAGGTAGTATCCAGTGTGGCTCTTATCCAAACCATTCATTTGCCAACATTTTATCCAAATCCCCAGAATAAAGGGGAGAGACTTCTGCACTCTTTGGACATACACAGGCAGCTACGCTTCTACTTGGACAAAACAAAAGCTTTCAGAAAAGCTGAGCAACTGTTTGTAGCATATGCTGCAGGATCACAAGGAAAGGCTATCTCAAAGCAGACTATTTCAAAATGGATAGGACACTGTATTTGTTTCTGCTATGCACAGCATGGCAAGTCAGTGCCTAAGAATGTTAGGCCACATTCTACCAGGGCAGCAGCCACTTTAGCAGCCTTTCTCAGAGGAGTACCAACCAAGGAAATTTTGGAGGCTGCAACTTGGAGTTCAATGCACACTTTTACCAAGCATTATCACTTGCCTCTTAACTCTAAATCCAGAGCAGGCTTTGCCACTGCAGTTCTGCAGGGCCTCATAGCCACTCCTAATCCTATTTAGACTCAGCCACCCTACCTCAGCGTTGGGATTCAACCCAAGTGTAATGACTGCAACAGTGAAACACAATGAACATAGTACAGTTGTGTACCTACCATAAATGTAGATGTTCGAGTGTATTCACTGTTGCAGTCCAGGTTACCCACCTTCTATCCCCCTTGCTTTGCTGGGACTTATCTATACTTCTCTATCATATACAACCTATGTGGTGTATTTGCTTGTAGATGAAGGTATTGTTTTTATTTTACTGTATGTTTTTATAAGCAATATGTATTGCCTACCTTCTTGGGGGCACCTGACATCTGGGGCAAGAAAAACTGAAGAAAATGGCGTCGGCTGCATCTTATATACCCCTGGCGCACTGACGTCAGGGAAGAGGCGACAGCAACCGACATCGGACCAGGACTTTGGAATTCAGGCCAACTGAGGGTAGCCTGCCAGCAGGATAACCCAAGTGTAATGACTGCAACAGTGAATACACTCGAACATCTACATTTATGGTAGGTACACAACTGTACTTTTCATCCCTCATGGACATGAGGGCTATTCAACGAGTACCACAGCAGGAGCAGGAACAAGGATTTTACTCAAGACTTTTCTTAGTAGCCAGAAAGGACAAAGCCTGGAGACCAATACTGGTCCTGTCTATTCTAAACACTTTTCTGGACGTTCCAAAATTCAAAATGTTGACTCTGCAGCAGCTTCTGCCCATGCTGGGCAAGAAGGCTTGGCTCAAAGAGGCATACCTGCATGTCCCAATCAGACAATCTTGTAGAAGATACCTCAGATTCATAGCTGGCTTAATGCACTACCAATTCTCTGCACTGCCCTTTGGCTTATCTACTGCGCCCAGGGTCTTCACAAAATGCCTGGCACCAGTAATTGCATTTTGCAGACAAAGAGGAATCCAAATATATCCTTACTTGGACGACTGCCTTATTCAAGCAGAGAACAAGGACATTCTGCTGAAGCATCTGGCGTTTGTAAAAAGATTACTAATTTGCCTAGGGTACACAGTAAACGAAAATAAATCAAAACTAGTACCCTCTCAAGAGATAATGTTCCTGGGTGCAAGCTTAAGTACAACTGCCCAGATGGCTTATCTCACGCCAGACAGACAAAGGCAACTAACTTCTTACTTCAAAAAGATGGCAACAAAGACCCAGTTATCTGCAAGAAAAATTCTGCAGGCTTTGGGCTTCATGGCATCCTGCATTATGCTAATTCCATATGCAAGACTGCATATGAGGAAGCTACAGTGGTATCTAAAAAGTGTTTGGACTCAACATTGCCACAGCCTGGAAACATTCATTACCCTCATTCCCAGCTTGCAACAGGAGTTTTGATGGTGGGCACAGGCCTGTCACCACAACAAGGGACAGCCATTCACTTTACCCACAGCCAGGCAGACACTAGCAACAGATGCATCAGATTATGCCTGGGAGGCCAACATGGCAGGAAAATGTATTCAGGGCACATGGCCCGCAAGCCAAATGCATCTTCATATCAATCAAAAAGAGATGTAGCTGTACAGAATGCCCTGACAGCCTTCAAGGATCTACTTCATCCAGGACAACTGCTGATAAAGACAGACAATACTACAGTCATGTGGTACATAAACAAGCAAGGAGGCGCACATTCCTACCCCCTCTGTAGGCAAGCCATAACTTTGTGGAGCACAGCATTGACTTATCAAGTACACCTGCAAGCACAATTCCTGCCAGGAAAGACAAATACTCTGGCAGATGAACTAAGCAGAAACCTCATGGATCCTCACAAATGGAAACTAGATCCACAAATCTTCAGCATGATAACAAGGAAATGGGGATGCCCAGACATAAATCTATTTGTCTCCCCTCACAACTGCCAACTACAGAGATTCTGCACAAGGACTTATCACAAACAAGCATGGAAAGTGGATGCTCTATCATTCAGCTGGAAAACCCTTACAGTGTATGGATTTCCCCCACTGCCTCTCCTCCCCAAGGTACTCCTAAAGGTCAGACAAGAGAAGCCAAAATTGATACTGATTGCCCCAGACTGGCCACGCCAGCACTGGTATCCAATCCTAAAGAGCTTGTCTCAAGGCCCAGCCTGGACATTACCTCAAATTCCTCATTTACTGACCCAACAAAACAATCAGATCCTGCACAGCCAACTCAGAACCTTAAATCTGGATGCATGGCGGATAATATAACCACTCAGAACACACCTCTCTCTAAAGCAGTTTTGGATGTTATTTTGGAGGCCAGGAGGCCCAGCACCAGAAAATCTTATGCAGAAAAATGGAAGAGATTCAGTGCTTGGAACCAGGCACAAAGAATTGACATGCTTGTACCAAATATTCCTCAGATTTTACAATACCTAACTGAGATGCTTGGCAAAGGCCTATCCTTCTCATCAATTAAGATCCATGCCTCTGCCATTTCAGCTCATTACAATACGGACCCACCTATTTTTTTCACATCCACTGCTAAGGCAGTACCTCAGAGGGGCCAAGAACATAAGACCTCCAAGGAGAGTGCCAATACCTGCATGGGACCTCAATGTTTGAGCCAGCCAATACAGCTGAGATAAAATACTTATCTTGGAAAACAGCTGTGCTCCTAGCAATAACTTCAGCAAGAAGAGTCTCAGAATTACAGGCATTAATGGCTGTGGAACCTTTTATTATTTTCCATCCGGACAGGGTTTCTCTAAGGACAAACCCAACATTTATGCCTAAGGTAGTGTCCAGTGTGGCTCTTAACCAAACCATTCATTTGTCTACCTTTTATCCAAACTCACAGAATAAAGGGGAGATACTTCTGCATTCTTTGGACATACACAGACAGCTACGCTTCTACTTGGGCAAAACTAAAGCTTTCAGAAAGACTGGGCAACTCTTAGTGGCATATGCTGCAGGATCACAAGGAAAAGCTATTTCAAAGCAGACTATTTCAAAATGGATAGGCCACTGCATTTGTTTCTGCTATTCACAACATGGCATATCAGTGCCTAAAGGCATTAGGCCACATTCTACCAGAGCAGCAGGCACTTCAGCAGCCTTTCTCAAAGGAGTACCAACCAAGGATAGTTTGGAGGCTACAACTTGGACTTCAGTGCACACTTTTACAAAGCACTACCACTTACCTCTTTACTCTAAATGCAGAGCAGGCTTTTCCACTGCAGTTCTGCAGGGCCTCATAGCCACTCCTAATTCTATTTAGGCCCAGCCACCCAACCTCAGCTTTGGGATTCAACCCATGTGTAATGACTGCAACAGTGAAACACGATGAACATAGTGCAATTGTGTACCTACCATAAATGTAGATGTTCGAGTGTATTCACTGTTGCAGTCCAGGTTACCCTTCCACCATCCCCCTTTCATTGCTGGGACTTATCTGTACTTCTCTATTCTATACAACCTATGTGGTGTAAGTGCATGCTTTTTTATGAGCAGAAATTTTAGCCTACCCTTTTGGGGGCACCTGACATCTGGGGCAAGAAAAACTGAAGAAAATGGCATCGGCTGCATCTTTTATACCCCTGGCGCACTGACGTCAGGGAAGAGGTGACAGCAACCGACGCCGGACCTGGATATTGGAATTCAGGCAGACTGTGGGTAGCCTGCCAGCAGGATAACCCAAGTGTAATGACTGCAACAGTGAATACACTCGAACATCTACATTTATGGTAGGTACACAACTGTACTTTCAGGGGAGTCCAACACTATTTGATTGAGTGAGTGAGCGTGTCACTTGACAAATAAGCACTAAAGTGTTTCACTATAGAAACTTGCCTAGTACAGCAGGAAGATTAATGAAACTAATAGGTCCCCTGCAGGTGAGATGAACGCTTGTATTTTTTTACCACGAAGAAGCTGCAAAGGGGTGAGGGATCCAGTTAAGCAGGGTTAGTCGGGTGTACTCACGGGGGATAAATGCTTACAGCAGTCTGGGAGCAGAGGAAATTCCCTTCATAAGGATGAAAAGACTGTTTGAAAATGGCGCCAGTTGTTGAGAGTGACTAAGTAACTTTGCTTGACCAGGTTTGCAGATGACTGCAAATTGGGAGCTATTATACACTCTCCCTTGACACACATCTTACAAGAGGGTCTAACTCAGACAGATGACTGGTGCCAGTATCACAGATTAAAACTCAATACCACGAAATGCATTATAGTACCTTTTGGCAAAACTGACACCCAGGCTACTTCATCAATAAGATATGCTCGAGTTGACCTAGTAGTCAGGTATCTGGAAGCGTAGACAAGTAATCTGGCTTTGACCAACATGTGACGAAGCTAGAAAGAAAATCATTCAATGTCGCACAACGTATAAGTAAGAGTATGACATTACTAGGAGAATCCAGGGTATAATCACATTGTCCTGTACAGATTGTCTTAAAGCCCTGTCTCTATACTCATGTCTCTTATAGGTTACCGAGAGGCGATCTCTGTCTGGCATACAAGGCATCTTTGAATGCATCTCTGTTGGACCTTTTTGCACATCCGCAAAATGAGCAGCATCAGAACAACTACATCCAAAGATTTACATTTTGCTTGTGACATAAATGAGACAAGATGGGGAGGCAGATAAGCAGCTTAGGGGATGTCCTTCCATGTCACTGTTGCAGTATTCTTCACCTAAGGGATCTCCTTCCAAGGATAGCCCAGCATCTGGCCAGTTTCCCAAAGCCTTCAGCTTTTATAGGCACTGTACATCGCACATATGCTCCCCATGCAAGATGTAGGGTATAAAGGTGATATATGGACACAAACAGTCAGAACCTCTTTGCCACCATTTCGAACACTATTGTCAAACACTGGTCTGAACGCCCTTATGCTCTGCTGGTTACCAGGCCATTTTTTGATAAATGCCCATTGGGATTTCTTCTCTTCGTTTTCTAATTTTTGTATAGTATTGTGTTCATGTCATCCAGAAAGGGAAAATGTCTATTTGGAAGGCAGTTTCCCCACAAAGACCGGCATGGCCAATTTTTTTCTTTTTGTTTTCCTTGGGTGCTTCCCACAACTATATGCAGTGGTCTGTCTGCCAGGCTGTTGGGAATCGGTGACTTAAGCTGTTGGCTCAGAGTGCTATGTCAGAATTCTCCTATCCTGAGGGCTGTCTGCTAAGAAGAAGGCCAAAAAGGTTGGACCTTATCTGATTGCTGTCCAGCCTCCCCCAGATGTGTCTCTAGATGGTAGTGAAAGTCCTTAAGACCATCTGGTGCTTGCGTTGGATTCCTGTGCCACGACCCTGTCAGAGGCCGGCATGGATCTGAATTCTCGCACATCCTCAGAGGCTTTTCAAACATCTGCACTTGATATTGTGGGGGAACCTTGTCCGATAATGTCTGAGGGACTGTGGGGGATTCCTCAGACGTTGGTAAGGGAGGAAGTCCCTACTCCCCTTGAGTCTTGTCAAGGGTCTGAACCTCTGAGGGTTTTCCAGGCAGATACCCCACAGAAAAAGAAACAGAAAATCAAGGATATTCCCCCTGTTGTTAAAAGTCCCCAGTGTGAAGTGCAGGATTTTGCCCAGGGTTTTTTTAATGCTTTGGTGGCTTTGAAGCCTCCTCAATGGGTCTCTCTGTCCCCCCCCCAATCTTCCACTGCTATTAAGAGGCCTAGGTAACTAGACTCCTCAGATGACTTATTCTTTCCAAATTCCTTCCCCTCTGGATTACAGTTCAGAGGAAGAAGATTCTTTGAGTCCAGATTCCCACTTGGAAAAGTTGTTGTTTGGGGATAGTATTGCCCACATGATGGACTGTTTCATGTTTGACTTTTCCCAGGTTTCTGATATTCAGAACAGGTACTATGAGCTCCTACAGATGGAGTCTTCCAAACCATTAGATGTCTGTGATGTTTTGGCTTCCATTTTGGACACATTTTCTGCAACCTTGTAACTTCTGATTTTCTGCGTCATGTGCCAAAGAAATCTGGTAGGTTCTACAAGATGCCTGAGGACTGCATGTTTTTGTATAAGTGCTCTTCTGCTGATCCTTCAGTGGTATCAGTTTGCTCTGACAAACCCTCTAAATTGTTGCTAACTACTATGCTTTCCATAGTCGGGCCATGGAAAGGTTGGGCAAGAAAGTTTATACTGCTGCTACCTTGTCTTTTAGGGTCATTAACTAGCAGACTCGTATGACCAAGTTTGTCTTGCCCTCCTTTCCCATGTTTCTAAGGTGTTTTTTGACCTTCCTGATTCTGAAGGGAAGGCTTCTGCCCCTTCCTTGTTAAGGTCCACTTCTCAAGTTGCCCGTCACTAAATAAAATGCAGCTAAAATTCAGTTGATGCCTCTTTCAGGGCTGCTGCCTTTGATTTAGTGATGAGGTGTTATTCCTAGCTATGTCTTCAGGGTTTGCCTGATGATATCAAGGCCAAGCTTTTGGATACACTTCCAGATAACAAAAGTCTTTTTGAGATTGATGCTGATTTATTCAAGTCCCTCCAAGGTAAGAGTAAGGCCTTGCAGGAAATGAAGCATATATTTGTTCTTCTATTCCCAAGTTTCTGAGGAACTATTCTTGCAAGTCTGCCTTTGTTCACATATAGACTCAACACCCTCCCAAGGGTAAGAAGGGTTCTAGGCATCTTCCTTCTGCTAACTCTTCTCAGACTCCTTCCTCCCAGAAACCTCTTCAGGATAAGCCTGGTTCTGTTTCACATTTGGTTTTCCCTTCCCCTTGGTCAGGACACGTTATATATTTGCCTTTTGCCTTATCTCTTTCAATTTGGCATCTGATCCCCTCAGATGCTTGTGTTTTCTCAATTATCTATCAGTGATATTTCATGGTTTGGAAATCATTTCCTCCATTTACAGGCATTCATTAACCTCCTTGAGAACAGCTTCCTCATTTTCTAGAGGTTTCTGCAGTCCTTTTTGGATTAGAGCACTATTCAACACATTCCCCCTACCCAGGCGGGGAAAAGGTTTTACTCCTGAATGTTTTTGGTTTCTTGGAAGGAGGATACATGGAGGCCAATTCTTGATCTTTCTCTGCTCAACACCTTTCTCCAGACTCATTCTTTTTGGATGTTGTCTCTTCAGACCTTGTTTCCCCTTCTTTCTCCCCAGACCTTTCTGGTTTCTCTTGATCTCAAGGATTCATACCTTTGCACCCATATTCACCCTCTTTCAGGAGATTTTTGTAGATCTCCATTTCTTCCCTGCACTTTCAGTTCTCTGCTTTGCCATTTGGCCTTTCTACTATCCCAAAGGAATTCACCAAATGCCTCATTCCTTTCATTTCTTTTTGCTGGCTTCAGGGTATACAGATTTTTCCCTACCTAGTCAATCTGCTCATTCAAACTCCTTCTCCCAGCACTCTGTTACAGGATCTTCAGTTTACCATTTGTATTTGTCACAGTCTAGGTTTCACCATCAACCTACAGAAGTCAGTTCTCAGGATCATATTTACCTTGGATGCAGTCTTCAAACCAAACCATGTTGGCTTCTCTCCCTGCCCCCAAGGTTCTATCCGTGACAGCCTTTTTCCAGTCTGTTCTTCCTCTGTATCTATCACAGCCAGGGAGTTTCTTAGGTTTCTGGGATTTATGATCTCAATCATTCCCATGCTCCCTCTAACAAGTCTTCATATGAGGAAATTTCAGTGATACCTCAAGTCGGTGTTTCTCCAGCATTGCCATCCCCTGGAGTTCTGTATTTCTTCTTTCTTGTCTCATGCTCAAGCTTCAGGGGTGTATTCTTCATTTCTGTCTCAATCCGGAGGTTCACTTTCAGGATCCATTTCTTTCTCAGGAGCTGTTAATGGACATATGATATGTAGGTTTAGATGCTTCTTGTGTCCTTCTAAAGGCCCAGGGTCTCTGGCCTTCTCTTTAGAGGTTGGATCATATCAACATAAGAAAGATGAGTTTCATTTTTTTTTTTCCAGATTTCTAGATAGTATTATATATATATATATATATATATATATATATATTCTTCCTCATATTCCCTTTCCTTATACAGGATAGTTTTTCCTTCCCTCCTTTCCTTCCTTCCTTCCATTTTCTTTCAGGGAGTGTGTCTGTGTTTTTTTTCAGTTTCCTTTTTTTTAGATAACTGTGTGACTGGTGGTGTGTCTGTGTCTGTTTTGGCATACTATGTCAAAAGAAGTTCCATCTCTGATAAACCCTTCCAGCCTGGTCCTAAGTTGCCCACTTGAGGTGTCCACCCACTGTCAGGAAGAGTGTCGCTCGCAGTACCCACAGCCTCGCTCTCTCTCCTCTCACAATGGCAGTCAGTCGATCACATCCCAGACTATCCCATCTATCATATCAGATATCTCTCCTCATCAATCAATCCACGTTTCTCCCGCTGGGTCTAAGGGAATTGGCAAAGCTGGAGGTATCAAATCTCCTAGCAAAAATCGCCATCCAACTAGTGCCAGCAGACCAAGTAGGATCCCGCATCTACTAAGATTCTTTTTGGTCCTAAAAGGACGGGAGATTGGAGACCACTTTAGACCTCAGCAAAAAAAACAATTTAATCAAGAAAGCAAGATTCCGGATGGTCACGCTTCAGTCCATTCTACCCTTTTGGGCAAGGACAACTGATGTGCTCAATAGACCTTCAGGCTATGTACTATCACATAAAAATTCACAGGCTCCCAGCTCCTCTCCTCTTAGGGCTGAGGACCAGTCATTTTCAATTCATTGCCCTTTGGCCTCACTACTACTACCCCCAGAGTGTTTGCAAATGTATGGCAGTGGTCACGCTCATCTGAGACGTCCAAGGATTCCAGGGTGTCCCGAACCAGACGACTGGCTCCTCTCTGCCACCACCAAGCATCAACTTCTCAAGGCCAGAGACTACACTCTTCACACCTGCAACCAATTGGGCTACAGTTAAGGTCAAAGAATCTGTTCCATTGAGCCACCCAGGATAGAGCTGCTACAGACCTTTGAAGTTGTCTCTCTCTCTGGGTGGGGTTCTCCATCATGGGCTCCCAGTAGGAGTGTCACTACTCTTAGTGGTTATTGGCCTTGTTTTTTTCCACATTATTTTTCTCTTCTTCCTTTATGGGAAGAAGGTTTCAGTTATGGTAGGTATATAACTTCTAATTTTCTGCTTTTGGCTTTGCGAACTTTTCATTCCGCCTTTCATCCCAGACTCCTCATGGTCTTCACCGACAGTACCACAATGATGTGGTATGTCAACAGGTGGGGGTACGAGGTTTTATCTTCTTTGCAGTCTAGCTCTTCAGCTCTGGGATCCAGCTATTTGGTATCAAGCGACTGTTCAGGCATTTTACATTCCTTCAGACCGCAGTCTAGTGGCAGACTCTTTGAGCAGGTTCAGGACACAAGCTCATGAATGGATACTTCACAGAGATGTGAACCTGGACGTTATCCATCAGTGGGGTATTCCTTAAGTAAATCGTTTTGTCTCACCTGTGAACAATCAACTCCCTCTATCCTGTTCTAGAGTCCCAAGTCCTCTGACTTGAAAAATGGTCGCCCTGTCTTTTCTTTGGAAGGGAATGTTTTTGTACGCCCCCCCCCCCCTTTTGTTAGTGCGAGTTCTGTACAAGATCAGGTAAGACTCTCCCTTTTGTCCCAGACAACATTGGTTCCCCTTTCTTTCTCAGTTGGCCAGGAGCAATTACCACAAGTTACTTCACCAGGTGGATCTTCTCACATAAGAAAAGGAATTTCTTATCTTCAAAGTTGGAGGTTGGCACGGTGATTAAAGTGTTTAACTTAGAGATAAAAGGTCTCTCCATACTAATCTTGCTTTCACGTCCAAAGTGTTTAGTGAGTTGGCCTTTAATCAGTCCCTTCCTTTTGTTCTACTATACAGTCTGCCAGTGAGAAGCTTCTTTACATTTTGAATTTACATAAACAGTTCAGATATTACTTAGACAAAATTAAAGTTATTCGCAAATCTGAACAGCTTTTTGTTTCTTTTCATCACAGGGCCTTGGGTTTTGCTTTTTCTAAGCAAACAGTCATCTTCTGGATTTCTAAGGCTATCTCTTTCTGTTGTTCTTTTCATGGCAAATGTCTCTCCTCGTCTGTAAAGCCACATTCTACTAGGGTGGTTGCCATCTCTGGTGCTTTCTTCAATGGTCTGGATACCAGTTTTATCCTTCAGGCTGCTACTTGGTCCTCTGTTCATACTTTCACTAAACATTACAAGTTGTATGTTTTTGCCAGGGAAATTCTACATGAGTGGAGGGGCCCTCCGTGTCTTTCTCTACCGAGGCTTCATCTTGAGTTCTTGTACTTTCCCTTGGTTGAGGAATACTGCAACAGTGACATGAAAGGAAATAGTACAGTTGTGTAAAATCTGACCATGACAGTAGATGTCCTTCTCTTCACTGTTTCAGTATTCATTCCCTCCGTCTCCCTCCTTTTTCCCTCTGTCCTGACACTTGCCCTATGTTCTGTTTCTCTCCTGGCCAAGGGACCCTTCTCCCTTCTTCCTTGTTTATTTTTCCCTCTGGATGCACATGTTCCTCCTTGTTCCTGAAGGTATTCTGTTCCTCCTGAGGCTTTTTCAGTTCTGAGTGTGAGTCCGTACTTCACCTTTATGTACTACATCTTGCGCGAGGAGTATATGTGTGATGTGTTGCACCTACAAGAGCTGTCAGCTTTGGTATACTGGCCGGATGATGAGCTATCCTTAGCAGGGGATACCTTAGGTGAAGAATACTGCAGTAGTGAAGAGGACATCTACTGTTATGGTAAGAATTTACTCAACTGTACTATCTCTGTACTCTGGAACAGACTTCCCATGCATGTGAAGCAGAGTCTATCCCTACACCTTTTTAAGTGTAACCTTGACTAATGGAAGGGAAATTGTAAACTTACCCTGGGTCTGGCCCCCATGTCATAGATACAGGCAGACAGTAATGCCACAACTAACATGCAGCCGTACCCCCCCCCCACATAACCTCTTGAAACTTAGGTTCATAGGTAGGTACTAGGCTATTGGCCCTAGGGCCTATATAAGCCTAGCCAAAGGTACCCTGGCTTTCGCCACCCAAGAAAATTATTTTCCTGTGCCACTGTTGAGCAGAGCCACAGAAGTGATCCCTGGGGTGAATTTCCTATCTCCCATCCAATCATCAAGATTTTTCTTGAACAGTGCTAATGAGGAGCTTTGTTTGATATAGATAGGTAGTTTGTTCCAGAGTATGGGAAGTCTCTGGGACAGGAATCTATCCCTCCAGCATGTTCTGTTTATTGTGGTGACGTGGTTTAGGTCCCTAGAGCGTGTAGCTCGTAGGGATTGAGATTTCTTTAAGTGGAGCATGTCTAAAAGCTCTGGGTTTGACAT
Source organism: Protopterus annectens (assembly GCF_019279795.1). Classification (NCBI taxonomy): domain Eukaryota; kingdom Metazoa; phylum Chordata; order Ceratodontiformes; family Protopteridae; genus Protopterus; species Protopterus annectens. The sequence continues at coordinate 609,267,988 of NC_056732.1, read as the reverse complement.
AGCTTTGTGTGTTAGGCAGAGATCGCCTCTGAGTAGGCAATATGCAATGGAGTAAAGCTGCAGTTTTTTGAGACGGTCTGCATAGGGCATCTGTTTGAGACCAGTAATCCTCTTTGTGAGGTATTTCTGTGGCCTTTCCAGTTGTTGTAGATGTCTTGTGAGGTACATACCAAAAGGGGCATTGTACTCTATAATGGGTCTAATGAGTGATGAGTAGAGGGGAACAATGACCTCTTTTTTCCTGGATGAAAAACCTTTTGTGATGAGGTGTGCCACATAGAAGGATTTCCTGACTACTGTGGCGATGTGATTATCAAAGGAGAGACTACTGTCCACCTGTGTCCCAAGGTCTCTTATCACACTTTCAGTGTTAAGTAGACTACCACCTATGTGGTAGTTCATGGGTACTGAGTTTTTACCAAAAGGAATGACAATGCACTTTTTGGCATTGAGCTTGAGGCAATGGCTTTGACACCAGGCATCTGTCTCAGCAAGGCCCTTTTGTAGGATGTCCACATCTTTTGGAGTTTTGATTATGGCTCCTAGTTTGCAGTCATCTGCGAACTTAATAGCTAAAGACCTTCTGTGTTGGCCTGTACTTCAGAGAAGTAGATACCAAACAGGAGAGGACCCAGGACTGAACCCTGTGGTACTCCACTTGTCACTGATCTGAAGCTGGATTTGGAGTCTGCTACTTTCACAGTGTGGGTTCTGTCAGTGAGCCAGTTGGCAACCCATCTTGTGAGATAGGGATTTATACCTAGTTTAGTGAGTTTATCTATAATTCCAGAGTGGGGGATGGTGTCAAAAGCCTTGGTGAGATCTAGATAGGCTGTGTGAACCACCTTACCCTCATCTACGGCTTTGGTGACTGCTTCAAAGAAGTCTATCAGGTTTAGGAGACATGATCTGCCTTTTACAAACCAGAACTGGGTGGGGTCCTGAGTTTGGAGATTACCATTGTCATTGTTTATAAGTTCCATGATGATACGCTCCATAGCCTTGTAGACCAGGCTCGTTAGGCTAATGGGGCGGTAGTTTCCGGGGTCTGTGGTGGCTCCCCCTTTGTGGAGTGGGATAACTGTCACTGTGCGCCATTCAGTGGGCACATAGCCTGAGGTGAGGCTATGATTGAACATGGTACTTAGGTGGGGTGCCAGTTCATTCTGTAGTTCATGTAGAACACAGCCTGGGATGTCGTCAGGTCCCATGGATGCTGTGTTCTTGGCTTTGGATAGTGTGTTCTTCGTAACTAACATACCAACTCCTAATACAAGCCCATGATACATAGGAGCACAATTGGGTCGGATTGCATGGCTAGGCTTATAAAGGCCCTGGTGGCTGTTAGTGTAGTATATAACTATGAGCTATCACTATTGGACCCTCTCTAGCAATTAATAGAAGTACTCCTCTTTTCTTTTGCCCGTGAATTTCTTCTGAATATCCATCCTGAAACCCTTTCTTTATCAAACTGACATGCTCATTTCTTTTCAAATGCGTCTCCTGTACCATTAGAAACAAACTACGAACCTCCTAAAAATGTTAATACACTCCCAAGGAAAATTGTTAAATTGCAAAAGGAGCGGCAGTTAAAAGAAGTATATCTTTATTAAAATTTCAAAAACAGGATTAAGCGCTTTTGTTCCGATCAGGGGACTTCATCAGAGTACAAACCAATGCCTTCCAAACCATTTTGTAGCACCAAAAGAAACTTAATTAAAATCAATTAGAAATCTTGTTTAAAATTTTAAAGCAACAAGCACTTTCTTTTAATGCATATTCTTTTTATGTGCATTGATACCTTTCACGGACTGTTAAACCTATTCTCCACTAGAGGGCAATCAAAAAATGAAAATGTGACATATTTTAAGATAAAATAAAATTTCTAAAAACCTGTAACTATACCATTGCAAATGTCAAGACACAAACCCTAAAAACTTTGCAGATACTAAGGGTATGAACACTTTGTTTCTGATCTATTAAATGTAACACTTTTAATACAAAAATGTTATTGATAATTTTTTTGAAGAAGTGGCAAAGTAGTATAGTGGAAACACCCAAATAGACTCTAAGACAGACACTTAACTTTTTCTAATATTTTAAAGCTGTTAAATAGAGTGCTGGTTGTATAGTTATACTGTCATTCAAACCTGGGGGGAAGCAAGCATTCAACCTCATCTTCCAAATTACTTCCTTATATTTTAAAAAATTGTTCCAGTTACCAACCCCCCCCCCCCCCCGGGTTTCCTTTCTACTACATCTATTATACTAAACAAAAATGTATTACACTTATTACATGTTTCTTTATGTCTGGCTAGGGCATTGTTCATAGTCATCCTACTTGTATCATAATTATGCTCATAAATTTGTTTTCTCAAAACCCTCTCAGTTTTGCCAATGTAAAATGCCTCACACCCAAAACATTTAGCTAAATAATTCCGCTTGAACCACAATTTCCATTTTTAAATATTATTTTAGAGTTTAAACAATTGTTTAAAATAATACTACCTTCCATCAAAATCCAGGGACATTGTTTAAAGGCTCCACACCTGATAGTTCCCCTTATTACTTTTAATGTTGTCCTTAATATTACCTCCTTCCAATAATTTTTAAAAATTTGATAAAGTCTTATTAATAAAGATTGGCTCATCACCCACTGTTCTGTTTAACCCGTCCCTACCTTTCAACAACTTCTAATTCCCTTTAATTATCACTGTACGCTACTATACAGACCCTTTCAACATTCGTTCTATCTCCTAAAAGTGGTTTAAATTGTGTACTCCAGGAATTGCTAACTTCTTCAATAATTTCTGTGACAAAAGGCGATACTACCAGCACAGCTAGCTGGAATTTTGTAAATAATTATATGTCATTGGTTTATATTAAAATGAGTTGTAGAAGATGCTTGTGTTACAAATTTATTAGAACTGTGTGCCATGTGATTATCAAATTGCCTGTACAGATGTGCATGTTGAAATGGTATTTGTAGAGTGCTGTGTTTGAAATGTAACCACAGTGTGCGCTACTGGAAGAGAACAGAAATGTACCTGCACTATTGTAACTGTTTAAATGTATATGCTTAACAGAGGTAACTAGAGTGTTAACCTCCATCTAGCAAACTTTAGAAAAATTTCTGAAATTAAATTACATTATAGGCTACGCAATAAAGAGGCTATCTGTCAAGTTTTCATAACATCTGTACTAGGAAGCTTTCTGTCTTGTCCTTGAGTAAACTTAATTTCTACTTTTGAAGCATGAAGGAATGCAGTTGTTTTATGACTTCCAGCATCTGCCAAAGATCTGAGCAAAAACCCTTGCCTGTATATAGATGGTAAGTGCTGCCAGCTTCTAGCAATGGAGGTTTTAGCCTGGGAACTAGAAGTCAGATGACCAGAAATAATGTCATTCTGTAAGCTATCCCAGCAGTAATATTTTAGGTATTAATTTGAGAAGTCTCTTAGTGAGACAAGGCATTCTGCATTCTGTTTTGGACCTGACAACACCACATCTGCCTTGCTGTATTAGTAAGTTCATAGGTTATAGTATAATTGTCTTAGATTTAGTCAAGAATATAGTGAAGCTTGGTTTAGATAGTTTTCTTTCTTTGAGACTGTCCTGCAATGTTGTTTTAAATATTTCCTGTGGTTTTGAACTCTGATGTCACTGTGAATATATATTTAGTATTGTCTTGTTCTTTTATTTATTATTATTAAATATATTTAAACCTTTCATTGTGACTTATACGTGTAGAGATATTTAAGTTTTGAGAGTACTTGCATATTGATTTGGTGACACTGTGTGTGCCAATCCTAATAGCCTTGCTCTTGGTCAAACTACTATTTGTATTAGTATTAATGTTGCACAGTAAAATTGGACACCCTTTGTGAAGGGCCCTAGAGTACCTGATAAGGAGTGACTGGTGGCAGTAAACTTGTGACAGCCTCTCATGTGTATGCCAGCTACGTGGGCAGGGACATGAAGCATTGGTTGGACAGAGAAGGTGGTGGAGGTCTTGGCTTTGTCAGTCAGGTGAGATCTCAACTCTGTAGCTGTGCCAGTGGGAAGTCGTTTTGGGGATCTGGAGAAAGAGGGAGACACCAGCCCCAGGACTGACTGCGGTCTTCGTGTGCTCTTAGGGGAAATTGCACTTGAGAGCTGCATCTGGAAATAATGTGTATGTACCTGTTATCCTCCCAGTAAATGTACCCCACTGTTGCCAGTGATGAGGATTGAGCCTCCTTGATCACTGATCCAGTGGTGGGTTGTCACAATATCCATAACCATATTTTCTGGATAACCCTTCTCAGTGAACATTTCCTTCAAAATGTTCATCTCCCTTTCCAAATCACCATGAAATGAGGTCATCCTAGCTACTCTTAAACATTGACACCTAACAAGATTTTTCTTAAAATGAAATGGATGTAGACTTTTATAATGCAAACAGGAATTGCTGAAGGTGGGCTTTCTATAGATTTTTGTTTTAAAACCAACCCCCGTATTTCCTACCTGAACATCTAAATAATTAGTAAAATTTTTATTATAAGGAAAAGTGAATTTTAAAAATGAAGTAGTACTATGTAAAAAAATGATGAAATTCTTGACTTTATCATCAGGATCATTCCTTAAAATAAATATATCATCTAAAAATTGTTAGCATACCTGTAAATATTTTAAATATTCAGATGTAAATACTTTACTTTTCTCCCAAGCTAATAACACAGCATTAACATATGTGGTAGCACAGGTGGCTCCCATTGCCACTCCCTTAAGTTGCTTAAGTAATTCTCCCTCAAAGAAAAAAATATATATTTTTTAAAACTAATTCAGCCAAATCCATTAAAATTCTTATATTTTCCACAGTTAAAAACTCACATTCTATAAGGGTGTCTAGAAAAAATGGCAATCAATCCCACCTCTGTTGGTATAGAGTTAAAAAGGTCGATCACATCAATGGTTAAAAAGTCCACCGAGAGGTCCCACATACCTGGTTAAAATCTCCTCAGGAAGTCCCATTAGTCATAATAAATGATCTTCCTGATTGTAAATGGGTTTTAATATTTTGTCTATATAAATACTCAAAGGGTGGTTTTTTTGAACCCCCAGCAGAAACCTATAGGGAGGCTTCTTCAAATCCTTATGGACTTTGGGAATCCCAAATATAGTAGGAATGTATGGATTATCAACTTTGAGAAACCTGTACACATCTGGAGTTATCATCCCCTCCATATGTAACTCATTTAGATAAAAATCAACTTGTCTGTAAGCTAAATTAACTTAATTCCTGGAAATAATAGTATAGGAATCTAAATTATGTAAAATTCTATGCATACTACTAATGTAATCAATAGCACCACACATCACTATTCCCCCATATTTGTCAGGTTTCATTATTCTAATTGTCTTATCTTTTATGAAAGAATTGAGTAATTCAGACTCTTCTTGACTTAAATTATATTTTTTCTTATTATTATTGCTCTTATTCACGTTATAAATATCCATAACTGATTTTTCAAATACAGTCAGTGTAGGATGTAAAGGGGGGTGCCACTAGATGAGATACAGTGGAACCACAAAGGGCATGGAGGTCTTGTTGAAATGACGAGACCGTCAACCGAACTGGATTTTGGAATTCAGAAACCAACTGATAAAGCCAATTCTGAAGTCAAGATAGCCTCCCAGACAAAAGACAACCATAAGGCCTTCTTCAACTATGTCAAGAACCTCAAAGACAACACAATCATATTCTGATTTCAGGCACTCCTACTGTGTACAAAGAGAGCATCTGGGAAAGAAAAAAATAAATAAGCTTGTTTCCTGCCTTTCCTGTAAGTGGTCTTGACTGTTTGTAGGCTTCTGAGCCCCCAAGCCTTCCTGTGTTGGAGGGAAGCCTTCTAACTTAATTTTGTTTCTCAGAACTAGCCAGTTTTCTAATTTAAGCACTCAAATCTGTTTCTTTGAACTCAGCACTTGTTCAGGACTCATTGTAAGCACTAAATAAGCTGCAAATTACTACAGCACTCAAATTTCCTCACTTGTCTAGAGGAAAGCAGTTTTTAGTACTTAATAAATAAGCACCTATCCAGGCATGTCTAAGGGACAGCTCCCGGTGATTTCTCCTGTCTACCTGATGAATATGGGCATTTTGGGGCAATGCAGCAATTGCCTCATGTACACAGACAACCCTCTCCTCCTACCACCCAACACTACAACCTGTGAGAGATGCACTTATATAGCCAAACTGGAAGCAAAGCTCTCTTCACCCAAGACTGGACTATATAGTCAAGAGGAGAAGGTAAACACATGCACCACACCACACTCATCACATAGTCCCTCAAAACCTACACCACCAAAACACACACATAGAAACACAAAACACACACCTACATTCATGGAGACTCTCAATAAAAACGTGCCCAAGCATCAGGGACCTCCAAAGCAGAAACGCAAGCAAACTCCACCCCCCAACACAACCCAAATGACACATAGCCCACAAACTCAGTGTGCCACTCAACCACAGCCCATAAGTCATAACAGTGTCCCCAACACTCTAGTCATAGGTGACTCTATAGTCAGGCACACTGATGTTCCACTCACCAGGTTAAACAAGGACAAAGTTACTGTCAGCTGCCAGGATCTGCCACATAACGCACACACTCTGGTCACTCCACAACAAGTACAAATATGACACTGTCATTGTCCATGTTGGTGTGAATGACCTGAGACATACCTCCCTGGACTACATGAAAAGAGACATGGAGGAGCTCTCTGATCTTGTAGCCCAGGTAGGTATGACCCTAGCCCTGAGTAGCATCCTGCCATCACCCAGAATGATACCACAGTACAAGGACAAAATGATTGACTTCAACAATTGGCTAAGCTTCTGGTGTCATTCTAAGGGGATCCAGTATTTGTCTGCCTGGGACGACATGATCGACAGACCACGATGCTTTGCCAGAGATGGCCTGCACCTGTCGCCCTTGGGATTCCGGGTACTGGCTAAGGCTCTTGCCACCCCTATAGTGCCTTTTTTAGGCAAGGTTCAAATGACAAAATCACCACCGTAACAGGTACAAGCAAGCACAATCTGAGGGTAATGCTACTGAGTGTTAGAAGTCTAAACCTCAAAATGCACTCACTCGAGGCACTTCTTAAAATGGAAAACATTAACATCTGTGCAGTGACAGAGACCTGGTTCAAAGCTCCAGAGAGCACCCCTGCATTACCAGGCTATAATTCATACCACACCCTTTGGCCACCTAACCCGAAATGAAGCACTAAAGGTGGAGGCATATCCATATTCATTAAGGATAGCCACACCTCCAGGCTAGTTGCACAGCATAATGCATCCGAGATTATCCAAGTTCAACTAACTGTGGGCAAGACCGCAATCCAAATTGTAGCATGCTACAGACCTCCCAACATGCCTCAGGATTCCCACTTCTCATTTCTTGATACACTGGAAAGTATAAGGGTACAACCCAACACCCTAATAATGGGTGATTTCAACTACCCCACCATTAACTGGGAAAACTACTCATGTACCAACTCTTTTGCTCAACGTTTTCTGGAATTCATAAATTTCAATGCCTTGGATCAACTTATTCACACCCCCACCAGGGGCAGCAATATCCTAGACCTGGTCATTACCAACATGGGCATGGGTTCCACACCATAGGTCAAATTCCTTGTTGGTCAGATCCGACCACAGGCTAATCACCCTAGACATCCACATCCCGCCCCCACCCCCAATTAGGGAAACTGCCGTAAAAAACCTCTCCAAAGCCAACTTCACACTTCTTAAGACAGAAGTGGCAAACTTCATGACACCCATGCAGACGGACATAGAGGTACAACTGCTGAATCCTACACAAATGGACTTTATAAGCACTTACACGAGTGCATGGATCATGCTATCTCTAATAGAACCAAGATGCTATCCTCCAAAAAAAGGAAGCCAATCTGGTGGTCCTCTGCCATAAACAAACTCTACAACAGAAGAAAGAAACTGTTGCAGAAACAGAGTAAAATCCCATGACTGGAGGAACTCCCTGGTCAGCCTCAGTAAGAAGCTGAGATCCCTGATAAAATCCTGCAAAACTAGTTACGAAAACAAAATTGCCACTGACTCTAAAGACAACCACAAAGCATTCTATAGCTAGGTCAAGAATCTCAGTGGTAACGCTCAGATCTGCTCTGAGTTACAGCACAATGGCACTAAATATACAGAACCAACTGATATTGCCAACATCCTGGCAGATAGGTTCAGTGCTAACTTTATCCCCCTCTCACCCCCTAGAGTGCCCATCTCTATACCAGAAGAATGCAAAGTTCCTGTAATCATGGCTGCACAGGTAAAAAACACACTCTCCAAAGCCAAGAACATAGCATCCATGGGACCAGACAATATCCCAGGCTGCGTTCTACATGAACTACAGAATGAACTGGCACCTTACCTAAGTACCTTGTTCAATCATAGCCTCTCCTCAGGCTTTGTGCCCACTGAATGGTGCACCGCAATGGTTAGCCCACTCCACAAAGGGGGAGCCACGACGGACCCCGGGAACTACCGCCCAATTAGCCTGACGAGCCTGGTCTGCAAGGCCATGGAATGTATCATCATGGAACTCATAAACAAAGACAGTGGTAATCTACAAACTCTGGACCCTACCCAGTTCGGGTTTGTAAAAGGCAGATCATGTCTCCTAAACCTGATTGACTTCTTTGAAGCAGTCACCAAAGCCATAGATGAGGGTAAGGTGGTTCACACAGCTTATCTAGCTCTCGCCAAGGCTTTCGACACCATCCCTCACTCTGGAATTATAGATAAGCTCACTAAACTAAGTATAAATCCCTGTGTCACAAGATGGGTTGCCAACTGGCTCACTGACAAAACCCACACTGTGAAAGTAGCAGACTCCAAATCCGACTTCAGACCAGTGACAAGTGGAGTACCATAGGGTTCAGTCCTGGGTCCTCTCCTGTTTGGCATCTTCTCTGAAGTACAGGCTAACAAAGTTTGCAGATGACTGTAAACTAGGAGCCATAATCAAAACTCCTAACGATGTGGACGTACTACAAAAGGGCCTCACCGAGACAGATGCCTGGTGTCAAAGCCATGGCCTGAAGCTCAATGCCAAAAAGTGTATTGTCATCCCCTTTGGTAAAAACGCTGTACCCATGAACTACGACATAAGTGGTAGTCTACTTAACGCCGAAAGTGTGATGAGACCTTGGGACACAGGTGGACAGTAGTCTCTCCTTTGATAATCACATCGCCAAAGTGGTCAGGAAGTCCTTCTACGTGGCTCACCTCATCACAAAAGATTTCTCATCCAGAAAAAAAGAGGTCCTTGTTCCCCTCTACTCATCACTCATTAAACCCATTATGGAGTACAATGCCCCTTTTGGTATGTACCTCACAAGACATCTACAACAACTGGAAAGGCCACAGAAATACCTCACAAAGAGGATTACTGGCCTCAAACAGATGCCCTATGCAGACCGTCTCAAAAAACTCCAGCTTTACTCCGTCGCATATCACCTTCTCAGAGGTGATCTCTGCCTAATATACAAAGCTATGTCAAACCCAGAGCTGTTGGACATGCTCCAGTTAAAGAAATCCCAATCCCTCTGAACTACATGCTCTAGGAACCTAAACCTTGTCACCACAATAAACAGAACATGCTGGAGGGATAGATTCCTGTCCCAGAGACTTCCCATACTCTGGAACAGACTACCTATCTATGTCAAACAGAGCTCCTCATTAGCACTCTTCAAGAAAAATCTTGATGATTGGATGGGAAATAGGAAATTCACCCCAGGGATCACTTCTGTGGCTCTGCTCGACAGAGGCACAGGAAAATAATTTTCTTGGTTGCCGAAAGCCAGGGTACCTTTTTGGCTAGGCTTATATAGGCCCTAGGGCTAATAGCCTAGTACCTACCTAAGAACACAGCAGTATGTTGAACTGGTGGGTAATGTTGCCGTGTTCTCTTATGCGAGTGATAGAGCGAATTTACTGTCTGACTAATTCAGTTCCAACTTTTATTTTATACAAGAAACATCTTTATTAAATTATCGTGTGACACAGGCCATGTTACATTTATATAAATGACAATAAACCATAGTGATACAATTTCAGTTGCAAATATTATACATTCCAAACCGTGCAACACAACTGTAGCTGGAAACATTATACAACTTTTAACATATCCAGTCATTGTTAGTCAGCCATTACATAGCTCATTCAAATCCTGCTGTCTTTTAAATTTTGTTCCCCCTCTGCATGTATTGATCCCACACTTCCCATTTTTTTCCTATGTAATTCAGTTCCAACTTTAAACCCCAAGAAACATCTTTGAACATAACCCCTCCAACTGTAGATAGAGAGCATGTCCTGTTTGCGGGTGCTAATGCCAAGAGCACAGCCGCAGTGGGCCCAAATAATATCATGGGATGGCTCCTGAATAGTCTAAAATATGTTTCAGAGCTACAGGAGTTGCAGTTTAATTATAGTCTCAAAATGGGCTTCATGTCACTCAAATGGAGGATTGCAGTGCCCCTCTTCATAAAGGTAGACCATTAACAGATACTGGAAACTACAGACCCACTAGTCTGACTAGTCCTATATGCAAAGTCATGGAAAGAATTATAATGGAAATTACCAACAAAGACACAACTGAATCACCTAGAGACATATTTTATACCCTCGAGTGACTAGCCCTGCCACAGGTAACAGTTTGTGATTTGTGTTCTCATATTTTGAGGATATTGTGCATCACAGTAGATGCCAAAAGTGGTTGGTCTGTACCACTGTCCCTCCTGTAGGGCACCATTTAGAGTCTGTGCTGCTGCCAACAGCTCCATTCTTGGGTGTATTTCAGATGCAAACACTCAGCATGTTTTTTGGAGGTGAAGGGAACACTACAGAGACACAGGGAGAACATGCAAACTCCAAACAGGCATTGGCAAGCGGTTAGGATCGAACCATGTACCTTGTGCATGAGAGGCAAGGGCCTTAACCATTGTACTAAATGGTCACACTGTTTTTTGCCTTTGAGGTTTCTAACATAGCTGAAGATGGACTTATGGTTGTCTTTTGCTTGGAGACTATCTTGACTTCAAAATTTGTTTTATTGGACTTAATTATCCATCTTGGCTACCTGTTTAATTTGATGAAAGATTTCTTATCTTCATTTCCTTCTAACTACTAGCAGAGTGGCATTGAATAGAGAGAGATGACGATAGATGATGTCACATACTGACCCCATATAGAAAATGGGAAAAGGAGCAGGAAGATGATGACAACAAAGACATAGGGACCTCCTGATATTGGAAATATCCCAGTTCGGCTTTGTCCGAGGAAGCTCATGCCTACTGTATCTGGTGGACTTTGAGAAGGTCACCAAGGCAATGGATGAGGGTAAAACTGTGCATACTGCCTATCTTGACCTGGCTAAGTATTTTGATCCATTATTCCACTCAAACATTATTAAATGTACACAGTTAGGCATAACTTCCTATATAACATGCTAGATAGTCAGTTGGCTGACAGACAGGACCCGGTAAGTTAGGATTGGTGAGACCATCTCCACAAAGAGGCCAGCCACCAGTGGAGTCCCTTAGGGCTCCATGCTGGGCCCGCTTCTCTTTGGCTTCTACTACTTGGAAGTCAAGGCCAATCTCAGAGGCTGCTGGCTGACCAGCTTCACAGATGATTATAGACTGTGAGTAGTCATAGAATCCCCCCCAAGATGCAGACATCTTATGAGAGGGTCTAACACAGACAAATGACTGGTGCCAATGCCTTGGCTTAGAACTCAAAGGCAGGAAATGCATTATAGTACCTTTTTGGGAAGTTGTCCACCCCAGAAGCTGAGTCATCAATAAAATGCCCCTAAACATTGTCCCACAAGTCAGGTACCTGGGAACACATGCAGACAGTAATCTGGCTTTTGAGCAACATGTGTTCAAGGTAGTAAAGAAATCCTTCTATGCTGCTCAACTCATAAGTAAGAACTTGACATCTGGGTCCAAGGACGTCATTGTACCACTACACTAGGTCCTTATCAGACCCATCATTGTATATAACGCCCTCTTCAGTTTGTACCTGATCAAACACATGGAACAACTGGACTGTCTGTAAAGGTTCCATAAAAAAGAATACAGGGCTTAAACACAATTTCCTAGAGATTGCCTGAAAGCTCTCTCTCTATACTCTGTCTTCTACAGACTACTGAGGGGCGATCTGCACCTGGCGTACAAGACGTCCTTGGACCCCATCCTGATGAACCTTTTGCACATCCACAACGCAAACACAGCATCAGAGCTACTTGATCTAAAGAACTAAATTTTTCTTGCAACATACATATGTCTCTCCAGCATAGGTTCATAGGTAGGTACTAGGCTATTGGCCCTAGGGCCTATATAAGCCTAGCCAAAAAGGTACCCTGGCTTTCGCCACCCAAGAAAATTATTTTCCTGTGCCCCTGTGGAGCAGAGCCACAGAAGTGATCCCTGAGGTGAATTTCCTATTTCCCATCCAGTCATCAAGATTTTTCTTGAAGAATGCTAATGAGGAGCTCTGTTTGACATAGATAGATAGTCTGTTCCAGAGTATGGGAAGTCTCTGGGACAGGAATCTATCCCTCCAGCATGTTCTGTTTATTGTGGTGACAAGGTTTAGGTCCCTACAGTGTGTAGCTTGGAGGGATTGGGATTTCTTTAAGTGGAGCATGTCCAACAGCTCTGGGTTTGACATAGCTTTGTATGTTAGGCAGAGATCTCCTCTTAGTAGGCAATATGCGACATATCCTGTTTATCTCGGGGAATTCCCATTCTCTGAAATAGACTCCCCTTCTATGTGGAATAAACTCTCTCCTTAACACTATTTAAACTGTAACTTGCATCATTGGATGGGAAAGGGACAGTTAGTAAATCCTGTCATTAATCATTAGTCACCTGTTAAAACCTATAACTTGTGGGACACATTTGAGTTGCATGGCTAGGTTTATAAAGGCCGTAGTGGTCGTTAGTGTAGTATGTACCTATGAATCTCCAAGATTCATTGTATGGTGTTTTACTGATTTGTGATTGAGGATGTGTGAGCTGATCACAGAGCAGTCAATGGTAGTGAATATATTCCAGTGCATATGATTAGTGTCGTTAAATCTTAAGGGCAAATTAACTAAATCTTTAATAGTTAATCCAAAATGCATAAAACAAGGGCATTGCATTCCACAAATATCTAAAATACAGAAACCACTGCTGCACCTATCATACTAATAGCAAGTATGTGTTGGGAGCCTTTCCTGCCAACTATCAAACCCCTTTACTCAGTTGTGTTAACTGTATGGTCACACAATACTGTTGGTGGAAGCAAGTACCCAAACCAGTACATATTGGACTCTAGTGGTAACTTTGAGGCACTCATGCTGTAAAGCCCCCTTCAGTCCTGTACATGCATCATGTCATGAGCTTATTTGCTGACATAGCTTTTTCATTAATTGTAATATCTGTTGCATGGTGCAGTATTTTTACATTTAGATATTTTTATTTTTAGATAATAGTCCTTACATTATAATTACTTCTGTTAACTAGGCATAGATTAAAATACGTCTTGTGTATAATATATAAAAAGACAGTAGTAGTTGTGTGTAATGATTTATGTGCTTGTATATGTTGTTGTAGCTCACTTCAATGCTTATTTTATTATAGGTTCATAGTTTACTAGGCTAACGACCACAAGGGCCTTTTTAAGTCTAGCCATACATCCCAAATCTCTGACAAGTTCTGATACCCTTGATGAGTGTAAGCAGGGGTTTGGGAGATGAAACATTTACACACAGGGGCCTGGGAGATGAACCTTTTACAGGTTGCCTGTGTCCAGTAGAGACATAGGTGCCAAACCAGGGCTGAATTTCCTGTTCCCCATCCATTTGGGCAAGTTGCACTTGAATTGGGTTAGAGGGGAACTCTGCTTCACATGGATGGGGAGCTTGTCCTATAGATGGGGGTAGTCTCTAGAATACATACCTGGATGGGGAGCTTGTCCTATAGATGGGGGTAGTCTCTAGAATACATACCTGTCTCTCCAGCATGTCCTGTTCATATCACAGGCAAGATTTAAGTCTTTAGAACAGGTAATTCAAGCGATGTTTGCTTTGTGGATATGCAGGAGGTCCATCAGGGTGGGGTCTGACATTGCCCTGTATGCCAGGCATAGATCTCCCCTCAAAAGCCTGTAGGAGATGGAATGCAGGGATAAGGCCTTGAGGTAGTCTGCATAGGCTATTTTACTTATGCCCTGTATTCTTTTAGTGAGGAACCTCTGTGGATGTTCCAATTGTTGGATATGCTTAGTTAGGTACATACCAAAGGGGGCACTGTACTCAATGATAGGTCTGATGAATACCAAATACAGTGGAACAATGGCTTTCTTTCTTTCTTTATTTATTTTACATTTGTTAACCGGGAAATTCCGACTAGACCAGGTCCATTTTCAGCGGAGGCCCAGGGAGAAAAGCTCCAACATCGAGTTATACAAATACAATACATCCAGCATAATACAAAAAACAAGTTGCAGTATAGAATGATTTCTTCACTACTGTAGACACGTGATGGTCAAAGGCTAGATTACTATCTATGTGTGTCCTTAAGTCCCTGACTAATGGGTCAGCTCTAAGGGGTGCGTTGTCAATATGATTGTTACCAGAGATGGATGACTTCCCAAAGGATATTATAATGCATTTCTTGGCATTCATTTTAGTCCATGGCTCTAACATCAGTTATTTGTCTGTGTCAGCCCCTCTTAGAGAACATTTGTGTCAGTGTGGGGTTTAATGACAGCTCCAAATTTGCAATCATCTGCAAACTTAGTCAGCCAGAGACCACTGATATTGACCTTGAATTCAGAGAAGTAAATGCCAAAAAGAGGGGTCCAAGGACTGATCCCTGGTGGACTCCACTTGTGACTGGCGTCTTTGTAGAGGTGGACTATCCAATTCTAACTTCCTGGGTCCTGTCTGTGAACCAGCTGGCTATCCACTGGGTGGCATATGAGTTTGTACCTAACCTCTTGAGTTTGTCATCTATGCCCAAGTGTGGTATTGTGTCAATTGCCTTGGCCAGATCAAGGTAGGCAGTGTGAACCATTTTTCCCTCATCCATTGATGTTCTTCGTCTTCCATTGCTGCAGTCCTGACTATTGGGTGCAGGATTATCATACATTGTGTATACCTTGTGGACAAAACAGTGAAGCCTAGGGTTGATGAACGCCAGGAGTTTCCATGGAGTCTCAGGCAGAAACTTTACTGTTACAGGATGTGGAACAGGAGTTTGATAGTTTTGAACAGTGTTCACAGGCTTCACTTCTCTCTCTGGAAAGACTTACAAGAGTATACCTACTTATTCTGATTCTGATGTGGATGATTCCATTCCATGAGGGAGCACTTTAAATGGGAAGGCCAGGATTACTCTACTCTGGAAAAGGCTTAGCTTGTTTTATTTTAGCCCCAGCATAGGCCCTTAGCTATTCCTCCTGTGTTGAATGTGGTGGAGGATGTTTGTATTTGTTAAGAGTAGTAGGGGGACCTGAAAAACTGTTTTCAGGGGCCTAAAAGTGTTAAAAGCTCTGTGTTTAAAAATCCTGTACCCTCTGATAAAGAGGCAAGGGCTTTGGATAAAATATCAGATGCTGTACAGGCCAGGAAGACTGTCTCTTTTCAAAAAAAAAACTGGGATTTAATTACTCAAGACAGATGGGTGTTATCATTCATCACGGTTTTACAGATTTTATTTCCACACAATGCCCCTTCAAAGGCATGCCAGATGTTCCTCCTCCACAAAGAAAACCAAAGATCACTGGATGGTAACTTTAGATCTCAAAATATGTTATAGCAGTGCTAAGATGCCTAGGGTATTCTGTGGACAAACAAAGTCTGTCACTTTACTTCTTTACTTATCTCAACTATCTCATCAGTCCTGCAAGGACAGTCCTTCAAGCATTAGGTTCATTGGCATCTTTGATTGCTTGCTTTCCAATGCCAAACCAAACTGCATATGAGCTGCATGGTATCTCAAAATGTGATGGACACACACTGCCAGGATTTGGACACTGTCATTCAAATAATACCTTGCCTTCAAAAATTCTTGTGGAGATTTTAGACAGATGCGCCTCGGATTGCTTAGAGGCTCATCTAAAAAATGGATGGTGGATAAAGACAGTGGCCTGCCAGACTACAGCATCTGCATATCAACTTGAAGGAGATGTTAGCAGTTTTGCACAACTGTCATGTGGTACATCAACAAGCAAGGGGAACACATTCTTATCCTCTATGCAGGCAAGCAATGATTTAGCAGATGTGTTAAGCAGACAAATCATGGAACCTCTTCTTCCAAAGGTACTAAAGGTCAGACAAGACAGGCCAAGGATAATTTCCTTTACCTCTGATTCCTCATCTGTTATCTCAGGGGCGGTCGGTCTGCTCAATGTCAAGCTTCACTCTCTTCATCTAACAGCCTGGCATATTCTCTGTTGAAACACAGCAGGTCTCAACTTCCTCAACAAGTTTTAAATGTGATTATGGAAGCTAGAAGACCTAGTAGATTTTTTTTTTTTTTTTGTACAGCAAAAGAATTGGATTTTCTGAGCCTTGATTGTGTGCTCTTCAATATCTTACTGAGTTATTGGACAAAGGTTTGTCCTTCTCTTCCATTAAGATTCATGCTGCAGCAATTTCAGCTCACTATGATTGTGACCCACCATTGTTTCGCATCCTTTGTTCAAGCAGTTTCTTAGAGGGGCAAAGAATATAAGACCCCCGTAGAGCTCCTACTCCTGCTTGGGATCTCAATTTTGTGTTGGAAAAGCTGAATTGAAATACTTGTCATGGAAGACTGCTTTTCTGTTGGCTATTACTTCTGCAGAAGGTGTGTCTGAGTGCAGGCCCTTATGGCAGTAGAGCCGATTTTCCATATTATGCCTAAGGTGGTTTCTAGTGTGGCTTTAAACCAAACTATTAATTTGCCTACTTTTATGCAGACCCCCAAAATAAAGGGAAAAGATTTTGCACACTTTAGATGTACACAGGCAATTCGCGATATTATTTAAGCAGGACTAAGGATTTTAGGCAGTCTCAGCAGTTGTTTGTTTCTTTTGCTTTGAGTTCACAGCATTTTGTTATTCCCATCATGGCAAGGAGATTCCAGCTGGGATTAGGCCTCATTCCACTAGGGCTACCACTCAACAGCATTTCTAAGGGGGGAAGCAGCTACTTGGTTTTGTGCATACTTTCTCTAAGCATTATCACCTTCCTATTTACTCTAAGTCTAGGGCTGGTTTTGCCACAGCTGTTTTGCAAGGCATGTTGTCAGGACTGCAGCAATGGAAGGCGAAGAACATAGTACAGTTTTGTACCTACCATAAATGTAGATGTTTCCTTCCCCTATTTAGGGTGGTTGTGTAGGTGAGTTTACATGCTTATATTTTTGTATATATTGTTGTATATATTGTACATGTTTTGGTGCAGGTTTCTGTACTTTTTGATTACTTTTGCAAAGAAGTCCACCAGGTTGAAGTAGGTATGATCTGCCCTTGACGAAACCAAACTGGGTTGTGTCAAGTGTTTGGATGTTTACTATATGTCTGTTGATCATTTCCATGATGATTCTTTCCATGGCTTTACATGTAAGACTAGTAAGACTTATGGGTCTGTAGATGGCCCACCTTTGTGCAGAGGGATGACTGTTGCTGTTCTCCATTCATGAGGCACAAAGCCTGTTTGGAGGCTACAGTTAAATAGTAATTCCAGAGGCACTGATAGGTCATGTTTCATGCTATTTAGAAGGCATCCTGGGATATTGTCTGGGCCCATTGATGCAGTATTCTTGGTCTTAGAGAGAGCATTAAAACCTGTTCCGTAGTGGTAGTTGGGGGAGTTATATTTAATGGTATTTCCTAAGAGAAAGCTGAGGGGGAGAGAGGGGTAAAGTTGGAGGTGAATTTATCAGCCAGGAGGTTTGCTATATCTTCTGGCTCAGTATAGGTGGCTCCATTTACAATGAGCTCTACACACAATTCTGTATTGCCTTTGAGGTTGCGGTCATAGCTAAAGAATAATTTGTGGTTGTCCTTGGCCTTGGAGGTGAAACCTGCCTCAAATTTGGCTTTGGTACACTTTATTTGTCCTCTGAGTTGTTTGTTTAGTTTGATGAGAGTGCTTTTATCCTTCTGGGTGATGTATTTCTGAATTTTTGCCATGATTTTCTTCCTTCTGTTATACAGTCTATTGATTATTCTACCAGGGTGGCTTGTTTTTGTTACTTCTGTACTTCTTCCTGGTGGGTACAGCTGCCTCTATGCGTGTACAGGGTTTCTGTGAACAGTTCTGCATAGGCAGTAGTGTTCTCAGGGTTTAGGGGGGCTTGAAATTTTGCCAAGTTATCGCTTAATAGCAGGAGGTTAGCCTTAGAATAGCTCATGAACATTCGAGGTTTAGATGGTGGTCCAATTTTTTATTTTTTTTTTAGTTCAAAGGAGACCATTTTGTGGTCTGACCTTACCAGGGAAGACATTACAGTAGAAGGTGTGCAGCACTCTCCCATATTAGTGAGGGACAAATCCAGTATGGTTGCACCCCTGGTTGGTGTTTTGACTCTGTGGTCCAGGGAGTTTGTGTTTACAAAATCCAGGAATCTCTGTGCCTGTACATTTGGTGTTGTATAGGATTCCCAGTTAATAGTGGGGTAATTAAAGTCACCCGTGAGTATGGTATTGCGTTGGATGGTTAGTGTTTCTAATAAGATGAAATACATGGTATGGTTTTCCTGGGTCATAGAGGGGGACCTATAATTTGCAAGGAAGTGGTACTGGATTTTGCCTATGGTGATTTGAACATGGAGCAGCTCAAGCGCATTGTCCTGTGTGACCAGCCTTGAAGTATATTTATTTTTGATTTAAATAGAGACTCCTCCACCTTTAGTCCCTGCCTGTGAAGTAGCTGGTCTAAATGTGTGGAAGGCATTATAAACCTGCACTGTTGTTGTGCACTCAGCTGCTTTAAACCATAACTCATTGACCACACAGACATCAGCATTCTCTAGGCTGAAGACAGCTTCTAGGGAGTGAAGTTTTTAGTTTAGACTCCTTGCATTGACAAATTTAACCTAATTCTTTTTTACTGAATGTAGAAATGCATTGAATATTCAGTTTCTTAGCAAAGGTAAGTCGGTTAGTGTTGGATGGGTGTGTCGTCTGTATGTTAGGGTAAGCGTAAGGGCTAAATAAGTGGATAGCTTTAGCATTGCATGTGTATGGTTTGTATGATATGTGTGTCTAACAGGGAAAGTTTTTTTGGAAGGTAAGGTATAGAGCTGGGACTGGGGCAGGAATAGGGTAAGGGTTAGCATGTGTGATTAATGTGGTGCAAATTATGTCAAATGCTATTGATAAGTTTGGTTTACTATCAAAATGTTGTACGGCACTTACGCAAAACTTGGAAGGTCGAAATCATGATTCCAGGTTTCCGTAACGTCAGTCCATACATGTTCTAATCCACAACAGCGAATGCTAGTGTGCATTCGTTCATGTGAGGCTAACATTCTGAATGGAGATCGCAGTACAGTGGGGATCAGAAAATTTACCCTTTTTGCAGGGTACTTGAATTTAGGATGCAGATTGCTGTAGTTTTATTGGCCTAGGTTTGTATGGGATGGATCTGACTTCTCTGTACTTTTGTGTTTTCTATGCATATTTGTCTAGTTGTCTCAGCAGTACCTTATCTGGCTCTCTCTATATATTTTATATCGTTGTCTCTCTCTCTCTCTCTCTCTATATATATATATATATATATATATATATATATACATACACTTGTATGTGTATATATATATATATATATATATATATGTGTATGTACATTGCTCATATACTTATACACACACACACATATATATATATATATATATATGTATATATATATATATATATATACATATATATATATGTATATATATATATATATATATATATATATATGTGTGTGTGTGTATATATATATATATATATATATATATATATATATATATATATATACACACACACACACACACACACACATATGTGTCTACACACACGTGCGATTTTCTTGATAAAATGCATTAAGGAACACATTCTGATAACACTGCTGTGGACTGGTAAGAGTTCTGTAATGCTTGGTCTTAAAAGTTTGTAGTAAACAAGTTTGTTTTCATTATTTCTCTGTTAGAAAATGAGTTCTTGAGTAATGTGTGAAAATAATCACATTTGAAATGTAAGAAAGTGATTTCCCACCTCCAACAAGTGCAGTTTGGTAGAATGCGTCATTATATGTATCTTGGGCATAAGAATAATTCCTTTGTAGTTTTTTTGAGAGTCAGTATTAATGCCTTAAGTTAGTAGGATAAGGATATTGCTAATGTTTAATTCAGTGGCTGTCAACTCTTGTAAAGACTGCATTGATCTTTTCCCATCAGATTTGCTCTTTGACCTTTTCCTGCTCACTCTGTGCATCTGTCTCAGATTGCATTAATAGATTAGTGTTGCACTACCTCTGTCCATATCTGTTATGAAAAGATGGAATTGTGTAGCTTAATCTGACTAAAACTTTATCAAACAGTCTACAGCTTTGATGTTGCATACTTTTATAGCAGTCAGTGTTTAATGTGCTTACTGATACGAAGGACTGTTGAAGGTAAGATGCATTTGCTGTGTTTGTAAATGCAGAGATTGCCATCAGCAGTAATTCGTATCAGTTTTGCATTTTAAAAAGGTGATTGCAGTGACAGTTACATATCTCATTTTAGGGGATGCATATCTTTATTTATTATGTTGCATTTATTTAACAGGAGCTACAGAATTCAGGTGTAAAATTGTCCCAGTTTTTTTTTTTAATCTGCCTGGTTTCATACAGTGAGAGGTCTTAAAAATGTTACTGCAGTGAAACCCGGCCTCTAATTGCCTGGAAAACTACATCCGTGGTATATTAAGGCAAGATCATTTTGGTCAGGTACCTCTATCATCTGACTGTGCATTATATTTATCCGGTGCTTGTAAAACTGACTACATTTTTTTGTCATAGCAAGTGTGACACAGATATTTAATTTTCTTGCACTAATTTATAGTAACATAGTCCTTCAACGTGAGCAAGGATTACAACAGTTGTACAAGACAGAAAGAAAGAAGAGTGACACAACAGTTCACACACATTTGTGTGTGTGTGTGTGTGTGGGGGGGAGTCTTCATTTTAATGTGAACATGCCCTTATAAGATTCAGCTTTGATTTAGAAATGTGTTTAATCATTTTGGGATTGCCTTTGTCTAAGTTTAGGATTAGCTTTCATCTCCTTTGTTGAGACAGCTTGTAATACTTTATCATTCTGGCTCTTTTATTTGCTTTATTTTTTCTTGTAGGATGAATGTGTTCACTTTACGTATTTGTGTAAAATCCATTTAATGTACACCCTTCTATGTGTTATTGCCCCTCTGAGACAGACTAATCTTTGTTCCATTTCTGAATTTAGGAAGGGCCATGTATTTGTCATGAAAAATATTATTATGATATTTTTATGGGAAATGTTTTTCTGTATGACAGTGATATCATTGTGCTAAGAAACATACAGATAGGGTAAATAAATGAAAGATTGATCTTTCAGTTTGTGTGAGGGTGGCAGATTCCACTTTAAAATATCTAACGTAAGACTCAAATGTACATGGTTTTATATACAGGATTATAATTGGGTCTTTGGTTACAACCAGGTTGTTATGTATTTGAGACAAGGATGCCAAAAAGTTTACCTTAATGGAATACTGAGAGATGAATCTTGGCATCCATTTCATGAACAAATAAGAGTTCTTATGATCACTGACTCTTGTCTTGTTTCTTTGAAGCGTTATCTGTTCCATGCATTTCTGGTTGCATAAAAAAGTGTAGGAGCACAAAGTGTTTTACTGTCTTCTGACAGCAGAAAGGTGTTAATAAGCTTGTCTTTTACCATTCTTGGAATTTAATTGTGGAGCTCCATGCTACATAAATATTATACATTTTAAACAGTTGCTAACATTGCATATGCTGTCTGACAGCATGCTATAATAACTACTCTGTGTTTAACTGTAATTGTTTAAAATGTATATATTGACTTTCTGTGATATCATCATATAGTGACAATGCATTTTTTTTATCTGATTGGTAATTTCTTGTATTCCTGGGCTGATCCTGAAAATTGTCTAGTAGGATCAGTGTTCTACCACAGTCAATCAGTTAAAACAATCAGTCAACAAAATAGCTTGGAAATTCAGTTTTCAGCATGTAGATTTAGTCAGTGTCTCTCACTCTTTTGCTAGTAAATCTATTCTCTGAGGCAGTGTTATGTTCACATTTAAAAAAAAAATGTGACTACTACCCAACATGCATTTCTTTATTTATTACCTTTGTTTGCCAGGATAGTCTGACTGGACAGTGCCAATTTTCAGAGGAGGCCCAGGGAGGGGGTTCCAAATTTAAACACATACAGATTGTCCAGTATAGACAGTAACAGTAAATGAGAATAATAAATTAGTGCAAAAGTGAGAAATTGGTGGGAGGTAAGAGGAGGCAAGGAATAAGTGATGGAGAAAATAATAAGTATATGGGAGTATGGAGTTGTGTATATTGTGATTAACATGGGAGTATGGAGTTGTGTATATTGTGATTAACATGACAGAGAGCAAGGATGTTCTATATAGATATAGATGTAAATAAAGATAAATCAAGAGTATATTCTAAATAGGAAACTTCTCCTTGCAAGGTGTCCAAATCATGGAGAATATAGATAACTGTGCAGTTACTGAGACTTTGTTTATTGATGCAGAAGGCATCCCAGCAGTTCAAGGCTATAATGCTTTCCACACATTTAGACCAAATGCCTGACAAGTATGGTGTAAAGGTGGAGAAGTCACAATTTACATGAAACATGAACACACATCAAGTCTGGTAAAACAGTCTGACTCTGACACACTTGAGCATCCCTACTTCCAACTTACCATAAGTAAAATTCCATGCTATATCTTTGCAAGTTATTGGGCCCCCTTCATAACCCAAGAACCCATACTATGTATTTGAATGAACTGGAGACATCTGAGTTTTGAATTTGAATTAAAATTGAAATTTGAACATTTAAAAAATATTCTAAGGTTACCTTCCTCCAATTAAGTGACAGTCTTTCAAAATTCCAAGGCACCGCCCCCCATCCTGAGAACACAGCTCCTTGTGCAACATTTTTCACAGAAACCCTGTAAAATTTTATAAACAACTGCACAGATACAGCTGTACCTACCTGAAATAAACATAGGACAACCTCCATAAATAAGCCACCCTAGTGGAATCCCAGTATAAATAGATTGTATAACAAAGGAAAAAAAATCATGTCCAAAAATAGGAAGGGCATTTCCCAACAAGGTAAAAACTCCCTCATCAATCTGAACAAGCAACTCACAGGACTAATTAAGTCACCCAAAGCCAAATTTAAGATATAAATAGCCTCTTAAGCTAAGGACAGCATTAAAGCTTTCTTCAGTTATGTCCATAACCTTAAAAGGCAACACTCAGCAACGTGTGGAACTAATGATGAATGCAGCCACCTATATGGAGCTAGAGAATATAACAAATTTGCTGGCTGATAAATTTAGCACTAATTTTATCTCCTTATCACCCCCAGTCACCCCCCCCAAGGAAATGCCCCCATCTCACCAACAGCTATCACTAGGGAGCCGAGCCTCACTGCCCACCCTAAGGCTAAGAATGCTACGTTGATGGGGCTTGATAATATCCCTGGATGCCTCCTGAATAGAATCTCTTTTTAAGCCTAGCATCCAGACAGGCTTTGTGCCAAATGAATGGAGGACTGCAAAGGTTACCGCTGTACAGAAAGAGATGCCTTCCATGGACATAGGGAACTACAGACCCATTAGACCTGGTGTGTATGCAGGGGAGGGGAAAAAACGCCTTATAGTGGTACCAGCAGGAACAGACCCTTAGTGTTTAAAATGTAAATTTGAAGAAATGTATAACCCCCAAATGAATATTACAATGGAAAGGCACATACTTTACACAAGATATCAAAAGCCTAGTGAAACGTTTGCAGCATATATAACCGACTTGAGAAATAAGGCTAAAATGTGCAGATTTGGTGATTTAAGACATGTGATGATAAAAGACAAGCTTGTGTGTGGTATTAAAGATGATGCAGTGAGCAAGATTTTGCTTTGAGATAGTGATTTAACTTTGAATAAGGCCATAGAGATTTGTCAGATATACGAACTTAGAGAAAAGCACAAAATATGCTTACAAATGTTCTCCTACTGCTAATGTAGATGGTATGTAGCACGTGGTTAAAACGTACAGGCCTAAGGGTGGGGGTAGCTTCAGTGAAACCCAGAGCCTTTCTAGCAAAATCCAGAGCATGCTTAGTGAAGCACAAGGGTGTCAGCTAAATCAGAGAATGTGCCCCCACCTAGCTTCATAGTCACCTGATGTAATTGTGGTGGTAATCATAAATCTAAAAGAGAAAAGTGCTTAGCTTTCAGTCAGCAGTGCCACAAATGTTAGTGGAATCATTTCAAAAGGTTCTGTAAATCAAAAGAGGCTCATTCTTTCATTAAAAACCAGCATTCAAAGAGGCAAGTTGATCGATTAGAAAGCTGTGACCCTTCTTTTTATGTTGATATTGTGTCTGTGCTTGGTGAAACAGTCAGTACAATAGATTTGTGGGCAAAGAAGGAAGTATTTTGTATTGTTTGGATTAATTGAGTCCAGTAGAGCTCAAAGTTGTTACTGGTTTAAAGTGCGATGTTATATCAGCAGAAATGTTTGCTGTTGGTTCGAGAATGGCCTACTTCCTGACATAACGTCCAATACTGTCATTACTAAGTTGAAGAGACATTTTTCTGTCCATGGTAGTCCGCACAGAGTCATTTTTGACAATGGTGCACAGTTTACAAGTCAGCATTTCAAGAGATGTGCTGAAAACGTGGAACTTTGTTCATATTAAAAGTAGTCATGAATACCTGCAGTCAAATGGCTTGGTGGAACGTGCAGTTCAAAGTGCAAAACAGCTGTTAGAGAAATCAAAATGAGACAGTACCGATGTTTTTCTACATCTTCTGAATCTCAAACATTCCTTGCTATAATCATCTTGGTTCACCTGCCCAGAGACTTATGTCGAGACAAACCAGAACCACACTACCAATCGGTAGCAGTTCGTTGGTTCCATGTGCTAAGAACAACAAAGCAGTGAAAGCTCAACTCCTAAAAAAGCGTTTGTCCCAGAAGTCCAGCAGATATTCCTGTTCCTGGAATATCCCTGAGAGTCCTAAAGCAGAACATTCACCATTGACTGTACCTGTTGTTAAACCTAGTTCTAACTATTACATTACAAAATCAGGTTGTATTTCCAGATCTAGTTCCAGATACACGGCAACTTGGACATGAATGTTTTGTTGTTCATTATTGTCTGTATAATTTGCATGCCTGTCCAAATGCCATTCTCATTGCAAGACAGCTCAGTAAAGAGAGAAGATGTAGATCAGAGTGTGTGATATACCTTTAAGAAGCTTTCCTGTCAGCAGGCACGTGCATATAAGTACTGAGTTCATGCAAGCAAGAGTTCCATTTTGTAGTGAGCAGCCAGAGTGAGAGCATGCAAGTGTGTAGTAGTCAGTCAGTTCGTTTAAGTTTAATGTTCCTGCTATCTATCCTGATGTGTTTGTATGTAATTAAGTACTTAAACATTGAAGCCTCATAGTTTTATTCAGATATACAAGACGAGCGACACAATATCCTTCCATATCACTGTTACAGTATCCTTCACCTAAGGGATCTCCTGCCAAGCATAACCCAACATCCGGCCAGTGTACCAAAGCCTTCAGCTCTTAATGGCTCTGTATGCTCCCCACAGATGATGTAGGGCATAAAGGGGGACCTATGGATGCATATATTCAGTACTACTTTGCCACCAGTTCGAACACCGTTATTGTCTGTTGATCTGAACAGCCTTGTGCTGTGCTGGTTACCAAGCTGCTTTTTCAGATAAGTGCCTCTTTGGGGTTTCTTGTCTTCTTTTTTTTCTTGTTTGTTATTGTGTTTATGTCATCCATAAAGGGAAAATGTCAGTGTGTGAGGCAGATTCTCCATAAACACCATCATGACCAGTGTATTTTTTTGTTTGAGTGCTTCCCACTGTCATATGCAGTGTTTTTTCTGCCAGGAGTTTGTGCCTAAGACCCTTCATAGTTGCCTCTCCTGTTTGTCCATGTACCTGGGGAGCCAGTGTCTTAAGTTGTTAGCTCAGGGTGCTGTGGCAGAATCTTCCCATCCCGAGGGACAACCATCTGCCAAAAAAAGACCAAAAAAAGTCAGGCATGATCCGACTGCTATCCAGCCATCCATGGACGTCTCTCTACTGGCTGGTGAAAACCCTGAAGACTGTCTGTTGCTTGCTTCAGATTCATCTGCCCCAACTCTGGAGGCTGACTCAGAGTCTTGCAAATCCTCGGAGGATTTTCAAATGTCTGTACGTGACATTCAGGGGGAATCTCAGATGATAATATCTGAGAGACTGAGGGGATTCCTCAGATCTTAGTGAGGGAGGAGATTCCTATAACTGTTACTGAGTCACTTCAGGGGTCTGACCCTCTGAGAGTGTTTAGAGCAGACATCTCACAGAAAAAGAAACAGAAGACAAAACATATTTCCCCCTTTGTGAAGGATCCCCACCATGAATGGTAGGATTTCACTCAGGGTTTATTTAATGCTTTGATAGCCTTGAAGCCACCTCAAGGGGTATGTGTTCCTGCTCACCCTGGTCCTTCCACTCAAGAGACCTAGGGAATTGGATTCCTCAGATAAGGACCTGGACTCAGGGCAAGAAACCTTAGCCTGTTCTTCCTAAATCTCTGCTCTGTTGTACTGTGGTTCAGAGGAAGAGGATTCCTTAAGTCCAGACTCCCATTTGGGGATACCATAGCCTCTATTATGGACTGTTTTAAGTGGGATTGTTCTCAGGTCTCTGATATTCAAAAAAGGTACTATGAGCTCCTACAGATGTAATCACCTAAACTATTTGCTGTTTCTGCTGCCCATTTAGATATATTTTCTGCAGCTTATGTAGCCCCTGACTGTCAGCCTCCTGCACCAAAAAATCCCGATAGGTTCTACAGGGTCCCAGTGGAGTGCAAATTTCTTTATAAATGCTCTTCTACTGACACTTCTGTGATGCCAGTCTCTTTTGACAAACCATCCAAGTTGTTGCCCTGTACCAGGCTGTTTCCTTCTGACAAGGATAGTAGAGCCATGTAACGATTAGGCAAGAAAGCTTAAACTGCATCCAATTTGTCCTTTAGGCCATTAACTGTCAGACTAGTATAACCAGGTATATTTTGTCCCTTCTTTCTCAGGTTTCCAGGGTGGTTTCTGACTCTGAGGGGTTCTGCCCTTTCCTTGCTGGGCTTCCCTTTGCAAGTTGCTTGTCATTCAATCAAGAACAGCTACGATGCAGCTGATGTCCCTTCCAGGGCTGCTGCCTTTGATTCAGTCTTGAGGTGTTACTCTTGGCTTCATCTTCAGGCTTTGCCTGATGACATCAAAGACAAACCTTTGAACGCTACCTTGGATAACAAAAGTAATTTTGGAACTGCTACTGCTAACCCTTTCAAGTTCCTCCAAGGTAAGGGCAAAGCTTTGCAGGAGATGAAACATTTTTGTTTCTCTTATTCTTAAATTTCTTGGGAACTATCTTTCCAAGTTTGCCTTTGTTCGTAGGCAGTCTTGCCCTCCTCCTAAGAGTAAGGGTTCTAGATATGTTCCTCCTACTAAGTCTATTCAGACTTCTTCCTCGCAGAACCCTTCCGTTCAGGAAAAAGCTGGAGCTGTTTGATTGGTTTGCTTCCCCCTCCCCTCAGTCAAGTTCCTTTGTCTCTTCACCTCTCTCGGTCTCTTCCAAATGGGCTATGAATCACCTCAGATTCTTCAGTTCTGTCCATTATCTGTCAAAGATATCTTATGGTTTGGAAGTCCCTTTCTCTCTTTTCAGGCATTCCTCAACTTCTCCATGAAGAGTTTTCTCATTTCCCAAAGGTTCTTCAATCGCTTTTGAAAGAGTGCACCATTCAAGTCATGCCTTCCACCCAGCTGGGGAAGGGATTGTATTGCAGAATATTTTTGGTTCCACGAAAGGAAGGGAACATGAAGACCTGTTCTGGATCTTTCCCTGCTCAACATTACTTTCCCTGTTCAACACTTCTCAAAATTCTTTACTTTTGGATGTTATTCTTTCAGACTTTGTTCTTCTTCTATTTCCCTTTCGGCCCAGACAGCAGTGATTTCCCTTTCTCTCTCCTTTGGCCAAGGGCGGTTACCACGTTAACTCATTGGATGGATTTTCTCACTCAAGACAAGGAATCTCTTGTCCATCCTCACCTGTCTCCTCTTCAGCTGACACTGTGTGTGATATAGTTTTGATCCCTTTTGGAGACCTCTTTTTTGAGGACGTGCTCCGGATTCTGCAGGAGGTCAGGAAAACTACAACTAAATAATCCTTTGTGTCCAAATAGAAAAGATGTTCTGTCTGGTGTGTGTCTGTCCATTAGGATCTCCTATATGTAGGGGTTCCTGTGGTTCTCTTTTATTTGTATGATCTGCTCCATACTGGGTTGACATATTCTTCAGTTAAAGCTCACCTGTCAGCAATTTCTGCTTGTCTGCTCTTGAGTGCTCCTCTGGCTTCTGGATTTGAGGTGAAGCAGTTCCATAGAGGCATCCTTCTTATCAGGTGTCCCAGGAAGACTATCCCACCTTCTTGGGGCCTCAGTTTTGTACTTGATAAAATGACCCAGGCTTCTTTTGAGCCTGCTACTTCAGTTTCCTTGCAACGTTGTACTTGGAAGACTGTTCTGCTTTTGGCTGTTACTTCAGCCAAGGGAATGCCCGAATTTCAGGCTCTCATAACTATTCTTTTTAAGTTTGTCATACAGACAGGGTGTCTCTTCTTACTAATCTTTTTTATGCCCACTGTGTTCAGTGAGTTGTCCCTTAATCAGTCTATCTTCCTTCCTTTTTTGTGTTCTCTGCAGACTGCCATTGAACAGCCCCTTCATATCTTGGATCTGCGTAGGCAGCTCAGATATTTAGATACAAATGAAAATTTTCACAAATCTGAGCAGCTTTTTCTTTCTTTTCATCACAGGACTTTGGCTGTTTCTAATCAAACCGTCTCCTCCTTGTTTTCTATGGCATTTTCTTTTGTTGTCCTTTTCGTGACAAATGTCTTTCCTCCTCTGTAAAGGCACATTCTACTGGAGCAGTTTCCTCCTTTGGTGCCTTTTCAATGGTCTGGATACCAGTTTTATCATTGAGGCTGGTACCTGGTCCTCTTTTCATACTATCACTAAACATTACAAGTTGGATGTTGTTTTCAGGGCTAGAGCAGGCTTTACTAAGGCTATCCTGCATGAGTTTGTGGATGGTTCTTCTCTGCCTTCCTCCTCCCAGGCTTCCCGTTGAGCTCTTGTACTCCCCCTTAAGTGAAGAATACTGCAGCAGTGATATGGAAGGACATAGTACAGTGTATAAAATCTTACCATAGCAGTAGATGTCCTTTCAGTCCCTCCCTCCCTCCTTCTCCCTCTGTCCTGACACTTGCCCTGAGTTTTGGGTGCTTTCCTGGTGGGAGGGGCCTTGTACATAGCCTGCTCTAATCCTACCAATGTTTCTGGGTCTTTGAACCATTGCACAACTGCCCAAATTGGCTCTCTTGGGACCTTATTAGATGCTTTCTCCAAGTCTAAGAATGACCAGTTAGGTGCTTTCCTTATCTCTAACTTCTTCTCAATTATCTGTCTCACTTCTAACATTAGGTCTGTTGTTCTGCACCCTGATCTGATTTCAAACTGCTCATCCCCTGTCTTAAATTGTACTACTCTGCTTATTCATTTGTCTGTGACCCTCTCCAGAACATTCATGCAGCGTGACAGGAGTGTGATACCTTTGTACTGTCCATAGTTTTGAATGTCCACTTTGTTCTTCTACACTGACACTAGAATGCATATTCTTATGTCATCTAGGATACACCTTTCTCTCCATAACTGTCATGATCACCCTCTGGAGCCATTTCTTCGATAACTGCCCCAATATTTTGGTCATATCTGCTGTAACCTTATCTGAACCTGCTGCTTTCCATGGCTTCATTTTTCTTAGTGCTGGTTTTACTTCTTCTAGAGTGTACTACTCCTCCTCTTTCATTGTGAGATGTGTCTGGGGCATTACAGCTTCTGCAGTGTTTTGTTCAGTCAGAAGTTGCTGGTGTACTCCTTCCATTTGCCTCTGATGTCCTGTGGACTGGTGAGTAAGTTGTTGCTGATATCCTTTATGAAGGGTGTCTAATAGCTGTCTTCTTTATCTTTCTGTCTTTGCCTTGCAACCTGATAAGAGTTTATTTGTGCCATCTGCTGAGTCACTTTACAGAAACTGGTAGAGTGCCTCTGGGGCCTTGTCCTTTGTTACTGTAACTGCTCTCTTAGGATGGGTCTTTGTTAGCCAACTAATGTACTTTTGAAGGCTTTTGGCAGAGACACTAAAGGTGATTAAGTAAGCGATTCTAATGTTTCTCTGGTTGTGGTTCTTTTCTTATTTTGACTTTTGGTGTGGTTTAGTAGTGTTCCTTCTTAGCCTGATCTGTCTTTCCTGTCTCCCACTTTTTCCTGTCCTACTTCTTTCTTTTGATGACTCCCTTGACTTCTGCAGTCCACCACCAGCTTTCCTTATGTGTCTTATTTCCATACTTGGTTTGGCCGCATGTCTGTTCTATAGTTCTCACACATGTGGTCATTCTTCTTCTTTAACTTCTCCTATTTTCTGTTCTTCATGAGGTGCCAGAGTCCTAAGTATTTCTGTGAATTCCTGGTCCTTTCTCTCCAGTCAACTTCCAAGTCTTCAGCCTAGTCTCTGTTGACCTGAGAGCCTTCTCTGACCACTGCTTGCAGCTGATTGCGATAACCATTGGTTTATGCTGTGGACCAGCTGTTTCACTGGGGATGACTTTGCAATTGCTGATTCTACCCCACTGCACTTTCCTTACTAGGAGAAAGTCTACCTGAGTTGCATGTTTACCACTCTTGTACGTGATGCGACTGTTTCTGTTGATCCATGTGTTGGTCACAATCAAACCATTTGTTAGACAGAAGTCTAGAATGGCCTCTTTTATTATTGTTGCTTTACCCATCTGGACCAACACTGTCCTCATATCCTGTTCTGTCTATCCCAGTATGTGTATTCTAACCCCCCCCCCCATTATTGACACCGGTTTATGTTGTCCTTATCTTGTAATCATATGCTATACAATGGGACTTTTCTCGTTTTTTAATTTTTAAGGTTTTGTGCTAAGGTACCAGTTATTGAGCATGTATTTAATAAAATTCTGTTCAATTTTCACCCAGCAATTTAGTTTTGTAAAGTTTTATTTAGTATTATGCCTGCTTTCTTCTTTTGTTACATCTGTTCATTGCTTTGTAAAAGTACAAAATGTAGGCCTGGAATGCTGGCTAGTAGAATGCATGGTCTGCCTTCTCTTCAGTTAAACTAGTAAACCTGCTTCATTGCAAACAAAGACTATTCAGTATTCTGAGGCCTCATTTAGTTTACTGTCTGGCACGCAGAGCTTATACATAGGTGCTTCTACCACGCTATTGATCTGTGATGATTTTAAGAAGCCTTATCTATTCTTCTGGTAGTTTTTTAACCATTATGTTTTGTGTATAAATAACACAAGGTGGCTAAGTGGATAAGTTGAGACATTTATTTGTTTCCCTTATCCTTGAAGGACATGGATGCTAAACCAGGGGTGAATTTGCTGTTTCTCATCCAAGTTATGTTTGGAGAGAGTAAGAGAAGTACTTTGCTTTATGTGGAGTGACATCTGGCTCTGTAGAAGTGATGTTCCCTGTGATACATCCTTGTTGTTCCATGTTCTACTGATGTTGCAGAACAAATTGAGATCCCTAGAGTGTAATAGATCTGACATTAGAGGGTCAGATAAGGCTCTGTGCATAAGACATTGGTCGCCTCTTAGTAGCCTGTATGATACCAAGAAGAAGAACAAGGTTTTGAGATAGGCTGCATAATTTTTACGATTTAAGGCTTTGATTTTTTTAGTAAGAAAGTGTTGTGGTTTTTCCAGGTTTCCCAAGTGTTTGGACAGGTATATTTACCGAAAGGGTCATTATATTCAGTGACCGGTGTAATGAGTACAGTGGAATGTTTACTTCCCTAGATCTAGGTGCTATGCCTTTAGAAATGAGCTGTACTATGAAGAAGGGCTTATTTTACAGTACTGGATGCATGGTGTTCAAAAGGACGGTTTACTATTGACACAGGTTCCCAGATCCTTGATTACTAGATCAAATTACAGGGGGGTGTTGTCATGTGATAGTCGCTGTGAAGGTCATGCTTGCCTAAGGGTACTGTTGCACATTTCACTGCATTTAAATGTTAAGTTGTCAATCTCGCCTTCATTCTTGCGACTCGGCCTATACTAAAGCTCGAGAGCTATTTTTACCAGCTCGAGGCTAACCTATATCCCATAATGCTAGGCGCTAACTACCCAGATCTCGTTTGCCGCTTACAGCTGCGAGGTGCATTTCTTACCGGCTCTGCAGGTTGGATTTTATAATTCTTAAATTTCTCCTTTTTAGTCAGTTTTTCAGTTAGTTTTTTGTTAGCAACCATCCCATTAGCTTCTCTTCTTAGCTAAACTTCCTTCCGTTCCCCCTTAATCCCTTAATTCCTAATCCCCTTGTTTGGTTAAAAGGTTAGGCCTTTGGGCCCATTCCCCTTTTCTTTAAATTGTCAGGTTAAATTGTTGTGTGACTGGCTTAGTTTGTTTTAAGGGGTGTCTGTGTGTGTGTGTGTGTGTGTGTGTGTGTGTGTGTGTGTGTGTGTGTGTGTGTGTGTGTGTGTGTGTGTGCATATTTTTTGTCCTTTTTTAGGATGTCTAAAGACACCAGGGTCTCGGGCTTCAAGAAGTGTGACTCGTGCTGTCAGAAAATGTCGCTGACAGACGGTCACACTTCTTGTGTTTATTGCCTGGGCCCTCTGCACCTGCAGGACTCTTGTTCTGTCTGTCATACGTTCAGTCCAAGAGTCCTGCAGGAACGCAGAAATACGTTAATTTTGAGGGGCTTATTAAAGCCTGAAGGTTCCCCGGCCAAGTCATCGTCGGGGAAGCCTTCGAAGCCATCTAAGCCATCGGCTCCGTGTTCAGAGCCTTCGACTGGGGGTGCTCTGACTGCTTCTACATTGGCTCCGGCTGGAGCCGATGTTTCCAAGACACAGTCTTCTTCATCGGCTCCGGCTGGAGTCGACGTTTCTCAAACTCAGTCTTCTACATCGGCTCGAACCGGAGCCAATGTTTCTAGGACGCAGTCGATGCCGATAGTTGTGTCGGTGCCATCTGCCAGCCGTAAATGGTCCAGGTCTCCGTCCTTGGAATCTGTTCACTCGGCTCCGAGGTCTCCCTTACTCTCGGAGCGGAGCCATCGAACCCATTCCTCTAGGTCCTCCAGGCTCTCGGACCATAGGGTGGTTAGTAGACTTCTTAAGTCTCAGGCACTAGCCCAGATGCTCCATAGCCCTTCTCAACAGACAGTGGCTATTCCCACCCCATCTTCGATTCCTCCTCCGACTCTTCCTCTGAGTTCGGAGCCGGAGCTTGTGGGAGCAGTGGCCGTCGACACGTCGGAGCCGAGACCTCACCTTTCGGCTTTGTCATTGGCTCCGGTCTCTTCCATGGTCCCATCCTTGGAGGGATCCGGGTGCATGGACTTCCTCGTCGGCTCCGAGGGGGCGAGTGGCATCAGACCCTTGTCCGACCCCATTCTCCCTCTCGGAGCTTCGGCGCTGGTAAGTTCGGCCCCGACATCGGCTTCGGAGCCGTCCCTCTCGGTGCCGGGAGGGGTCCTTATCTCTTCGGAGTGGGGACCTTCTACCCTGCCTGATAGGGGCACCTTCGAAGTCATGAGGAGCGTGCTGGCCCCTGTGCCTGCTCCACGGACGGCTCCCTCAGCTCCTCCCTCTGTAGTGCCTGCTGCGGTCTCTACCCACCCTCTCATTCCTGACCATAGAGATCCAACGCCTCAGGTTTCCCCATTGGGAATATCCTCCTCTTCCGTGGTTTCCCCTGATCTGTCAGTGGAACCCCCTCGGAAAAGGAAATGTAAGAGGAAACGTGGACTCCCCTGAGTCCATTACATCGGATACCGACTTGGATGAGTTGGAAGGGTTCCCACGGTCCCCCTCTGAGGATGTCTCCTTTTCAGACATCCTTGAGATCCTTAAGCAGAGGGGGAACTGGTCTACCCTTAATACTTCCGAGGACGAGTCGGTTTACCTAGAGGCGTTTGGCTCTCGCCCTTCCACCTCCTGGGTGTCTCCGCCCTTTGACCCCCTCATGGAAGTGGTGGCGCGGAAGGCGTGGACGGCCCCTGATACGATGGAACCTACCCCACGGAGGCCTTCAAAATTCATAACAGCTCCTTCGGACAAACAGTTTTTAGCCAAGGGTGTCCCGGTTGATGCCATGGTGGTGGCTGCAGCCACTAAGAAGGAACTGGCTGATCCTTCAGTACCTGTCCATCCTCCTAACAAGGAGTCTAGGACTATGGATAGGTACGGCAAGCGGATGTTTTCTTCAGCGACCTTTGTCATGCGGTCGCTGAATTATCTGTGCCACTTCACCCGCCTTCAAAGAGACATGCTCAAAGAAGTGGATGAGGTCCTACAGGATCCAACAGCTGCGGGGTCTCAGGACAAAATCAACTCCCAGCTGGCAACCCTGAATTCCATTGTCAACTCCTCCATGCAGCTTATTTCCTATGCGGCCGATGGGGCGAGTAGGGCTGCAGGCACATGCGTGGCCTTACGGCGTCATGCCTGGATGTGGCTTTGTAACTTTGCAGACCCCTTTAAGGCGTCCTTCACTACCTCCCCCTTTGACGGTTCAGCTTTGTTTGAACCTCCGATGAAGGATACTTTGACCCGATGCAAGCAAGAAGGCAAGACTCTCTCTGCCATGGGAGTCCGTTTTTCCACCCCGGCTAGACCATATCCTAAAGGTCAGAAGAGTGGGAAGATGGGGTTCCGTAAACCACAAGAAGTCGTGCCTAACACAAGAGGCCAGTTCCCCTCTAGAGGCGGGGGGGGGGGACAATAATAGACGCTGCCCTAGGGGCAGAGGAGGTCCGCAAAATCAGGGTAGCAGAGAGTAGTCTCCTGACAAACCCTTCCAGCATCCCTGAGAAGCTGCCCGACTGTCCGCCTTCGGAGGCAGTTGGGGGAAGGTTATCACTGTACCCAGAAGCCTGGCTTTCACTCACCCAAGATAAATGGGTACAGTCGATTATATCCGAGGGTTACAAAATTCCTTTTATCCACACCCCAACTCAGCCAAAAGGACCCCTCCCAGACGTTCCACCCAGTCTAAGGGAACAAGCAGTACTAGAAATATCAAAACTGCTAACAAAAAGAGCCATCCAGCCAGTCCCAGCAGACCAACAAGGATCTGGAATCTACTCCAAGTTATTTTTGGTACCAAAAAAGACAGGGGACTGGAGACCAATATTGGATCTCAGCAGACTAAACAAGTCTGTAAGAAGAACGAAGTTCTGGATGGTCATGCTACAGTCCATTCTACCCTTTCTGGGTCAGGATGATTGGATGTGCTCAGTAGACCTTCAGGATGCGTACTACCACATCAAGATGCACAGGCGCTCCAGGAGGTTTCTCCGCTTCCGGCTGGGAGCCAGTCACTATCAGTTCGGAGCCCTGCCCTTTGGTCTCACTACAGCCCCCCTGAGTGTTCACCAAATGCATGGCAGCGGTTACGGCTCATCTGAGGCGTCAAGGATTCCAGGTGTTTCCATACCTAGACGACTGGCTCCTCTCTGCCACCACCAGGCATCAGCTTTTCCTCTCCAGAGATTACAACATTCATACTTGCAAAGGGCTAGGTATCTCCATAAATTTTGAAAATTCTGCCTTGTCGCCTTGTCAGTCTATTACCTTCATAGGCGCCACCTTGGACACAGTCCGGCTCTCCGCAAAACTAACCGAGCAAAGAGTTCTAGATATTCGCAGGCATGTTCACATCCTCCTTCAGAACAACAAAATCCAGGCCAGGTTTGTCCTGAAGGTATTAGGTTTCATGGCGGCAGCCATTACTCTACTTCCCCTAGCTCGTTTTCATATGCGGATCCTTCAGTGGATGCTTTTTTCCCAGTGGTCCTTTCAACAGCTTCCAATGTCACACAACATCTTAATAACCCTGTTTTGCAAGAAACACCTTTCTTGGTGGATGGTCTCCCTTCAAGTCCTTCAGGGCAGACCATTTGTTCCTTCTCCCCCGTTCACCATGGTGACAACGGATGCCTCCCTGATCGGGTGGGGGGGGGCATTTTCAGGGCAGGACAGTCCAGGGCACATGGCAACCTTTCGAGTGCCACCTGCACATAAATGTCTTGGAGATGAGAGCAGTACTTTTAGCGTGCAAGCCCTTCAGGACTCTCTTCCCATCGGGACTATTGCAGTTCAGACGGACAATATGTCCGTAGTGCGGAACCAAGTCCTATCCCTTATGTCGATAGGCACTCAGACTTTGGCAGTGGGCGATCTCCTCTCAGCGGTTTCTGATAGCAACGCACATCCCTAGGAAGTCCAATATCATAGCGGACAGGTTGAGCAGAGCCATTCTCATGCCACACGAGTGGTCTCTCAAACAAGCAGTAGAGGAAGAAATGTTTCAGAAATGGGGTCGACCTTGCTGCGATCTTTTCGCAACACCTCAAAACAGCAAGTGCCACGACTTCTTCACTCTCTTCCCTCTTCCCGGCCACCCCCCCAGAGACGCTCTAGTCCACGATTGGCCCCGGGGACTTCTGTATGCCTTTCCATTAATCACTCAATTGATTCAGAAAGCTACTGCCTTGAGAGCCTCCATGATCCTCATTGCTCCTTACTGGCCTCGACAGATATCGTTTCCGTTCCTGCATCGTTACCTCTTGGGGCAGCCCTGGCATCTGGACCCAGTGCCAGATCTCTTGACCCATCAGTCGGGACAGCTGCACCGCTCCCTCCAATCTCTCAACCTCACAGCTTGGTTGCTCCAATTCCAACCCTAGCCAGGCTTCCCCTTATTTCCCATTCTGTGCGTGACATACTTATAGCTTCCCTAAAGTCATCTACCAGAAGGATTTATGCCAGCAAGTGGAAGCGCTTTTCCTTCTGGGCAGGAGCTAGAAATATGGATCCTTTTACTGCCCCTATCCAATCAGTCCTAGACTTCCTAGCCGAACTGTTTCACTCAGGATCTTCTTCCTCCACTATCAGAGTACAGTTAGCGGCTATTTCGAACTTTCATGTAGGCTTTTCGGACTCCAGTATCATGTCCCATAAGCTTTGTAAAACCTTTCTTAAAGGTATCTTTTTGCTTAAGCCCCCAATCAGAGACCCCACTGCAGTGGGACTTAAATTTGGTTCTAACGTCCTTGATTCTTCCCCCCTTTGAACCTGCGGCTTCCTGCTCCTTGAAATTGCTCTCTTGGAAGACTCTTTTTCTAGTCGCCATAGCATCTGCGAGAAGAGTATCAGAACTTCATGCCCTTTGCATTCGTCCACTTTATCTAGTTTTCCATAAAGACAGAGTGTCCCTCAGGACTTACCCGTCCTTTTTACCCAAGGTTTCTTCTGAGGCAAATCTAAACCAGACTATCGATCTCCCAGTTTGATTCTCCAACTACTCCAACAGAGCGGAACAAAAGCTGCATTTTCTGGACGTTCATCGTCAGCTCCGTTACTATCTGGATAGAACCAAGCAAGCTAGGAAATCTGAGCAGCTCTTCCTATCTTATGCGGCAGGCAAGAAAGGCCTTTCAGTTTCCAAAGTAACCCTTTCTAGATGGCTGGCCTCTGTGATTACTTTCATCTATGACCTCAGACGCCAAAAGCTACCGTCAAGGCCCAGGGCTCACTCAACTAGAGCATTAGCCATGTCAATAGCTTTTCAGGCTAGATTACCAATAGATTCCATTTGTGTGGCAGCCACATGGGCCTCTCCTCATACCTTTATCTCTCATTACAAATTAGACATGGCCTCCTGAAGCCGGGCTAATTTTGGTTCCACCATTCTCAAGAGTCTGTTCCGATGAGCCACCCAGGGTGAAGGTGCTAGGGACACGGTCCCATCCAGCAAGAATGAAGGCGAGATTGACAACTTAACATTGAGAAGTTATGTACCTACCATAAAGTTCCATGGTAGTTGTCGTCTTCTCGCCTTCTTTCTTGTGTCCCACCCCCCATCCCCCTAGCCTGGACAGACCTAAGGATCCTTGGGGATCTTCTTTCTGCCTCAGTATTAGCCCCCTTGGCTATCCTTACTGGTAGCTATAGGTCTAGGTGACTTACAAGTGAGGTTTCCTCTTCTCCTTATTTTGGAGATCAGAACTGCTATGGTTTCAGCTATCAAACAAGATCTGGGTAGTTAGCACCTAGCATTATGGGATATAGGGTAGACTCGAGCCGGTAAAAATAGCTCTCGAGCTTTAGTATAGGCCGAGTCAGAGCCGAAGGTCGGCTCCAAACCCATCCAGCAAGAAAGAAGACGAGAAGAAGACAACTAACATGGAATGTTATGGTAGGTACATAACTTCTCATTTCAGTCCGTGATCTTGACACCAGGCATTCCTTTGGGAAGGTCTCTCCCTTTTTTAATTTCTCCAAGTCTTTTTGGTTTCTAATACCATGATGGGAATGGACCCCATTCCAAAGTCAAAGTACGATTAAAGTTCATGAAATTAGTATTGTTTCAGTCTTTGATGTCAGCCAGAAGTGCTCTTCGCAGCACCTGCAGTGTGCCCAGTAATGACGACTCCTGCAATTCGTACTGGGCTATAGGTATTTGTAACATATCTAAATAAGATTGTAAATTCTTTTTTTATAAGACCCGTTGTTCCTACTATTATTGGAACTGCCTAAATATCTTTCTTCCACATTGCTCTTGTTTCTGCCTGCAAATCCTGATATTTTCTGATTTTGTCTCTCTCTCTCTCTCTCTTTGTATGCAAGACACTGTAGTCACTGGGTGTGGCAATTTCAATGATAAATGCTGCTTTTGTCTTCTTTTCATGGACCACTAACTATTATATGGTTTTCTAGCATCTATCTTTTGAACTGTTAGTAATGGGTGATCCCATGTGATGTAAATTTCATCATTTTTGTATGGTATTCTGTGGTTCATGTTTCCAGTGTTTTTCAGCCACTTCAATACCATAATGTTTGCACAATCCTCAGTTGAACAATCTTGCCACGTTATTATGCCTTTCAGTATACAGTCCTTCTGCCATCAGTATGTCACAACCAGCAACATGGTGTGCAACTGTTTCCAATTCTGTTTTATAAAACCTACGTTTGTTTGTTTTTCCCACATGTTCAATGGACTTTGTAAACCAACGTGTACGTAGCCCACTATCTTGGGCCACCAATGTTAAACTTTCATCTCTTGGTGTGAATTTGCCTCTCCTTAATCCCGTTAGAAGATGTTTGTGTCCTCTGAAATTTATGGTGGCATCAGTTTTACAGTCATTTGCATATTTTGGTCCTCCACAAACCTTTAACATTTGCATTGACCTACAAAAATTGAATCCTGAAGAGGAGTGACCCAAGGACTGAAGCTTGGGATACACTGCTAGTAATAGGTCTTTTGGAGGGAGGTACAGCCACTCACCCTAATTTCCTGAGTGATGTTTGTGAGCTATCCAGTAAGTTATGTAAGGATTTATATTTTACTGGGAGAGTTTATCTACTGTACCCAAGTGTGAGATGGTATTGAATGTCTTGGTGAGGTTTAGATATGCCGTGTGAACATATGTGCTCTTATCCATTGTCTCCGTAACCTTCATGAAGAAATTAACCAGGTTAAATAGGCAGGATCTGCCCTTGACAAATCTGAACTGGACTGGGTTGAATGTTTGTAGGTTACCTATATCATTATGTATTAATTCCATAACAATCCTTTCCATAGCCTTAGCGATAAGGCTAGTCAGGGTTATGAGTCTGTAATTTCATCACTCCACTGACCCCTCACTTTTGGGCAAGGGGTTGACTGTTGCTGTACTCCATTCAGTTGGCACAAAGCCTATTTGGAGGCTGATATTGAATAGACT
The DNA here is from genome assembly GCF_019279795.1 of Protopterus annectens. Classification (NCBI taxonomy): domain Eukaryota; kingdom Metazoa; phylum Chordata; order Ceratodontiformes; family Protopteridae; genus Protopterus; species Protopterus annectens. The sequence goes on along the minus strand of NC_056732.1, from coordinate 609,227,715 downwards.
CTGTAAAGGATCTGACAAGTCCTGTTTCTGGCTTCTGGCCACATGCAAGTAGTGTTCCTGGCCTTGGATAGTGCCGTAAGGACTTGTTCTTGGGAAGTTTGAGGGGGGGTATAGATACGGGTAGGTGATCTGAGAACATAGGAAGGGAGAGAGAGGGCTGAAGTTAGAGGTAAATTTGCCTACAAATGGATTGGCTATGTCCTTTGTGTTGGAGTATGTGGTGTAATTTACTGCTAGTTTCGTACAGTTCTGGTCTTTCTTTCTCAGCTTTGTAACATAGTTAAAGAAGGCGTTGTGGTTATATTTCACCTGGGTGGCTATTTTTACATTATATCTAGCCTTTGTTGATTTAATCATGGCCCAACATTCCCTGTTTGGCTTAGTAAGAGTGTTTTAGCATCTGGAGAGAGAAGTTTATTTTTGCTTGCAGTGAGTTTTTTTTCCCTTTTATTGTAGAGTCTATTTATATTGGAGTTCTACCATTGCGGTTTATTCCTAAGTTTTACATTGTATTTGCTTCAGAGGGGAGGCAGATGCATCTGTGCAGCTATTTACATGTGCATCGAATTTAGTGGCAAAGGTTTCCATATATGGAGTGGAGCGGATTTTGAATTTGCTCAGGTCATCACTCAATTTTAGTAAACCGCGGTAGCTTTGTTGCCTTACAGCAAAAGGTTCTCCCGTTCGATTCTTGGCTGGAGTGCCTTCTGTGTGGAGTCTGCATGTCCTCCCCGTGGTCCAGTGGCATTCAAAAGACATGCATGAATGGGCGTGCCTTTGTTGAAGGATGGGCATCGGGCTGGCACCGTAAAAATCTACTGCCAATTATTAGCGGACTGGAGTTCCGCTGTGGCGACCCCTAACCGGGGAAAGCCGAAAAAAGAAGAAGCCTTAGTATAATCTCTGAATACTGAGGTGTTGAAAGATGCTTCTTGCTTCATTCTTTCAATGAATGTGACAGATTTGTGGTTCGATCTGACTAGGAAGGAAGTGACAATTGGTGGGGAGCAAAACTGTCCTGCATTTGTAAGTACTAAATGCAGAATTTTTATCACCCGTGGTTGGTGTGTGGATTGATTGGTCCAAAGGGTTTGTACTGATGAAGCCCACTCTAGAGCATCTATGTTGTATCCTGTGGTCATCACTAAAGTCACAGGTCCCAGAAAGTAAATTTGCCTCTACAACTATATTAAACTTTAAGGTCTGTCATTTCCAGTTGCACAACCGATTAATTATCTGTTCAAAAATACGTTTGTTTCTGCAAAAGTTAAAAAATATATATTTTCCTCCTTCAAGTACCCTTGTAGAATTTGTTTTGTTTTACTTGCATTTTCTGTCTCTTTGACATGTTACACACAGTCTGTGATTCCAGACCAAAAATGAACAAGATAACTGCAGCTTATTTGCTTTACAGACCCTAAAATACACGAGTTATCTTCTGGCTAGTCTATGACTGTTGCACCAGTAAACTTTTAGAACTGCAAATACAAGGTGAGGAACTCTGGGCTGTATGGGCTAAACCATTTAAAAATCAGGTTAAGCTAAGGAAAACTGGGAATTGAACAGGGGTCTGTAAATAAGATTAAAAAACCATGAAGTATCCAAGAAAACAGCTTGGGAGTTATGGCCTTTGCTCGTACTTTTTGGCTATACATTAGGCTCATCGGATGTACAGCTAATTTTACTCATCCATTTTGTGAGAGATGCTGTTACTAAAGGCATACCTTTCAAGCTCATCTTCGTTTTAATAGCTGTATATTCTGAACTGATTATGCATCACAGATTGGATGCTGAGTGTTTTTCTTTTGAAACCAGTATTAAATGTTTTTAAAAGTAATAGTACTTACCTTACTTAAGGAATGGAGATCATAATGAATTAAGTAGTTAATTTGTAGGTGTTATTGTGCTTGGATTAATTTTTTTAACTTGCACAGCAAGGTGGAATTATTTTTTATTTTCATTTTGATACAGACATCTTGGATATGGCCATGATTTTATTTAAGCTTATGAAATGCTGAGTTCTTGTTTGTATCTTTTTACATAGCCTTACCTTTTTATTTTCATTCTACTGTCCATGTGCATGGCTTTTAGGGTGCATATAGTTGACTGGACACATTGCATTGGAAATGTTTGCTGCATCCTGCCATCACAAACATTTTAACCATTTATGGTGTGAATTTACTTACTTAGGTGTGTATTTTTATTCTAGTACTAGAAGGTACTACAAATAAATTCTTCCACATAAACACTGATACCAAAGAACTCAGTCTTAAATTCTAAATATTCCGTGACTGATAACCATGTGGAAGATGCAATCATGATAAGTAATACTAATTTATTTACATGCATGGAAGATAGGCTCTTCTCGTGTATGTCTCCTTTATTAAGCTCAGTCTTAAATTTTAAATATTCTGTGACTGATAACCACGTGAAAGATACGCTCCAGATAAGTAATACTGATTTAATTGCATGCATGGAAGATAGGTTCTTCACGTGTATGTCTCCTTCATTAAGCAATACACAATTTCATTAGCCTGAGTTCTAGAAACAGGAGTCTTACTTGCTGTCATTGCTAAGACTATATTTAACTACTTCACTTTTAAAAGGAAGCAAATAAGCTGGCATAAATATGCGATGGGTAAGCAAAGATAGATGCAGAAGGATGGAACTTGGACATATGTTGCAAGAGTAGAGCATAGACATATGCTGTTGATGTGCACTCAGACAAATTGCACCAGACAATAAAAGTACAACACAGCATATCAAAGCAATTAAAAGTGCTTATCAAAACTGAGCAGACATGGAAATAAAAAGAGTAATTTAAGAAAATTGGAGTAGAATGGCTTAATACTCTCTATTTCTGTTAACACAGATGGTATATTTTACAAACTGTAAAACCATTTTGTCTCCCAAAAGCCCCAGAATTACCATGGTGTCTTGTATCCAGCAAATGTAATTAATTACTGTAGACATTTATTCCGGTTTCCAGCTTTGAGTTTTGCTTCTGGCTAAGGAGTTATACCTCAACAGACTATAAAAAATCTCAGTGCACAGCCTCTGCTGACAGCTTTGAGTTTTTATTAGTAATTACACAAATACTTCAGCTTCACTTAAATTGTTGGAATGCTCGGAGATAAAAAAAAAAAAATACACAAAAATTATTTATTAAAGCAAATCACTTTTGTACTTTAGTTTCATCATCATTTGCAGAGCATTTTGCCCTCTCTGAATTGTAAATTCAGTAACATTTAGTTGTTCATAACCAGTGTTCTGATGTTTGTTAATTCCGTGTGGTCATGGGACTACATAGAACTTTAATTAGAAGCGGGTATACTATACTGTAACCTAATGTGTGTGGTCACCATCAGAGGACAGGCAACCGTTTTATATTTCTTTATAACTGTGAATTTCAAGCAGTTAATTGGCAATATACTGACTAATAGAATGACCAGACTAGTTTAACTCATTACCCCAGCTCAGAGTCCATGCAGATCTTCCTCCATGACCACACCAGCGGCCAGACTATGTGGATTTTTCTGATTCGTGTTTGGGCTCTTATGACTTTTTTAATTTTCACTTAATTTTCAGTGGCATGTTGATTTGAATTTGGCTTTTTTGTGACACAGAGTTTGCTTACTGGAGGAACTGCCTTACTTCCTGCAGAAGGGAGTTTTTCATTCAGAAGTACACAAAACTAACTGCTTAATGTTGTTGAAGTTATTGTACATGATGTTTTCATTTTACATTTTAATTTTTTAAGGGGTGATCCAAATCTGTTAGCAGATTTGTGTATAACCTATTTTGATCATGGCTAAATGAAACTAATACATTCCCACTTCTTTGTGTTTCAGGGCTCATTCTGCATATGTAGCTTTGCAGTGAGCTGTCAGATTTATGTCAAGAAACACTTTGCATGATGATCAGAATTGTAAGCTGACTCACATAACGCTTACAGCTCAGTTTCTTTTAGTGATCTGGCTAAATAATGCTTTGAAGATTTCTTATTGCCCCTGTGGGTATTACATTGTGTCAGGTGGACATGTTTTTATAATGGTTATGAGCTAGCTAGATAAACCCCGTTTAATCCTAGTATACTTCTGCATAAGTACCAATCTGTTTGTACATAGCATTGTTTGTTGCAAGAAACAAATCGTTGAACAAAACATTATTTTTGATTTTTCTCACTTTTCATTATTTTTAATGACTGTTTCTGTAAATTACTTTAAAATCACACTATTGACCTTGCTGTTAACAGTAGTATTAGATGTTGCGTTTTCATATTTTTAAGTGGTGTGCAGTTAAATTGGTAATAGTCTTTAAACATTAAAGACAGAATATTTGAATATCATGACCTTTGGTTGAGCACTAAACATCTAAAAATGATGCATTTGAATGCCACTGGATGCTTGCCAAGCTGATTGATGCATGAAAGTGTCACAGATACATATCTAAAAACATTTGTTGCTGGTAGTTGTCAGTGATATGTACATTTACACACCACAATTGCCAAGCATCAGTACACAGCACAAGGTCACAGAAAGCAAAAAAAAAAAAAAACTGCACAGATGCAGAAGGCATGGAGCAACTTAGAGCTACTGATCTACTACACAGACAGCCAGTGAGCATGTATATGTGCCCAGAAAGCTGGTCAGCAATACCACCATGTTCTTACAATGACGCAAAAAAAACTCACCATGGACAAAGCTATATGTACTGTCTGGAACATTCAGGCAAAACACAGGATTACTAGTTATGTGTGAATAAATTATATAAAAAAATTACTAGAAGGTCAGTAATCATTCAATAGCAGGATGAGGAAAAACACTCCCGAAAAAACTGCACATCAGCATGCCCCAGATGCATCAGACACACTACTTGCTAGTAAGATAAATTCAATAAATGACTTAGCAAAGTGTTTCACCAGCAGGATAATCAAAAAATCCTAGTTAACACAGAGACAGAAGAAGACGACACCCAGTAGGATATGCCTGAAGCAAACCATCTTCTAAACTAGACAAAAGATACCGGTAACAAACAGGGAAACACCATTTGTGCTAGCTGATTTTAAAGCTGGTGCAGTACCCCCTCAAGTGTGGCACATTTGTTTTCAGGCTGCCTCAATTACTTAGCAAAAAATATTTTCATTATGATAGCTGCACAAAATCTTGATTTATTGCAACTTGTCTTGGGACTCTACATTTCCCACAAAGGCTGCATTCTGCAGACATTTGTACTCAGTGCCTTGCATGACACTGTAGGGATGGCGACCACACAATGCATTGTGCATTAGTATGCATCTGCCTAAGCAAAAAATTGGAAACAGCCTGTAAAGCTCTGCGGAACATGATTAGACATTGCTTACTGTATGGCACTCTCCCTCTGTCTCCACATCAGCTTTGAAAGAGGCAGCATGTAATTTGTCTATAAAGTATTTTGATGACCATTTTTTTGGGGTACAGCTGATATGGTGCTTATTACAGAAACTGTCTTGACCCACTGTATAACATGAATGTCATATTCTTTCTGCATATAAAAATGAATATATATGCAGCATTAGATTCTGCCAAGGATATCACCAGCCAGGCTAACTTTCATAGCTTCAGGCCACCTTCTACATCCCTTAATTGCAGTGAGACACAAGGAGAGCTGCATAAAAACAGTGGTTAAGGTGCCAAAAGCTGTAGAGATTTTTTGCCACCGAAGTGTGCTCCCAATATGGGCTATGTGGAACTGACAGTCGAATCCTTTAAGGCCAGGCAAATAAATACCCTACTGGGAAAACCTTCTGCTACATTATTTGCATAACACAAACTGTCTTTCGTTTGATTTTTACAGATTATTCTGGGACGTGTTATGTTTATCAACATTTCCTTGGAGAATGCTTGTGTAAAAAAACAGTGTAAAAATAATTTTTTATTACAGCGGCAAGATATTGTGCTTTTGGGGGCCATCACTGAAAATGTTACCTCAAAATGTTAAATTTTCTGTTACAAGATTTACCAACTCACCTTAGCTCTGCTTCCTGCCTTTCAGGCTCTTTTCCCAATCACCCATTGAACAGTTGTTGGTTTCCATGGTTGTACCCCACCCCACTCCCATCTGCAAGAAGAAAATGTATTGGGAGTCTTCAGGTGTTAGGCTATCTCCCTCATTGCCTCAGCTTCAGTGGGTGATTCTGCTGTGGCCAGACCTGGTTTCTTAGACTGCTCATTGTTGGTTCTTGATCCCTGTGCTGTAGCTAGCTTAGGACTGAGAGTCAGACATGTGTTCTGTGGCTGTTGGGTTGTCCTGTCCAGCCAAGGGAGAACCACTCTTGTAGGTCTCTGGAAGGGAGTAAATGATGTCTTACTGCATAGCTGAGGTGCCTGATTCTCAGGCTTGTGTCCTTGACATGGATCATTTTTTTTCCAGGGAATTTACCAGGAAAAGAAAACAAAAAGTTAAGAATGTGACTTCTCCTGTTTCTCTCACTTTAAAACTGGGAAGATTTGCTGGGTTTTGCTAAGTGGTAGCTTTTGTCCTTTAATGTTTTAAATCCTGTTACTTCACCTTTGCCTAATAGAAAAATAATACTCTTACTTTCTGACACTTTTTCCCAGTCAGAAGAGCAGGGACTGGAAGCGGAATGTTTTACTTGAGTAAATTCTCCTCCAGCTGAGATTATAAGTCTGAAAAAAGCAACCTTTTCCTGAAATCATAGCTAAAATGAAAGATTTGGTTCAGTTGGAATAAAATTAAAACTCTGTCTCCTAGCAGAAGTATTGTGATTTGCTGCAACTGGATTTTACTCATCCTGCAGTTTTAGGGTATGTTTTTCTTAACAGCTTGTGGTATGCCTATTAGTCCACTTCCTGCTCCCAAAAGTCTGATAAAATATTGAGTACCACAGACCCTTAAATGTCTAATCTCAAATCAGACCCTACAGATGTCCTTCCATATCACTGTTGCAGTATTCTTTACAGAATGGATCTCCTGCCAAGAACAGCCCAACGTCCAGACAGTATACCAAAGCCTTTTGAATTTATAGATATCGTATGTCACATTTATGCTCCCTGCACAATGCGTAGGGCATAAAGGTGACATATGAACATGCATACCTCAGAACTTCTTTGAAACACCATCATTGAATGTCGGTCTGAATGTTCCATTTTTTATGCTGGTTACCAAGCCATGTTTCAGATAAATGCCCCTTTGGGGTTTCTTCTTATCTCTTTTTTAATTTTATTTGTGTAAGTTTATCTGTCATGCAGAAAGGGCAAATGTTAGTTTGGGAGGCAGATTCCCCATAAAGATCATCATGAACAGTGTCTCTCTTGTTTGGGTGCTTTTCACAACCATGTGCAGTGTTTTATCTGCCAGGTGTTTATCTCTAAGACCCTGTGTAGTCATCTCTCCTCCTTATCTGTTTACCTAGAGAACCACCTTCTAAAATTGTTGGTGCAATGTGCTATGATGAAGTCTTCTCATTCCAAAGGTCAGCCGCCTGCCAAGAAAAAGGCCAAAAAACTAAGGTCTGATTTGGCTGCTGTCCAGCCTCCCCCATATGTCTCTTTTGAGGCTGATGAAAGCCCAGAGGATTGTCTGGTTGTTGCTTTGGATTCATCTGCCATGACCCTGTGAGAGGCCGGCATGGTTCTGACTTCTCACATGTCCTTAGAGGCTTCACAAACATCTGCTCCGGACGTCAAGGGGAACGTTGGCTGATTATATCTGAGGGACCGAAGGGGATACCGCAGATTCTACTTAGAAGATTCTTTGTACATTGGTTGAATGTTTGCAAAGATCCAAACCTCCTAGGGTTTTCGGGAAGATGTCCCTCAAAAGAAAGAAAAAAGCAAGCATATTTCCCCTTCTGTTAAAGATTCCAGTGTGACTGGCAAAATTTTACTTATGCATTGCTTAATGCTTTTATGGCATCCTCAAGGAGTGTCTGTGCCTGCTCTCCCTGGTCATCTACTCATCTTAAGAGGCCCAGAGAGCAGGAGTCCTCTGATGAGGATTTGGATTCTGAGGAAGAGTCTTTTGCATACACTTCAGATCCCTTCTCCTTTGGATTATGGGTCTGAGGAAGAAAATTCTATTAGCCCAGATTCTCCCTTAGAAGAACTCTCTTTTAGGACTCTATTTCTTGCGTAATGGAATATTTCAAATGGGCTCAGGTTCCTGATATTCAAAAGAAGAATTATGAACTCCTCCAGATGGAGTCTCCCAAACCCTTTGCTGTTCCTACAGTTTTGGCTACCCTGTTAGATACCTTTTCAGCAGCCTCTGTTGCCCTGATTCTCGGACTCCGGCCCCCAAGAAACATGACAGATTTTACGAGGTGATGTATGACATCCTGTAGATTCCAAAGGCTTTGGTATACTGGCTGGATGTTGGGCTGTCCTTGGCAGGAGATCCCTTCTGTAAAGAATAGTGCAACTGTGAAGAGAAGGATACTTACTGTTATGGTAAGATTTTGCACAACTGTACTTTATTTCCTTTCAAATCCATCTACTACTAAACATATTGTACATGCTAACCCAATTCCGTCTGAGAAATGTGTGAAAGCTGTTGATAGATTTGAAAAGAAAGTTTATTCTTTTGTAACTTTAACTTTCAGAATTCTGAGCTGCCCAGGACATGTTAAACATTTTACTGGTTTCTTTTGAGAACGTAAGAAAGGTGACTTTTGGCTGAGGTCCATAAAATATTTGATGAAAGAGGGAAATTGATTCAAGGGGTTACTCAAATTTTTTTCAAACCTTTTTTTTTTTTTTTTTTTTTTTTTAAGTTCAGTAAAAACTTTATAATTCAGGACACTTTTCGAGAAGCAAAATAAGCAGTCTCCGCATAGTTCAAAAAAACTGAATTTTAAAAAGCAGTGGCAAGGATTCTCAAAAGGAAAGAGGGGAGTCTTCCAGAGCCAAGGACAGTCCAGAAAGACAGAATAACTACTTGCCTAAACAAGCTTCTGCCCATCATCTTGCCAGTCATTTAAATCTATCCTGTAGGCCTTTATCTTACCCTGTGACATTAGATTCTTAGACAAATGAGTTCTGAGAATCATCCAACAGAGGGGTACAGAGCCCATGTTGTTTCAAGAGGTCATAGAAATAGTGCACTTAAATCTTTCTAGTGCCAAAGAAAGAGGGAACTTGGAGACAAGTCCTAGACCCCTCTTCTCAATTTCTGTGTCAAGGTCCCAAAGTTCAAAATGTTATTTATCCCTTCAAGCTTTATCACCACTCACCCCCTCAATTTCATGGTAACATTAATTTTTTTTAAAATGTATTTAACATTTGTTTATTGGGAAAGTCTGACTTGAAATGAAGCCCATTTTCAGCAGAGGCCCATGGAGAAATGCTGCAGATGCATGTCTTTGTAATGTGGAGGAAACCAGAGTACCAGAAAAAACCTACACCAACGCAGAGAGGACATGCAGACTTCACACAGAAGGCATTTCAGCCATGAATCAAACCAGAGGACCTTTTGCTGTTAGGCAACAATGGTACTGATGCACCACTGCGCTGTCCAGACATTAGAATTAAAACATGCTTATTGTCATACACCAGTCTGCAAAGAATACAGACGTCTCTTTAAGGTTTTCTGTATCTGGCTTATACTATCAATTCTCTGTCTTACACTGTGGTCTGTCTACTGCACCAAGGGTATTTATAAAGTACTTGGCTAAAGTAATTGTTTACTGCAGACTTCAATGCATTCACATTATTCCATACTTGATATCTTGTTATGTTGATGACTTTTTTTCCAGTTTCACTGATATTTTCAGAACTCCTTCTCAATCTGGGGTTTCAAGTAGGCTTACGGAATTCATATCTTATCCCTTTCTACATAATAGTTTTTCTGGGATGTCTTCTGGATACATCACTAAGAACGGCTTTTTTTCTGGACAAATGTGAACCATAAAAAGAAAAAAACTCCAAGCTTTTCCAACCATTCTTTGACATTGCCAGGGAATTTCTTAGGATTCCGGGTTTCACGGCTTCCTTGATTATAATTTCCTTGGCTAGGTGTGAGATCCCTACACTAGGCCAGTAGTCAAGGACCCTGAACTCTCACTGCTGACACTGGAGAGGGACTTTCACTTGGAATACAAATGGATACACTCAGTATTTCTAGATGCAGATCTGTCTGCATCAAGCACAATTTCCCTTAAGAGTACACAGGGAAAGCACTCAGCCTGGGGTCAGGGTTTCTATATCTGTCTCCCTCCAGGTCCCCAGTAAAGCTCCCCACTGCACTATAAAACCAGTGCTTAGTGTCCCTGCCCCAAGTCGCTGATACACACACTCTTTGAGATTTAATCTTCACACACACACACACACACACACACACACACACACACACACACACACACACGCCTGGGAAAGGCTAGCACAGATTACCCACTCTGCCAGCTTTGTCCAGACTATAAGGTAGTTTCACTGCCACCAGTCAGTTAGTATAAGGCTCTTAAAAGTGTACCCAGTTATATTGAGTGAAGTTAATATTAATACAAATAGCAATGTTGATGAAACAGCAAGGCTTTCAGGAGTGGCTAGAGTTATTAACAAGTAAATATGTGCAAATACTCTCAAATCTTAAATATTTTCTAGAAAGGACCAACCATAATGCAGAGTTAAAAAAATATTTAGTAATAAATAATAAAGTAACATGAAAATACTAGATATCTATTTACATTAAACACCAAAGTTTCAGTCACAGGGAATGTAAAAAAAAAAAAAAAAACACCAATAGAAAGTTTCACACAGTTGTAGAAAAACAGTACTTCTATTCTCACTATATTTTCCTGACTAACATAAAGAGAATTACTGTTCCCTAGTTATGTTACTTACAGAATAGAGCAAGCCAAGATAATTTGTGGGTGAGTGATTCTTGTTGTCAGATCCAAGACAGACTGCAGAATGCTTCTGAGACTTCAGCCTCCTCTAGTATTAAAACTTTATTTCTGTACAGAATAACATCACATACATCTGGTTTTCTTATTCTGTTTCCCGCACCATCCCCTGTCATTAGAAGTTAGCAGGGTTTAGCACCTATGTGCTACAATATACACAGATAGGGCTTTGCTCAGATGTAGTGCAGCTGCTGGAAGTCATAAACCCGAAAACCTTTTCACTGTTCCTACTGAAGCTGCAACCTATTGTGTAGTACAAATATTGCTTATCTGCCTCCCTTCAAAATTGTGGGATAACATCTTTATGACTTAACGCATAAAGTAATTTAATTTCAAGAATATTTTGCAAAGTCGGGTGTATTAAGATTAACCTCTTCACTTCCAGTATATGCTGTTACAATGTGTACATTTAAACAGTTACAGTAATGCATGTGCATCTCTTTTCCTTCCACCAGGGCACACTGTTGATACATTTACCACATCCAAACCTTACAGATACATTTTCAGCAGAAGCATCTGTACAAATCAGTTTGAAATGCAAATGACATATAATTATTTACAAAATTCCCACTAGCTATGCTGGCATATGTTACAAACCTCTTGCCCTGTTTCTCCTGGAATGGCTGGCAGTACAGTAGACTCCCTCTTATCCAGTCTTGCTGGGATCAGACCTTAGGCTGGATAAACAAATGTCTGGTTAATCTGAAAAAGCATATAAAATGATATTTACAGGTTATAAATCAACTAGAATAACAGGATTTGTGTTAGTATGCATTTTTCTGATGAATGTTGTTTTTCTTTCGGCTTTTCCCGGTTAGGGGTCGCCACAGCGGAACTCCGGTCCGCTAATGATTGGCAGTAGATTTTTACAGTGCCGAGGTGCCAGCTCGACGCCCAACCTTCAATGAAGGCACGCCCATTCTACCCATGTCTTTTGAACGCCACTCAACCGCAGGGACGACATGCAGACTCCCCACAGAAGGCGCTCCAGCCGAGAATCGAACTGGAGAACCTCTTGCTGTGAGGCAACAACGCCACCGCTGCACGTTATATGAAGTCTAAAACTCAAATGTCTGTCATTATTTAGCTCAGAGTAGGTAGAAGTGTTGATGTTCTTTGTGTTTCACTGTTGCAGTCATCATTTGTGGGTTATCCCTGCTGGGTAGCCTTCAGCAGGCGTGAATACCAGAGTAAAAGATTTCCCTCCTGCGTTGGCTGTTCAGAGACTGTGGCTGACATCAGGGCTATAAAGGGTGACAGCCGACGCCATTACATCAGTCTGTCTTGCCATGGAGCCTGAAGCAGGACCAGTTTTGCGAGTGTGTCGGTCGGCCATTGCCAGAATGAGGAAAACCGTCTAAAGCTAAGTACCCTGTTGGGGAACATTTTCTTGCTTTTAACCTATGTCAGAGAAAGTTAATAATTGTCACAGTTGTGGAAAGCAAATCCCACACTGAGACTTCCTTTCTGTCTGTATCACTTGTTTAGGCCCAGACCATGACGTCCCCAGCTGTTGGTTCTGTGACCTGTTTAATGCTAGAACCATACATAGAAGAGCTGAAATTGTAGCTAGGCATTTTATTGAGTCCTTTTCTCAATGCGAAATGGTGTTGGTCTCTCATCTGGTTACTGACTTACCTAGAAAAAAGAAAGAAAAAGATAGAGATAGACCTCTAAAAGTTAGGGTTCCTATTAAATGATTGAAGACGCATTCTTTTGAATGCATCTTGATGGAACTTGAAAGCACAAAAAGGCAAAATAGCGAAACGGCATATAAGCAAATTCTTTCCCTTACTTTGCTGTTTTTATGACTGTAGTGTGATCTTGGAGTTGGTATATTTAAGTAGGAGGTGTGTGTGGGGCATAGCCCCCTCACATTGGGGGTTTGGGAGGTGAAGCCCCCACTTTATGTAATGTTTTAAACATTGTTTTTGTTTGTTTTGTGGAACAGTGATTTTTTTTTTTCTCTTAGAAAATAATTGCTGTTCTAAGTGTTTGAGATTGTACGTTTTTGCTTACATGGGTTTGATAAATCATCATTCGCTTTTTTAAGCATTCGATGATTAAAACATAGACCCTAAAAGTTAGGCCTTCTGACGACTGTAGTCAAAAGTCTGGTATTTTTCCACTCAGTGCTACAACTGAACTCAGTGAGGTGCCTTCGCAGTCCCTGACGCCAGCTGAAGAACCATCGCAGGCCTCTACCGAGACCCATTTGGAGTCCGGTACACCGCCGGATCCACCTCCCTGTACCGGTATGTTGCCTCGTCCTCACGTGGGCATATCTGGAGCTGCTATGCAGGCACCGGCTTCTGCTGAGACTCTTCTGACTACTGAAGCCAGACTCAGACTGACGACAATACCCCCGGTTAAACTTAATTTGTATAAGACTACTGACCCATCCAGGCCCAAGCCTATGACTACCTCCAAAAAGCCCCCCCCCCCAAGGACCCAGCCACTGACCTACTCCTAGCCAGCCTGCTCCTCAGTCACAGCAACTGCTCAAAATGGCAGAAGACTTGATGACTCTAAGGGAAGCCACCCCCATCCTCCCACCCCAGCCAAAAGAAAAAGGGATGCCTCACGTGAGACCCTGTCTGACCAGGATTCAGAAGACTCTGCCCTTGATGAGTCAGACATGGAAGACCAGCCCTTAGCATTTGAGGACTCTGATGCTGATGACCCCATTCCTTCAACCTCCCCACCTGAGGACCTTTCCTTTGGGGAAACTTTAAAGAGAGCATTTTCAGTGGGAGGCCCAAGATTACCCTCAATCTAAGAAGAGACTGAGAGAATTCATTGACCTGCCCCAGCATAAAAATCTAGCCATTCTGCCTATCCTGGATGTAGTGGAGGATGTTTTCCTAGAATCTGCCCTTTCACCAGATTATCTCCCCCCCCCAGCACCCAGAAAACTAGACAGATACTATAGGGTGCAAGACACCCACAAATATTTTTTCAAGAATCCTACTGCAGACCCTGAAGTCATTACTCAAGGCCCTAAAGGAGCTAGGGCAAGCTCATCTTGAAACCCCATTCCAACTGACAAAGAAAGCAGAGCTTTAGACAGAATGGGAAAAAAGATATACACTTCAGCCTCTTTAGCTGTAAGAGCATTAAATTGTCAGTTCCATATGCTCAAATTCCAGCAACATATCCTTGAACTGATTAAATGAAGTTATCTTCCATTCCTGACAATAGTACTGCCAGAGAATTAACGGGCATCATACAGTCTAGTTCTCAGATAGCCAAGCACTCTTTACATTGTGGTTTTGATGCCTTAGAAGCATCTACCAGGGCTGCAGTAACAGGCTCAGTAATCAGAAGGTATGCCTGGTTAAGGGAGCAGCCTTTGCCTGATCAAGTCAAATCTAAGCCGCTAGACGCTACTTGGATAAAGACCAGTTGTTTGGCCCTAAACCGGAGGAGGAGGAGGACAAAGCCAAGTCCATGCAAATTGTCAAGGACTTCTTACAGGTGTGACCTCCCAGGTTCAGCAGAAACTTCCCCACAAAACCCTGGTCCTTTCCGTCACAGACAAAGCCAGTCCAGAGAAAGGGACACAGAGACAGAACCTCTAGGCATCAATTCCATAGCCAACAAAGACCCAGACAGTGGTCCACTGCCGCCCCTAGGCAAGGAAGTTCTAAACCAACCCCCTTCTCCAAGGACTCACAATAACTCTCTCCCCTCCCCTCTGTCCCTCCAATCACCAAACAGGCTAGGAGGAAGACTTTCCCTCTTCGTAAAACACTGGCAGGTCATCACCTCAGATCTGTGGGTCTTAAAATTATTACAAGTGGGTACAGATTCTATTTCAAAGAGAAACCAAAAAGGTCAGGTTGCCCAGATGTCCCTGCAAATCAGAGGACAGAAACTATTCACCAGATCAGAAAGCTTCTTGGCCAGGGTGCTTATTTAAGACTGTTCCTGGTCCCCAGAAAACAGTGCATCTGGCGCCCTATCCTAGACCCCTCCACCCTGAATCTATCCCTCCTGGTTCCAAAATTCAAGATGCTGGCTCTACAGAAACTACGACCTATGCTCCAACCACAAGCCTGGCTAGTGACCCTAGATCTGAAGGATGCCTTCATGCATATCCCTATCAGGCAGTCCTGCAGGAGTTACCTAAGGTTCAGAGAAGGGTCCCAACACTTTCAGTTCTCTGCTCTGCCCTTTGGCTTATCCACTGTTCCCAGAGTCTTTACCAAGTGCCTGGCTCCAGTCATTGCATTTTGCAGACAGAAGGGCATACACATTTATCCCTATCTCGACGACTGCCTCATTCAGGCAGAAACCAAGGAAAAACTTCTTCAGGCCCTCTCCTTTGTGCAAGCCCTATTAAGCTCTCTGAGATTCACCATAAACTGGGAAAAGTCCCATCTGTACCCACATGATGGATTACCTTCCTGGGCACCCTTCTAGACACCTCAGCACAAATAGGCCTTCCTACAGTCTTACTTCACCCAGCTGACACACACAAAACACACCTCACTGCCAGAAAAATCATGCAGGCCCTGTGATACATGGCCTCCTGTATCATGCTAGTCCCACTTGCCAGACTACACATGAGAAAATTGCAATGGTACCTAAGGAATCTCTGGTGCCAACACTCCCAGTCACTGAAGCACCTACTCCCCCCGATTCTTTGTCTGGGGAAGGGATTCCTTTGGTGGTTCGAGGCTTGCAACCTGAACAAGGGCCTCCCCATTGTCCTTCACCCACACGGCCAAACCATAACCACAGACACCTCAGACATTGCCTGGGGAACCCACAAAGGCACCGAGCGAACTTGGGCCTTTTGGGAACAGGAGGTTCAGGGTCTTCACATCAACTTGAAAGAAATGCTGGCAGTGTACAGAGCAATTCTAACCTTCCAAGAGCACCTGTCACCAGGAGTCCTTTTAGTCAAGACAGACAACACAACTGTTATGTGGTACATCAACAAGCAAGGGGCACCCATTCTTACCCCCTCTGTCACTTAGCTATGAAAATCTGGCAGTTAACCTCAAACCTGGGACTGCATCTGATAGGACAATACCTTCCAGAGAAACAAAACACCCTGGCAGACCAGTTAAGCAGACAACTCCTGGATCCCCACAAGTGGCAGTTGCACAGGACGACCTTCCTGCAGATCAGTCAACTCTCAAGGAAGCCAGACCAAGACCTTTTTGCAAGCTATCAGAACTGCCAGCTACCAAACCTTTGCTCAAGAGAGTTTTACCCAAAGGCTTGGAGGGTGGACACCCTCTCTTTTCATTGGGGCAGCCTGTTTGCATACACTCCCCCCCCCCACTCCCTCTGATACCCAGGGTACTGCTCAAGATCAGAGAGGAAGGACCAAGGGCTGTCCTAATTGCCCAGACTGGCCGAGGCGCATTGGTACCTCATGCTGCTCAGTCTGAGCAGGTACCCTCCCATCTTCCTTACCCCCCTCCATAGACCTTCTCACTCAAAAGGGAGGGAAGCTACTGCACCCAGGCCTGGCCACTCTCAAGTTAACCGCATAGTTGATTCCTCAAAGGCAGATAACACTGCAGCCCTCAGCAAGCAAGTATTAGGCATTATTAAGGAGGCCTGTAGACCTAGCACCAGAAAATCCTATTCGGCAGAATGGAAAAGGTTCACCTGCTGGTGCAGCAGCACAGGCACAGACAGCGTCTATGCCACTTTACCACTGATTCTGGACTACCTGGCAGAACTCCTATCAAAGGGGTTGTCCTACTCCTCTGTCAAGAATCATGCTGCATCTATCTCAGCCTATGTCCAGGCGGAGCAGCCCTTGTTCTCTAAGCACCTCTTAAAACAGTTCCTCAGAGTTGTAGCTCACATCAGACTGCCTAAAAGGCCACCTGCTCCAGCTTGGGATCTTAACTTTGTTTTGGAAAAGTTGACTCCGACCCCCTTTTGAACCAGCATCCTCAGCAGATCTCCGGTATCTCTCTAGGAAAACTGCTCTATTGCTAGCCATCACTTCTGCCAGGAGGGTATCTCGGCTCCAGGCCCTAATGGCCACTGAGCCCTTCATCATTTTCCACGCAGACAGGGTCTCTCTGAGAACCAACCCCACATTTATGCCTAAGGTGGTCTCTGAGGTTTCCCTCAAGCAGGCCATTTACCTGCCTACTTTTTTCCCAAAGCCTACCAATAAAGGAGAAAAAAATTCTGCATACCCTGAATGTACACAGACAGCTTAGATTTTACCTTCACAGGACCAAATTGGTTAGAAAAACTGACCAGCTCCTGGTTTCATTCGCCCCTGGGGCAGAGGGGAAACCCATTAGTAAGCAGACCATTACCAAATGGCTCTCTTATTGCATAGATTTTTGCTATTCCTTCCATGGAAAGAGTCCTCTTAAATTCATCAGATCTCACTCCACTAGAGCAGTCTCTACTTCCATGGCCTTCCTGAAAGGGATTCCTACCAAGGATATCCTAGAGGCTGCTACATGGACATCTATGCACACCTTCAGTAGTCACTACCAGCTGGCTACATTCCCCAAAACCAGGGCAGGATTTGCATCTGCAATCCTGCAGGGCATGCTAGCATCCGCATAACCTATATAACATGCCCTCCACCTTATTCCTCAGCTTTGGGAATCTTCCCACAAGTGATGACTGCAATAGTGAAACATGAAGAACATAGTACAGTTGTGTACACTTGCCATAAATGTAGATGTTCAAGTGTATTCACTGTTGCAGTCCTGTTTCCCTCCCACCTTCCCCCCCATTTTTTATATCTTCTTAGGGGCTCCTGACTATTGGGGGGGGGGCAAGAAAAACTGATGTAATGGCGTCGACTGTCACCTTTTATAGCCCTGACGACCTGACATCAGCGACAGTCTCTGAACAACCAACGCAGGAGGGAACTCCTTTACTCTGGTATTCAGGCTGGCTGAAGGCTACCCAGCAGGGATAACCCACAAATGATGACTGCAACAGTGAATACACTCCAACATTTAAATTTATGGTAAGTGTACACAACTGTACTTTCTTCACTGTTCTCTTTTGCTATGATTACAGCAGAAATTTTATGGCTGGTTAAAGAGAGGCCAGATAAGAGGGAATCTGCTGTGCCTCCTGTCGTTACACCAGGCTTTAAATGAGAAGAATTCAATGATACCTCAAGTAAGTTTGTTCTCAGCATCAACATCCTATATCTTTTCAGATTCCAGTGCTGGTGTTTGTAAGAAGGGAGTTTCTCTGGTAAGTGGACCACTTATCTCTCAGCCTAGGTCTCCCCTTCTCCCTTCCCCGTCCTTCTTAATCTATCTCAACAGATGCCTCAGACTGTCTTAGAGTGGGCGGGTGAAAATGCAAGATTTGTGAAACAAGCAGGAAAGACCAAGGGCACATAAATGTCAAAGAGCTGTTGACAGTAATCAATGCTCTAAAAGCCTTAAATCATCTCTGGTCGGCAGGAAAGTTATCACAGACAAAACTACAGTGACGTGGCACATAGACAAGGGAGCTCCATATTTTACCCCTTTGCAGACTTGCCTTGATTGCTTAGGAAGTATAAATTCATCTAATTTTGACTATTCATGCTTCATGCATTCTGTCAGAGGAAAACATTCTAGCTGACTAGCTGAGCAGGACCAGCACAGACCGTCACAAATAGAAATGCTGCCTGGGGGTCTTTAAGTAATTGCTCCAGCTGTGGGGAGCACTTTAAATAGATCTGTTTACCTCCATTCAAAACAAGCATTTAAAGGAATTCTTCTTCAGGATTCCTTGCCAGCAGGCCTGGAAGATACATGATTTCTCATCCCCATGATTGGTAATGATCTCTGCTTTTCCACCCTTTACACTGATATGCAGGATTCTTCTAAAGACCAAGAAAGACTCCCCAAAGATAGTGTTGGTGAGTCCCTTTTGGTCCGGCGACAGTGTTTCTACCTTTTTTCAAATTGACCAAGGGCAGTTAGAATAGGTTCCCCACACAAGACGGGGTTTGTTTGATTCACCCAAATCTAAAAACAATTCGTTTGACTGCTTGGGTGATGGTTTTGATATATTTTAGGCACCTTTTTCTGAGGATGTGCAGCAGGTACTAAAGGAGGCTAAGAAACGTGCTACTAGGAATTTATATATGCAAGTGGAAACTATTTTCTAGTTGGTACCATACTGTTGACTCAGACATTAAGGAGCAAATGACTGTGGTTCTAGAATATGTGTGAGTTGTTATCCTCTAGCCTTTCTTACTCCTCTTTTAAGATTAAGCTTTCAGATATTTTTGCTTGTTTACTCTTCAACCCCTCATTCTACTTGTCTTCTAGTCAGTTTTTGGAAGTAATTTTACATATCTGTCCATGTAGAAAATTTGTGTCTTCTCTTGAGATCTTATCTTTCTGTTTGAAAAGCTAACATTTCTTCCATTTGAACCAGCTTATCAGGTTAATTTGAGGTTATTGACTTGGAAAACTGTGTTATTGCTCTCAAATCAGATAGTTTCATGATGGTTGTCTCATTCTGTTTCTTTCTGCTTATTCCCAACATAACAAGTCATTTCATGCAGGGTCCAAGTTTACTCTACCAGGGTTTTGACTTCTTTCCTGGCTTTTTGTGAAGAGGTGGACTGTAAATGTTTTCTAGAAGCTGCAAATTGGTTCTCTGTATATACTTTCACAAAGCATTACAATGTGGACTCTTTTCCAAGGTAAAGAACAGGATTTTCTAGGACCATTCTCCAGGGTAGCCTTGATTCTTATATTTCCTTCTTCTCCGTACATAATTCTAAGCATTAGTAATCTACCTATAAAGCTTAGGCTACTGCAACAGTGATCTAATATTGAACATAGTACAGTTATGTAAGTAAACTTACTAGTAACAGTAAATGTTCTAATGTATCACTGTTGCAATAGCCAACCCCTCCCTCCCTCCATATCTCCCTTGTTCCAATTTAGGTATATTGTCAGGGCGTGGATGTGTAAATCCCTTGTGTGCATATATATATATATATATATATATATATATATGTATATGTATATATATGTGTGTGTGTATGTGTGTGCGTGCGTGCGTATATATATATATATATATATATATATATATATATGTACATATGTTTATATGTTTGTTTCTGTTTTCCTTGTGTTTTGTTTGAGCCTTCTAGCCTGAATTCTAGAAGCAAGAAAGCTCTGAATCTTTTGGTGCCCTAACGACATGTACATACGGCACACCTGAAGGCCCACAGTAGTTAGTGTGTGTGTGTGTGTGGTGCCTGAAGGTTTGAAAGCTGTTCATTTGGTCTTAGCCTTTTCAGGATATAACCCATAAAGCTTATGCTACTGCTACAGCGATCCATTACAACACCTACTCTTTTGATAAATTTACTCTACACAACTGTACTTTCAGTGGCATTCTTCGTTGCAGGCAACCTTTAGAGATCTCACAGACCTGCTGTCCAAAGTAACTAAGGCTGCTGTTAAATTTGTTGACCAATATTATGTCATAGGAAGGCAGAAGAAATATACATCATTAACAGGTGATACCAGAAGGCTGCCAACATCTTTGCGGGCTATTTTTTTAGAACATATTTGAACTGAATGATCCTCATATTCCACTTACTCAAAATTAAGTTGAAGACACATCACTTGCTGCTCTGCTGCTGATAATTTAGAATGATCAGAACTATACACTTACACCTGATGTGAGGCAGTCCTGATGAAGCATAATGTAAGGCCGCTCTGACAAGGGAACGTAGCTTGATTGTCGTAATTGGCAGTCAAAGGGAATACTTTACATTGTGAAGTCTGTCGCCCATAATTACAAGATATAAAGCACAGACTTATGTGTAATGCATAAAGCATAAACCACAGTTACAGATATTCATAGGTTGTTATGAGGTAATAGACCATTTAAACCTTTTGAAGCTTAGACACGCAGTCCCATTGGTACACCCAACCAGTTACCTCCTCTGTCCATGAGGTATGGAGGGGTAGCCCTGGGACAGATTCTCAATGTCCCATTTATTCATGTAAGTTAGATGGGAAGATAGTAAGAGATGTGCTTTGATTTACAGAAGGTGGGAGATTGTTTTAGAGGTGGGTAGTTCTTTGGCTGAGATATCTGTTATAAAATAAAACAAGGAGCCGCACTACGTTGTGACCACCAACTTTTTACTGATGTTACCTCCTGGTACCTCGGCTTATGCCTTCAAGGGATAATTGAACATTAACAGTTTAAACATACCAACCATTTAAACATATAAACCACCAAATTTCCCCAGAAGAACAAAGTAAACAACAATATTTAACTCTGAATTTAAACCACAAGGATGCAATGTATCATAGTTAATAATACATCTCGATTCCATAGATTCCATAGACAGTAATTTTTGTTGGAAATATGTATGTTTAAACTGTTGGTATTATGTTTACACTGTTGCACTGGCACTTTAAAGAATTTAATGATGTAATGCCTGTAACTGGATGATTTTGTATAAATGAGCTGTGATAATGATGTTGAATTATCCCTTGAAGGCGTAAGCCGAGGTACCAGGAGGTAACATCAGTAAAAAGTTGGTGGTCACAACTTAGTGAGGCTCCTTGTTTTATTTTTTGAAATTTATAGTCATTGCCAGTATCTGAGATATCTGTTATGCCAACAGGTCCATTCTGTGTCGCAGTATAAATTTATATTTCTTAATCTTGTATTTGTGTTGCTACCAGCTTTGCATAAATGTAGTAGACCAAGCAAGATTGGGTCATTTACAGTTTTACAGGCCAGGTGTAGATGGTAATACATAGTAAAGTTTACATGTGAGCATTGCATTTCCCTGTAACACTTACATGCACACTAGCCGCAGACATCACACCATGTACCACCCCTTCTTTATCTGTGTCATATATATAACCAATGCATCCTGTTTATTCAGTCCATCCTTTCTAACATATGGGTTCTCGATCCCCTTACCTAACTTTTACCCATTGTTCCCTGCTCCTTCCTGTCCCAGATCTCATTTGCATCCTCTTGGAGTAGCAATGCGGATCTCTGCAGATAAGTGCTTTGCCTCTTGTTTGTTGTTAGAAATTAGGTGAAAAGGGGCGTGGCCAAGATGCCAGTCTGCACACCTCCAGGTTGGTGGAAAAGCACGAAGCATCAGAGACTATCCATGTGCAACTAACAGTGGGTAAAACTGCCTTCCAGTTTATAGCCTGCTACAGACCACCCTCCCAAACCCAGGAACCCCACTCGGCCTTCCTGAGAACACTGGAAAATATGAAGGTCTCTCCAAACACCATTATATTGGGCGACTTCAACTACCCAAACATAGACTTGGGAGCATTACTCTAGCTCAAACACCCTAGCCCAAAGGTTCCTAGAATTTATAAACTCAAATGCTATGGAACAACTTGTTACCACTCCCACAAGAGGGGAAAACATACTGGACCTGATCATCACCAACATGGGGACTCTATGCTCCAGACCAGAAGTGTATCCCTCACTGGTAAGATCAGACCATAAACTAATCTCACTGGATATTCACATCCGACCCCAGCCCCTGCCCAGAAAACCACAGTGAAAAACTTCTCTAAAGCAAATTTCACACTCCGCAAAACCGAGGTGGAATCCTTCAAAGCCCCTGGGCCTGTGGAAAATACGGCCCAGACCGCAGAATCCTTTATAAACGCATTCTATGAACACCTTCAGGAATGCATGGATCATGCGATCCCAAATAAAACCAAGACCCAATCCTCCAAAGGCAGACATCCTGTCTGGTGGACCCCAGCCATAAACAAACTATACAATAGAAGGAGGAAGCTACTAAATGATAGAGCAAAATCCCAAAAAGGGAAGGCATCACTGATCAGTATTAGCAAAAAACTACGGGCACTCATAAAATTGTCTAAGGCCAGCTTCGAGAGAAAAATTGCACAGGACACTAAGGATAATCACAAGGCTTTCTTTAGTTGTATTAGGAACCTGGGTGGTAATTCCCAGATATGCTCAGAATTAAGTCCAAAATGACAAAAAATACACCGAACCCACAGACATTGCCAACATCCTAGCTGACAGGTTCAGCGCAAAGTTCTCCCCCCCCTCCACACCAAAAGGGCAAATATCTAGCCCAGCAGAGTGCTGCCCCTGACATCTCAGATGCTCAGGTAAGAGCCGCCTCTCCAAAGCAAAAACACAGCATCAATGGGACCAGATGGTGTCCCGGGCTGCGTCCTACATGAACTCCAAGAAGAGCTAAACCCAAACATAAAACTACTGTTCAATCTCAGCCAATACTACAGGATATGTGCCCAAAGAGTGGCGTACAGCAACAGTGGTCCCTCTCCATAAAGGTGGTGCCTCAACGGATCCTGGAAACTATCACCCCATAAGCCTGACTAGCTTGGTCTGTAAAGCTATGGAAAGGATCATCATGGACCTCATAAATAAAGATATTGGGGACTTACAGACACTGGATCCTACCCAGTTCGGCTTTAAGGGCAGATCCTGCCTCTTAAACCTGGTCGATTTCTTTGAAACAGTCACCAAGGCCATTGACGAGGGGAAGGTGGTCCACACAGCCTACCTGGACCTCGCAAAAGTCTTCGATACAATACCCCACTCCGGCATTATAGATAAGCACACCAGCTTAAATATAAACACCTATGTCACTAGATGGATTGCAAACTGGCTCAAGGACAGAACCCACATGGTTAGAATTGCTGGAGCCATGTCAGACTCCAAACCAGTTACAAGTGGTGTCCCACAAGGCTCAGTCCTGGGACCTCTCTTGTTAGGTATATATTTCTCTGAGGTACAGGCCAACAGGGAAGGACTGTGGCTGACCAAGTTCGCAGATGACTGCAAACTGGGCACCATAATCGACTCTCCAGCCGACACAAGCATCCTCCAAAAAGGCCTCATAGAAACAGACGACTGGTGCCAGAGCCATGGCCTCAAGCTACATGCCAAAAAGTGTATAGTCATCCCCTTTGGCAAAAACAAAGTGCCCACAAATTACCACATAGGTGGTAATCCATTAAGTACAGAAGAAGTAATTAGGGACCTGGGGACCCAAGTTGATAGCAATCTCTCATTTGACAACCACGTGGCCAAAGTGGTTAGAAAAACATTTTATATAGCCCACCTAATCATGAAGGGATTCACATCTAGATCAGGGGAGGTCATCGTGCCTCTTTACTCATCCCTCATCAGGCCCATAATTGAGTACAATGCCCGTTTTGGGATGTACCTTACCAGACACCTGCAGCAACTGGAAAGACCCCAAAAGTACCTCACCAAGAGGATCAAAGGGCTCAAACAGATGCCATATGCTGCCCAGTTAAAGAAACTCCAGCTCTACTCAGTGGCATACCACCTGTTCAGAGGCAATCTGTGCCTGACGTATAAAGCCATGTCCAACCCGGAATTAATGGACATGCTGCACCTCAGAAAATCCAAATCCCATCGAGCTACGTGCTCGAGAGACTTGAACCTAAGCACTGAAATAAATAGGACATGCTGGAGGGACAGATTCATAACCCAGAGGCTCCCTTCACTCTGGAATAAAATCCCAGTCCAGGTTAGGCAGAGTCCCTCATTGACTCTCTTCAAGAGGAATCTTGATGAGTGGATGGGAGATCATAGGTTTACCCCGGGTATCACTACTGTGTCACTGTTAAGACAGAGGCACAGTATACTAACCTCGAAAAAGGGCATAGCAAAATAAATTTAAAATGGGTGGCCAAAGCCAAACACATTCTGGCTAGGCTTACAAATGCCCTAGGGCAGATAGCCTAGTATGAACCTATGAACCTATGATAGCAGCAGAAATCCATAGCTCTGATTAGATTTTAATATCCTGACAGGAAATATACTTTAATTTTTAGAATAATCTAACTAAAAATATATTAAAAGTTAGATTAACATACACACTCTATTATTTTCTAAAAATGAATACGTAGTCAAGAGAATTTTTTTAATTATTCCTGTCAAGAAGTTTTCTACTGGAGATCTCAAGAAGAGCAACTCGAAGAACCCACGGCAGGAGAGTGCAGTGAAGAAAGAACTACATCTTATAATAACAAACATCCAAGAACTGTCACTAAAAACATGAGCAACGTGAAGAACCCACACCAGGAGAGTGCAGTGAAGAAAGAACTACATCTTATAATAACAAACATCCAAGAACTGTCACTAAAAATGGACAAATTTGAAAACAAAGTGGATATTAACAAGCAAGAATGCAGTCAACAACTGGAACTTCTAAATAGAATAGTAAAAAAACAATCTGAACAGATTCTTGCCTTAGAGGAAACAGTAACTGACCTAGCTGCTAAAGTAATGGAAAATGAACATCAGAATGAATTTCTTCTGAAACAAAACACCAGGCTGATTGAGAAACTGGAAGACCTTGAAAGCAGATCAAGGAGGAATAACATAAGAATATATGGAATTCCTGAGAAAGAAGAGGGTGGTAACATGATTCAGTTCCTCAACAAGTGGTTTCCATCAGCACTAAACATGCCTGAATGCCTCTCTTTTGGAATTGAGAGGGCTCATCGGTCCCTGGCAAATCCAGCTTCATCTCTGAGTTCATCTAACCCCAGGTCTATAATAGTTAGATTTCTTTCCTCGTTAGACAAGGACTTAGTGCTGAAATCAGCTTGGACTAATTCCCTTATCAAGATGGGTGAAAAAGTTATTCGTGTTGACAATGACTATACCTCTACAGGCATATCCAGAAGAAAGGAGTGTGTTCCTCTAATTAAGTCTTTAAAAAAGCCAATATTAAAGCTGAAATTCTTTTTCCTGCAAGAATAAAAATCACCTTGCCAGAAGGAGTGAATATATTAGATTCCTACAAGAAGCAGTAGAATTTATCCAAAAGCAGAAAATGCTGTCGGACATAGAAAAAATGGAATGGTCATCCCAGAGTTTGAAGAGACAGGCAACAAAAAATGGATGGTCTGTGAAGGAAGGACCAAACAAAACTAAGAAACTAAAGGACAAATGAATAAACTCCTTCTAATTTTAAATGCTTTGTTTTATGAATCATACTATTTTTGATTCTGGAAAGTCTCTATGCTGTAAGGTAATATGAACCATTTTTTATTAACTTTCTCTTTTCCTTTCTATATCTACTTCTTCTAATTACATATAGTACTAAGTATTTAAATAACATTCTCTCTTTTTACTTCCTATTCTTTTTTGTTACCAGTGTTCCTTTACCTCTCTTCCCCATTATAAGTGCTTTACATACTTTTCCTTTTAAATAACTACAAATGATGTATGTCTTCTGATTCTTCGGTAATAGTATAATTTGACTTAATACCAAAGTGCATTTTTTCTAGTGGACAAGGTGTTTCTGATTAGTGTTTCTAACTAGATGTTTTAGACTCTTTGTTTAGATACATTTAAACATTAATACAGTACATTAATGGTGTTTTATAGATAGATAAATATAAATTTTTTATATATATATATATATATATATATATATATATATATATATATATATATATATATATATTCACACACACACACACACACACACACACACACACACACTAGATTCCCTTTTTTAACTGGTGGGTAATTGATTTAAATGTTATAATATGATTTCTGATTTGAGGCAGCTGTTACTTCTAAATAGCTGTTTTTATATAAAAGGATTAATTTTTTCATGATGTTGAAGTTTTGTGAGGAAACTGGTGGGCACTGTTCTCATTGTGGAGATTCATGATATGCACTGACAAGGCAGCTTGAACTTTTTTTTTTTTTTGCTTTCTGTAAACTCTAAAAGCTTCAAGATCTGAATTTCCCACCGAAAATGCTTTTTTCTTCACTAGAGACAACTTCTGTTGTGCATGAGCCCATTTAGAAACTTTTTAGCAAGTTTATGAAGCTGCAGCTTGAGGAAACAACAGTGATGACATCATTTGACTTTTTGAACTTGTTAAATGGTTGTACCTAGAATTCCTTTCTCTTGAAATTCTGTAATCCTTCACTAGATACTTTAAATGGTAAATAATTAGTTCCGATAAAAGTGTTTAACTTCGTAGAAAATGCCTATGTTCTCTTATAGATGCATACATTCTGCAGATTCAATGACACTATTAGTAACTAAATGACATCAAGTGAACTAGGAGGTGCATTAGAAAACTCATTATGCATATTAACATCAGACTTGTGTTATATAGCTAAATCTTTAGTAACTAAACAAAGGGTTGTGAGGCCCCCTTTTCTCTCTCTCTCCCCCTTCCTGATGAAAGATGTCAACATAGATATTGTTAATATATATGTGTAATATGTGTATATTTGCAAAATATAATAGTTATGTTGTAATAAGTGTTATATATATATTCAACAGATCCTTACATTAAAAATGATAGATAACTGATAAAATGGTTATATCATCTGATATTTCTTGAAACGTCTTGGAAATATTTACAGTCTTCTTAACCTTCTAATGTTTATACATACTTTGATCTGATGTGTTTTTCGGGCACATCTATGTATTAAGAGGTGCTATTGTCATATGTGACATATTCATATAGCTTCAGATATATTGGACAACTCTCATTCTAATGTATATTTCATGGATTTGTATTTCTTTAGTTGCTTTCATAATGCTTTTCTTTTTGTTTTTATACTATATTCTAAGCAGAGATGGATAATTTGTGTTGTTTGGTATTGGGGAGGTGGTGGATGGATGATTTAGTTAAGTTTTTAACTAAACCAGAAACGTTATGTTTCATGTATGTGTTTGTAAATAGTTTGGGTTTTTGAAAGTAGTGCTTAATACACGTTATGCATCCATGATAGGTAAGTTTGCAGTAGATTTCAAGTCAACATGGAAGAAAGGTCTTTCATTTAGTAATAACATACACATTATAGTCAATGGCTTATAAATGTCCATCATTAAATATTAATGGTTTGAACAATAATGTCAAAAGAGCTGGTGTGCTTAAATATATCAAAATGCATGAAGCCCAGACCATATTTTTACAGGAAACCCATCTATTAAAAAAAATCTACAAAAATACTCATTCAATGGCTATACCATTCTGGCTGATTTGTGTTTTAAGACTACAAGAAGGGGCACTCTTATTCAATGGAAAAATACTTATACTATGACAAGAATTAGAGACACAATTTCAGATAAAGATGGGATGCTAAGCATGGTTATTTTGCAAATCAATGGGAAGTATTATACTTTGATTAATACATATGGGATACCATGACTGAGTACTAAATATGTTGACAAATATCTGGACCTGATTACTTTAAATGCAAAAGGGGAAATTATAGCAACAGGTGATTTTAACTGCCTATTATCAGGCAATGATACTTCTAAAAATGGTAAAATAAAACTAACATCTCAAGCCAAGAAGTTAAATGACTTTGCAAACCAGATGAACCTTAAAGATATACATGGTCTAAGAGAACATTATTCCTTATTCTACACTCACTATTCATATCAGTTTGGTACACAAACAAACATTGATAAGGTCTTCGTATCAAATAATATGTACTCTAAAATAAGTGACTTATCTATAATGACTTGCCCACTTTCGGACCACAATGCTATAAACTTTACATTAACTATGCATACAAAAGATTTAAGATTTCTACAGATAATTCCTGGTTACCAAATTAAGTTAAAAGACTTTAGGGAATGGATAATGAAAGAAATAGACATGTTTATGGAAACAAATGATAATGATGAAGTGACTGGTACTATACTATGGGGCACCTTTAAAGTTTATATATATGGCAGAATAAAATCCTGGTACCCTAAAAAAAGGAGAGAGTGGGACAAAGAACTTTTAGACTTACAAAAAAAATAGACAAGATAAAAATGGACACAAAACCAAATAACAAAGTAGCACATTACAAAATTACTAAGTTAAACCAAAAATACTTGGAAGTTCTGAATCATGAAGGAGCCATAAACCTGGAAAAATTGAAATTACAATCTTGTGCTGTAAAGCCCAAATATCTACATAAAATAGCGGTAAGATCCAACAAAATAAACAATCAAAATCTTATTAATGAGATTAAATATAAAAGTGATGGTTCAGTTAAGAGTACATCTAACTTATGAGCATATTAGAAGTGTTCAAAAACTACTATAAAGATATAAATAATAACACCACTTTTGGAGACAGATAATGTAATATGTCCTTTTATTCACGAAAATATAACTACTAAGGTGTCACTGCAGCAAAATAACATATTAAATAAACAAGTGACACTAACAGAAGTGAAAGAGAAAATAAAAAATTAAAAAATAATAAAGCTCCAGTACTGGATGGAATAATTCCTGAACTATATAAAATTTTTCCTGAATATATAATAAAGAAAATGATGAGTGCCTTTACTTTGGTTAAGCAAAAATGTATAACACCCCCATCATGGAAATACTCAGTTGTCTCCCCCATACTAAAAAAAGGTAAGGACCCAAAATCTTGTGATTCATATAGGCCAATTTCATTACTAAACACCGATTATAAAATGTTTATGACAATATTAGCTAATAGGATAAAGAAAATATTACCCAATCTAATACATAATGATCAGACAGGGTTCATTTTTCATAGAAAAGTGCAAGATAACATTATTAAATTTACTATCATTAATAGCATGCAAATACAAAAAACAACTATTATCAGCCTAGACATAGAAAAGGCTGTTGATTCTATTAGTTGGTCTTATCTACAAAAAATTCTGATTGGTTTTGAATTCTCCTCAGATTTTGTCAACTTATTAATGAAAATGTATAGTGGGACACAAGCTTATGTGAAAATCGGATCATGTCTTTCCTCACCACTAGAAATCCTCAAGGGAACTAGGCAAGGTTGTCCTTTGTCAACATTATTGTTTGCTCTTTCAATGGGACCTTTTACTGCATATATCAGAAACAAGCAAAATGTAAAAGGCTTTCAAATTAATAAGGACTGTTGTCCTAAGATACAATTACTTACTGATGATTTGTTGTTAATGTTGGGTGATATTGATGGTTCTTTGCATGATGTTATCAATACCTTAAGCAAGTTTGAAAGAATTTCGGGGCTTAAATTTAATCAAGAATTTCAGGGCTTAAATTTAACCTTATAAATCCAAAACATTGTTAATTAACAAAAAGATCAACAAAAACCTAAGAGAGAATAGCCGGTTTAATTGGGAGAATGATGCATTAGAATGGGATAGCATTCCCTAGCTTAGATCTTTATTCCAAATCAGTTATAATTAATGTAATATTACATTGGATCACACCTACCTATATATCTGTCTGGAAAACAATACACGAGATTCATATAACTGATGTCAGAACTATAGAAAATCAATTTAAGGAACAGTATGGAATAAGTAGAGTTCATTGGCTTTTACATTAATTTTGTTTATTTAATAAGAAGTTTGATCATTTTTCTTATGCATTAATCAAATATTTAATAACTTAAAAAATAGAATTGATTGTAATTACAACATTAAATAATTTTTATTTATTATATTCCCTATAGCATACTCCCCTGATTGCCTAGATTCTTTCAACATCAATGCGATGCAAAAATTAAAGGAAAATTACTTGATATTCTGGTTTATTGAAAATAAGAGTATTAAACCACTAAACTCTCTTTTATGTAGTTTTGATAATAGTCAAGATGGTTGTTTATGCACTCATTAAGGCAGTTTATGGAAAACAAAATGAGAGTATCAGTCAAACTAGAGACTGAATCTGTACCTAGTTTAATTCAGCTTTTTATTAGGTGTCTTGAAAAGACAGATAATCAAAAATTAAGTATCTCACCTATCTATAAGATACTAAGAGAAGACACTAGTTTGACTCTGATTTTTGGAATTATGTAAAGATTAATAGAGAACAAATATAGGTTCATAGGTTGGTACTGGGCTATCTGCCCGAAGGCATATATTAGCACAACCACGTTGTGCGGTATTCACCGCCACTTTAGTAGTTCCCTAGACCCTTGTACTAGCAGCTACTACCCTTGGCCCCTATCTAGTAGTGCTGTTGGTGTGATCCCCGGTGTGAACTTTCTGTTACCCATCCACTCATCAAGGTTCCTCTTGAAGAGTGATAGTGAGGGGCTCTATCTTATGTAGATTGGGACCCTGTTCCATAGTAAGGGAAGTCTCTGCAAAGGGAATCTATCCCTCCAGCATGTTCTATTCATTGTTGTGTTGAGGTTTATATCCCTAGAGCGTGTAGCTCGAGTAGATTTGGTTTTGCTAAGATGGAGCATGTTCAAAAATTCTGGGTTGGACATGGCTCTGTACGTTAGATGTGATGAATCCAAAAAATTGTTATTGAATTCTACAAATGGTACCTCTTCTTCATTATAGTGGAGATTGTATACATGGAAATTTATGAATAGGAGTTTCTGTACTCCACATAAAATAAATCTTATACTCAAAAACAGTGAAAATAAATATTGGAAATTTGATGAATTACTAGAGGCCAACTGGGTTCACATGTTCATTGAATGTAGAAATGTTATTCAATACTGGAAATACTTCAGATATTTTGTAAATGCTTTATGGTCTGATAACTGTCATATTTCTAACTAACTATTCCTATTCAATGTTCTTATACCTAATGTAATAGCTAAATCTCAGATTTAGTTACTCTGGTCAATTCTTGCAATTGCCAGAAAAGTTATTACTTTGAACTGGAAAAGTAAACAATATTTGATGTCTAAAGATTTTATTAATTTAGCAAAAGTTGTTTGTAAAAAAAACTACAAACCATTTGTTATAGAACTCATAGCATTACTCATAAAAAATAGCATGGCAAAAATTAGGAAACCTTTTGAACAAATACTGATAACTTCTCATGGATAAAATGATTGTTTATCATGGATGAATGTAAATACTGTAAATAGTTTGTTGTTTTATTGTAGTTGTTATATGTACATTTGTGTATGTTTATAATGAAAAACAAATAAAAATGTTTTAGAAAAAAAAAAGAAATTGGGTGAAAGTAGGTATTTGCATCCCTTGGACCTTTGTTATGTTGTAGTTTATCTCTGAAGTAGTTAATATAGTCAGTCATTGCTCTCAACCTTCCATCTCCAAAATGAGGAACGCTGCCTGTCATAATGTGGAACAAATGGGCAAAATGTGGAACTCTTAATAACAGCTTACTAACAACTTCAACTAGGAAGCTCATAGGATTGTTAAATGTGATAATTTTACTTACAGAATAGATATTTTAATGAAATAATGCAATTAAGTTCTACTTACCATTGATGTCAGTTAAAAAAAATTGCTAGCAATGAATCCACCCTGTCAGTGTGAAACTTCGAGGAACATGACCTTTTTAAGACCCAAAATGAGGAACATTCCTCAAAATAAGGTACACTTGAGAGGTACTTAGACAGTTTTGATATTTTTCCTTAGATACTTGAGGATTTCTTTCACCCTTCCGCTTATGGCCTCTTGCTATCTTGTTTTCTGTTCCTTTAGTGTAGTTTTATACTTAGTAGTTTATATAGTTAAGACTTTTACATGTAATGTGTGTATTTTTATCATTAATCTCATAGGATTGCTGTGTATGTGTTTTTCTGACTTTGAGTTTAAGCATATATATTAGTACTTAGAACTGAGTGTTTGTTGTTCTTAGTGCATGTATGCTTGTGTGTGTGTTTATATACAGTGGATATAAAAAGTATACACACCCCTGTTAAAATGCCAGGTTTTTGTAATATACGAAAATGAGACCACAATAAATCATTTTAACACTTTTCCCACCTTTAATGTGATCTGTAACCTGTACAATTCAATTGAAAAACAAATCTGTTAGGGGAAAAATATAAAAAAATAAAAAAAACATACAATAAGCTGGTTACATAAGTGTGCACACCCTTAAACTAATACTTTGTTGAAGCACCTTTTGATTTAATTACAGCATTCAGTCTTCTTGGGTAGGAGTCTTACTGCACGGAACATCTTGACAATATTTGCCCAGTCTTCCTTGCAAAAGCACTCCAAATCTGTCAGATGTCGAGGACATCTCTTGTGCACAGCCCTCTTGAGGTCACCCCACACATTTTCTATTGGATTTAGGTCTGGGGTGTGGCTGGGCCATTCCAAAACTAATTTTCTTCTGGTGA